>NW_027228750.1:6969696-7272727 GCF_037783145.1 Equus przewalskii
AGTCAGAGGAAGGAAAAGTGGCAATTTCTATTGTCGCTGCAGCCTTATGGAGCAGGAGGTAGCTGGCACCTGCAGTCATACAGGGAGATTGAGACTCAAATTAGGGAAGGATCATTTTTATTTAGAGAACAGAATGGGGAGAGGGGTAAAGAGGCCAAGACTGAAAAGTAAAAGGTGGGCTATACGTGCATTATGGGTGTTTAATGATAACTTTAAGCGTGCACTGGCAGTGTTCATCACTACAGTAAGGCACTGAATACACGGTGAAATGGAGCATGCTGAAGCTGACCACTGCTACCATTAATTCCAAGTGATCCCAACCCAAGACTGTCTTTATCGTCATAACAAGTGTTCTGAAGAGGATTAGAATATGCACGGATCAGAAGAACAGGGGTTATCTTTGTCTGGAGATACATGAGCTCTTCCTTTTTATTCTAAAGGGTGGCAACAGCATGAGGAAACTTTAAATGTCATGACAAAAATGGGATAACCAAGACCCCTTTCCCATTTCAATCCCACAAGGAACAGGAAACTTTAACGATTTCTAGGTCTGAGGTAGAGAAGGTGGTCGTTCTTCCCACTGATATAAGAGATTGCAGAAAAGAAATGGCAAGAGACTGAAAGGAAGATTTTAAAGGGACAAGAACTCAGAGCTATTAATTTGGAAAATGGAGAAAGGGGGGATGATGGAGATTTTGTGGAAGCCAAAAACAAAAAGACACTGGAGAAATGAGACATAAGTAAATACGTTCTGTAAGACAGAAAGAGGACGTATGAAATTCAGACAGATGCCCATAGAGGTCTGTAGCTGACAAGTCTGCGAAACAATGTTTTTTGTATATATCTAGATAGATGAAGAAAGACAAGCAAGACTGTACTATTTTCTCTGATGCTCGCAAAGCTCTGACTGGTTACTAACCAGTCTGGAAATGCAGAGGACCACATCCCAGTTTGACAGGATTGTGTCAACCGAGGTAAAATGTCAGCTGAAAACTGAATATGGTCTCTGATGTTTTTTTAGATGAATGCAAATACATAGTGAACAAAGGTACATATCCCAGTTATTTGGTATCCTTTAAAAATATGGAAACAAGCACAAAGTAATGATTTCCTGTCTGAAGAACAAATTGTTCCTTCTTAGTACAGGGTGAGACATAAATAATGTCACTGAGGGGGAATTATCAACAAGAGTAAAAGTTATGAAACTTTATTATATTGCTAAGCCTCTCTTCTAAAAAAATATGAGTATTCAAGTTAGCCTTAAAGGGCATGAACTTATTCTCTCATATGACAAATATTTCTGAAGAACTTACTAGGTTCCAGAAATTTGGGATGCAGTGCTGAACAAGATTAAGTACCTCCTCCTACATTAAGTGAAAACAAAACAAAACAAAACAGCTAGACATAAAGAAAACAGGGATGAAAATCCTTACAGTCTGTGATGCCGATCAGCGTGAATTGTCTGATTCTGATATTATCACTAATCTAGTGCAGACAAAGAAAAAGAGAAAGCACATTAAGTGTGGTTTACTTCTACAAAAATTCATTGGGTACTTTCTGTGAGGGGTTCTATACATGGAGTTTCCAACTAACAAGATCAGAGACTTGTGAGTTTAGTAGCAACACATTCACATACTCATTTCCACCAACGGATTCAGTCTTCTGTTGAGCAGTCAGCATGCTGGGCATTGAATGATATTTAAACATTTTTTGAAGTTAGGCATATCTTAGAGCCCTCTGGGTGGAGCTGGCTTTCTGAGACAGAAAATACTTTTTGTTGTTAAATGATGGGATATTTATGAATGGAATATGGAATATTATGAACTACACATATGAAACTGAAGACAGGAAAAATACTTTGAAGGGTTGTAGGTGCCCTGCTGTGATAAAATTTCTTAAAATTTTAATCATGTAGCTGCTCATACATATGTTGACAGCTTTATTTAATTTGAGTCCATGACCTATGAAAAAATCTGCTTTGAAAGAATAACATTTAGGTATCTTGTACAAAAGCAGAATTTGAAAATTAGTGAGAAATTTACTGTTTGCTCTTTTGGGAGAAAATCAGAGATATGGTGGTAACAAGCTCATGCTTTCCCTAAACATTCTATGCTTGTCTCCACTACCTTAACTATATTTTAGGATTAATATGGATTTAGATGAGATGTATAAACTACCCAGAAGTAAAGACAGTTAAAGAGTAAATGTTATTAACTCCTTGCCACCCCATTGCTCATACTATATTTCTTACAAATATAATTTTTATTTTAATTTCACCAAAATAAAAGAATATTTTCTCATAAAAAGTTTAACTGTATAGATAAAGCTGTAGTCCTTCCTGAACACAACCCAATCTCTCTCTTCTCCAAGAGTTCTTAGTATGATGGTTATCCTTCTAGACATTTTTCCAAGCAGATACATATATCAAATCACATAGATATTATTATTATTGTGTAAAACTGTTTTACAACTTGTTTTCATTTATTGTATCTTAGAGATTTCTTCTTTTTAATGGGGCCGGCCTGGTGGCACAGCGGTTAAGGTCACACGTTCCGCTTCTTGGAAGCCCGGGATTCACCAGTTCAGATCCTGGGTGTGGACATGGCACTGCTTGGCATGCCATGCTGTGGGAGGCATCCCACATATAAAGTAGAGGAAGATGGGCACGGACGTTAGCTCAGGGCCAGTCTTCCTCAGCAAAAAGAGGAAGATTGGCAGTAGTTAGCTCAGGGCTAATCTTCCTTGGGGAAAAAAAGGGCAATTATATAGATTATATAATAGGTCATAGTAAGGATGCACCAGTTTATGTGGCTATATTTTATTGATGGACATTTAGGTTATTTAGTTTCCAATACTGTATTACATAATAGTGCAATGAGCATCCTTGTGCATATATGAGAATAGTTTGGTGGAATTGATACATTACTATGCTTTTCTAAGGAAATAATTTCCCATATAATAATATAATAACTTTCATTCTATAAATGCTCCCCTTCCATAAAGATTTTCAGGAAACATACAAGATGGTTTCCGTCCATCTTTCAGGTTATTCCTACAACTGGCTGAAGTGAAATACTAAATGATAGACCTTGGGCTTGATTTTCTCTCTTTCTTTCTTTCTTGCTTTTTCTCCCCAAATCTCCCCAGTACATAGTTGTATATTTTAGTTGTGGGTCCTTCTAGTTGCGACATATGGGACACCGCCTCAGCATGGCCTGATGAGCAGTGCCATGTCCGTGCCCAGGATTCAAACTGGTGAAACCCTGGGCCGCCAAAGTGGAGCGCGTGAACTTACCCACTCAGCCACGGGGCCGGGCCCTGGGTTTTATTTTAGAAGAAACCTTTTTGTTTTCCTTTCTCTTTTCTTTATGGCGACAACTAGAAATAACCTCTAATTAATCCCAAATCACAAGGCTAACACATGCAAGGAAGACACAATAAGAGGAAGTCAAAATAACAGGAATAAGCTGTTTCCCTTTTTTATTTGTTTTAGTTTCAAGCTGAATAAATGCAATGAAATTCCCCACTGCTGTAATCTTTTCTGAAGTCTCTCCCCTACTGCTAGGGAACTGTGTGTTCTCTCAAGTGGTAGCTCTTTGCAAGCTGAACTGCCCCTTTCTTTCCTCAAAGGCATAAGAAAAACAGAGCCCATAGGAAGACGGCAGTTAAATGAGAAATTTGTTTATTCTTCTGGCACCTTTATTCTGGAACTTCTAAATGCCAAACTTGTAATATGAATGATGATGTGATAAAAAGTTGTATAGCAAGTAGCTGGTATCAGACAATTATTTTTAAGAGTTAGCTATTATACATGGGATTCAATGTTTTTCTGAATGGAACAAAGATGCTTAATCACGTAGGAATGCAGTGATCTTTTTTATAAAGACCCAATTTATAAACGGCCCATATATATGACTAGCCTTCTTTGCTTCTTTTGGCTCTTTTCTGCCAGAGTACCCCACCTCTGAACCTGGGACTTCCCTTTCACTAATTTCATTCCCTTCTCAGGGCAGACCATTTTGGGAGCTCCTACCATTCTCAAGGGAACTAAGCCAAAGGGAAGGAAGGAAGAGGTTTTGGGAGATGTATTTCTGGCTTTACCAGTTGCAACTTAATACTCTTTCGTATTTGTTTTACTGTGCACACTGTTCTGTGTCTTATTTTTTCACTTCCTATATCTTGGAGAATGTTATACATAAAGAGCTCTATTCTCTCTAACAGTTGCATAGTATTCTATAGTACCATCACACCATCATTTACTTGACCAGAACGCTAACTGATATGTAAGGTGTTTCCAGCATTTTACTGCTATGAACAATGCTGCAACAAATGTCGTTACACATACACTTTATTGTATAGGCTTAAGTACCTCCACAGCATAAATTTCTAGAAGTGGATCATGAAACTAGGTTAGTGGGGTCACAAGCAGCATTTCAAGAAAAATAAAGTACAAAAGAAAAGAAAATAGTGTAGTATAGCATGGTATAGTGAAATATAGTTACAGTAAAACATAAAGTTAGTATACATCTTAGTGAAATTTTTGTTTTAGTTAATATATGTATGTGGGTGTGTATGTGTGTCCTGGATTGGGTCAAAATGGTGAAATGTATTTCAAAAATGTTTGAAAGACACCTCTTTAGACACTGGTGTGATAAAAGGTATCTTTATCATAGTCTTCTTTCTTCCCCTAAACTCTGTGATCTTTTCATTGGATAGTTTAGGAACTTACGTTGGTTTTTCAGGCAGAGAAATTTGAATTATTTAGAGTGTGTTGGAAAAGAATAATATTAACAATATCAGAAACAACAGAAAAGGGAAGAATTTAACTATAGTTCTAATTAGCTCTAATATCTTTTCCTACAAAGTGAATAATACATGACTAAATTATCTTCTTATGGCAAGACTATTAATAAAGAGAAATTTGAGCAAGAAGTTGTTGTACAAGATTATTGCTATTTAAAAACAAGTGTGTCATGGGGGCCGGCCATGTGGCCAAGTGGTCAAGTTCATGCACTCCACTTCGGCGGCCCAGGGTTTTGCCGGTTGGGATCCTGGGCGCGGACATGGAACCGCTCATCAAGCCAGGCTGAGGCGGTGTCCCACATGCCACAACTAAAAATATACAACTATGTACCAGGGGGCTTTGGGGAGAAAAAGGAAAAATAAAATCTCTAAAAAAAAAAACACAACAAGTGTGACTGATTTAAAAGTAACTGACATAATACAGAAGTTTTGAAGAAGAAAATTAAAATGTGCATATGAGGGGCCGGCCCCGTGGCCGAGTGGTTAAGTTCCTGTGCTCTGCTTCAGTGGCCCAGGGTTTTCCCAGTTCGAATCCTGGGTGCGGACATGGCTCCGCTCATCAGGCCATGCTGAGGTGGCATCCCACATGCCACAACTAGAAGGACCCACAACTAAAAATACACAGCTATGTACTGGGGGGCTTTGGGAGAAAAAAGGAAAAATAAAATCTTAAAAAAAAAAAAATGTTCCTATGATTCCACTACACAGGGACAACCACTATTAACACTCAAACTACAAATTTAAATCTATTTGTCTGAGTCTTTTTTCTATGTACACACACATATATGTTATTCTTATAATTGAGATTAAAGGATATATCTAACGTCATGACTTGCTTTGTAAACTTAGCACTACGCTGTAGGATGTCATTGTCAATGTACCATGTCATTAAAAGTTCCTCATATGCATCATATTTTAAAATAGATAGACAATAGTCTACCACGTGGATGTACCACCCACTTCATGTAGCCATTAACCAAGGGTTTACTTTTTATAAAGAATTAATTGGAACTAGATCAACAGAACTATGTTATCATGGGATGTCTGGAGGTAACTGGAAATAATTTATAGAAAATGCTTTTTATAAATACACTTTTACATAAAACCACGTAGTCTTGGGGGCCGGCTCAGTGGCGTAGGGATTGAGTTCGCAGGTTTGCATCCCGGGTGCCGCCCTAGCACTGCTAGTCAAGCCATGCTGTTGCAGCATCCCACATAAAATAGAGGAAGACTGGCAACAAATGTTAGGTCAGGGCCAATCTTCCTCACAAAAAGACAAAACAAAAAACCATGTAGTCTACAGCAACTCTCCTCAATAAATAGGTGTCCTGAGACTAATAAATTCAATAAAAGAAACCAACATGGAATTTTTATTCAAAAGCATAACAGAGAAGTAACTCTACATCCACCTATTCTGTCTGCAATAACTGACCCTGGAGCAGCATTCAGATATACAGGTATCAGCTATAAATGCAATCCTCTTTAAAACGAATTTTCCTCTTGTGGTCCAAATTAACAATGAGAAAAATAATGCTTTCTAGGAAATAGTAAAGAAACAGTACATTTGAATGTCTATTTCCTGACTAGTGATATGATATACTAAAATATAATTTAAATAGTTTAATATGAAAACATAATCTTTGAGCTTGTTTCAAACAGGTAGATTACTTTTGTTACTCCTAGGAAAGGGGTACTAATATTCTATCAGAAGGTGAAAAAATGTACATATTGCTTGTCTTTTCTTCTTTGGAAAAACTATTTATCAGAAGAAGCTAATAAACTATTAAAACTAATAAAGATAAAGGATAAAAGCTGCTTTAAAGGAGAGCAGTTCATTAAAGCAGCAGAAATATTCTTTGCTTCTTTTTGTTGAAATGTTTATGATTTTTAAATTACTATTAAGTTTCGCCATTGGGAAAATAATTTAATTACTGAACTCTATTCAGCAAAATTTAAAGAATTAAATGATAGAATTCTAGTTTCTAGGGACCAGCCTGGTGGTGCAGCGGTTAAGCTCGCATGTGCCGCTTCTCAGTGACCTGGGATTTCTGGGTTCGGATCCTGGGTGTGGACAGGACACTGCTTGGCAAAAAGCCATGCTGTGGTAGGCATCCCATATATAAAGTAGAGGAAGATGGGCATGGATGTTAGCTCAGGGCCAGTCTTCCTCAGCAAAAAGAGGAAGATTGGCAGCAGTTAGCTCAGGTCTAATCTTCCTTAAAAAATGAAAAAGTTCTAGTTTCTAAAAAGCAGCAGAACAAAGCTGAAGAAGCTACTCCACATCACTCTTCTTGATCTATGAGAAGGTCAATAAGAAACGGGATCAAGCTCCTTCTCAGATAATATTTCAGACACACAACAAGAACATAAAAACCAATTACGGTCTCAATAAATACAGAAAAAGCATATGATAAAATCCAATATCCATTACTGATAAACACTCTCAGCAAACTAGGAATAGAAGGAAACTTCCTCAACCTGATAAAGAAGGTCTGTGAAAAACCTACAGCCAGCATCATATTTGATGATGAAAGACTGAGTGTTTCCTCCCTAAGCTCAGGAACAAGGCAAAGATACCCTTACCACTTCTATTTGACTATGTACTGGAGGTTCTAGCCAATGCAACAAGGCCAGAAAAAAAAACAGAAGGCATCCAGATTAGAAAGAAATAAGTAAAACTGTCTTTATTTGCAGACATGATTGTAGAAAATCCGATGGAATTTTTAAAAAAGCTATTAGAATAAATGAGTTTAGCAAGGTTATGGCATAAGGATCAACATACAAGATTAATTTTATTTCTGTATAACAGTAATAATCAAATTAACATTTAAAAAACAATGCCATTTATAATAATCATAAAAAATATGAAATACTTAGTGATAAATCTAACAAAAGATGTGAAAGAACTATACAATGAAAACTACAAATCACTGCTGAGAGGCCTAAATAAATGGAGAGGAATGCCATGTTCACAGATTAGAAAATACAATATTGTTAAGATATCAATTCTTCCCAAATTGATCTAATAGATTCAATGCAATCCCAATCAAAATCTCAGTAGGAGTTTTGGTGAAAATGATGAGCCGATTCTAAAATTCATATGGAAATGTCAAAGATGATGAATAACCAAAACAACTTGCAAAAACAACACAATTTGGAGGATTAAGACTACTTGATTTTAAGACTTACTATATGGCATAGTGATCAAGACAATGTGGTATTGGCATCAAGGTAGACCAACAGATCAATGTAACAGAACAATGTCCAGAAATAAACCTATAAATATATAGAAAGTGGATTGTGACAAAGATGCCAAGGCCATTCTACAGAGGAAGGCTAGTCTTTCCAACAAATGCTGCTAGAACAATTGGATAGCCATATGTAAAAAAAAGGATTTTGATCCATTATTTTGCACCATATAACAAAATTAATTAATTGAAGTTTATCATGGACTTAAGTGTAAATAAAGCTATAAAATTATAGGAAAAAAACAGAGGAAACCTTTCTAACCTTGGTTTAGGCAAAGATTTCTTATATGTGACACTAAAAGCAAAATCCATAAAAGAAACATTGATAAATTGGACTTAATCAAAATGAAAAACTTTTGCTCTTCAAAAGATACAGTTAAGAGAATGAAATGAGAAGCCACAGACTGGGAGAAAATATTTGGAAGGCATATATATAAGGAATGCCCAAAACTCAGTAATTCTGAGAAAACAAATAACTCAATTTAAAAAATGGGCAAAAGATTTGAACAAATACTTCACCAAAGAAAACACAGATAGCAAATAAGCACATGAAAAGATGCTCAACATCATTAGTCAATAGGGAAATACAAATTAAAACTGCAATGAGATATTACACACCTATTAGAAAGGCTAAAATTTAAAAAGACTGGCCAGATCGAGTGTTGGTGAGGATGTGGAGCAACTGGAACTCTTACACATGCTGGTAGGAAGGTAAATGGTACAACCGCTTTGGAAAATAGTTTGGTAGTTCCTTAAAAAGTTAAACATACACCTACCATGTAATATAGCTATTGCATTCCTAGCTATTTATCCAAAAGGAATGAAAGCATATGTCCATACAAAGGCTTGTGCATGAATGTTCATAGTAGCTTTATTTGTAATAGTCTAAGACTGGAAACAAGGAAAATGTTCATCAACAGATGAACAGATAAAACAAACTACGGTACATACATGCAAATGGAACACTACTTAGTAATAAAGGGAATGAACTATCAATACAACAACAATATGGATGAATCTCAAGATAATTATGCTGCGTGAAAGAATCAGGCCAAAGAAAGGTATATACTGTATGATTCCACTTAAAGAAATTCCAGAAAATATAAACCAATCTCTAGTGGATTGGTGGTTTGAGGGGAGGGGGTAGGGAGGAGTGGGGAACGTTAGGTAAAGGAGTTACAAAGGGGCATAAGGAAAATTTGGGAGGTGATGGATATTTGTTATCTTGACTGTAGTAATGGTTTCATGGGGGAATACATATATCAAAACATCAATCTGTATACATTAAATATATGCAGCTTACTGTATGTCAATTATTCCTCAATAAAGCTGTTTAAAAAAACAAAATATAACAATATACCAAATCAAATAATAGAGAAATAAGCAAAGAAATCAATGGAAAAAAATCAATTCTAAAAAGGCTTCCACATTGTCCCTCTTTTTCCTGTTTTCATTATAAAGAGGGAGAGAAGGAAATAAAATATAACATCTGTTCCATGCCCCAGAGGACACGCTTAACCCTTGCCAGCTGTCTCAAAATACATGCTTTTGGTCATGGGGGTGGGGATGGATCAACTCAAACCCGTCAATTCCCGTAAGAAAAACAAGCCAAGGAGTAGGCTCTGCTGATAACAAAGATTTAATTTAAACCTTTAGCTTTCTTACAAAAGACAGTATATTATCAGTAGTTCTTGCTTTATGGACTATATCTTTGTTCCTAAATGGATGGACTTTAAAAGCCATGTTCTGAGCCAGCCCTAACGGCCTAGTGTTTAAAGTTCTGTGCTCACCGCCTTGGCAGCCCGAGTTCGCTTCCCCGTCGTGGAACCACGCCACTTGTCTGTCAGCAGCCATGCTGTAGTGGCGGATCATGTAGAAGAACTAGAACAACCTACAACTAGGATATTCAACCATGTGCTGGGGCTTTGTGGAGAAAAAAACCCAAAAAACAAAAAAATCCTTATGTTCTAATAAAAACTAATAGTAAATAGGCACTGAGGACCTTGATGAGCACTTGCTATCTGATTCAGTCTTCACAATAGCCGTCCCATTTTACAGGTAAAGCTTAGAGGGTAAATAACTGGTCTTAGATCATACAACAATGAAATGGCAGAGCTCAAACCTAGGTCTGTCTGATGCGAAAGCTCATGCTCTTAACAGCTACACTAATCCAACATTCTAGTTGATAGTTTCGTAGAGTGCCTAGTAATTATCTTTATGTCTCTTTTTGAAGAGTTGGGATTTCATGAATGCGCTTTACTCAGAAAGAGTAGAAATAAAAAATATCAGCTATTTCAACAATAAAAAACACATGAAAATATGGCCCAAAATGGCCACAGATTATTCTCTTCTAAAACATGTTTCACAGTAATAGTTATGAATGTAAATCTAAAAACCTTATAATTCAATTCCCTAAATAAAGTTGTGTTTGTTTCCTAACATTCCAGTTCTTATCCAGGCAGAAATTGGACTTCTCTCAGTTATAGCTTATAGACATACGATCTTTATCAAAGATCTAACTACCTGCCCCAATCCTAAAATCTCTTCCTAAAAATCATCTATCAAAATGGGATCCTTTTTGGCCAAAAAATTGTTAGGTCCAGGCTTATGGGTGCCAAAGAATGCTTCTGCTTTGAGTCCATTTAAGTACATTCACAGATGTGTTATTAAGCAAGCTAATACCTGATTTTTTTTTAGTGCAAACACTCTTGACAGGCTTACTAGTATAGGACTATGTATGGTGATTGCTAAATTTAATGTTACTTTCCTCATCTCAGTCCAGCCTTTATAATCATCTGCTTCCATAACAGGCACAAGGCCTTGACCAAAAGCAGATGTCAGACCTGACTTATGGTGAACTTGTATTTGTGAGGTTCTTGAGCTACAGCACCTTCCATTCCACGATAGCTTTTGTTTTGTTCTATATCTTTGGCATAGTCATAAGAGCCTGATAATTATTATTATTTTAAGAATATTTTCTGCAAAAGTAAATCATTTATTGCTTCAACACAGACATATATGTAACATTTAGATTTTTTATTTCTGACCCTTGCTTGCTTAAAAAACTAACAATAGTTAAAACAATAGAGTGACATATTACAGTCTCATACTCTAAATATATTTCTGACTTTGTCCTGTCTACAACATTTTTGTCTGTAAATCTTCTCGCTTGGGGAATTCTGCAATGGCCTTTGGCCAAAAATAACAAAGTTCTATCCTAGGCTTTAAAAGAGTTATACCTGTTTTATGATTGGGGCATCAGTGGAAAGGAATTCAAGACTCCTTAAGCAATTTTACATGAAAGTTGTAATACTTTACCATTTATAATTGTAGAAGCAATTTAAAGAATTCTTCAAAATAAACTGATACTAATACAAGGTAGAGTTTACTGAGTCATAGTAAGTATGGCTTTACGTCAGATCTGAGATGTGCAGATATACCCAGTGTGGAAGACTCAAAAATAAACTATTTAATCTAACTTTTATTAGCAGTCAAATCTATTTTCCAATTTTTTTAAGGTATGCTTTTTGGTGAGGAAGATTGGCTCTGAGCTAACACCTGTTGCCAACCTTCCTTTTTTTTGTTTTCTCCCCAAAGCCCTGGTGCATAGTTGTATACCCTAGTTGTAAGTCATTCTAGTTCTTCCATGTGATGCCACCATAGCATGGCTTGATGAGCAGTGTGTAGGTCTGTGCCCAGGATCTGAACTAGTGAACCCCAGACTGCCGAAGTGGAGTGTGTGAACTTAACCACTTGGCCACGGGGCTGGCCCCCCAAATTTTTAAAATTAAGGTTCCTTCATGTTCTTCTGGAGTCGTCAGACAATGCTGGGAAATAATTTCCTAGATTTGCTTAGAATTAATGAGCTCAGGATCTCTCGTTGAACAGTGTGGTCCCCCCCAACCCCCCGGTACAGTTCACGAGCAATGTAATTTGCTGTCACTGTGCAGGGGATTCCCATAGTGCTCTCATTCATGAAAATAAAGTGGTCAAAGGGAAAGACTTTCATAAAGAATGTTTTTCTGTGACATAATCCCTTCTAAAACAGAAAACACTTTATTTAATAAAGTTCATTTAGGACCAAATACAGTATAAATGCCACTGTAACAAATAGACTTCAAACATAGAAGAGGCTGAATATTACATTCTTTTCTATTGGCTTCCCTGGTTCTATGCCAAACATGTCTTGGCTGCAACAAAAGAGTGAGGAGACTTTGATATTTTGGGGAGAAAAAGAACATAACTATGGGGGCTCTAGAAGGGTGTAGCTGGAATCTGGCACTTTGTAGAAATTTTGGAAAATGAATGAAGCTCTTTTACAGTTGTAACCCTATAGGTAGGATCTATTTACAAACGATGGAAACTTTATATTATATCCCTATAAAAACCTAACCCTTGCCAATGTGTCCTACTATTTATTTAGCAGCAACAGTGAAACATATGGTTTTGTTCAGAGATTCAAGGTTGAAGAACAGGTTTTATGTCCAAGAAAAAATCTATTTTGAAGGTAAGAAGAAAAAAAAAAAGATAAGCCTTTTTACTTTAAAAGGAAGGAAAAACCAATCATAGCTATTTGGGACAAAGACCAAAACCTTTTCAACCCACTAAGCATGAATTAAGAAAGAACACTAAAAGGAAGAAAATAAGCAGCTGCCATATTAGTCCAAGAAGTTCAACAGGTGTTTGTTGTTAAGAGCTACAGAAATAATGCAATAAAATCTTGACATATTACAGGGGCCGGCCCGGTGGTGCAGTGGTTAAGTGCGCACATTCTGCTTCGGTGGCCCGGGGTTCACCAGTTCAGATCCTGGGTGCGGACATGGCACCACTTGCAAGCCATGCTTTGGCAGGCGTCCCACATATAAAGTAGAGGAAGATGGGCACAGATGTTAGCTCAGGGCCAGTCTTGCTCAGCAAAAAGAGGAGGATTGGCAGCAGATGTTAGCTCAGGGCTAATCTTCCTCAAAAACAACAGCAACAAAAAAATCTTGACACATTACAGAACCAAAACAAACAAAAATAACAAGAAAATAAAACCAAAACAAGAAATTACTCCACAAATAAAACAACATTTCATGTTAACTTTAAGAATCTGGTATGGCAGTTGCTTTTCTCAAAGGACTGAAACAATCTTGACCCCAGCTGCTGCTTATTTTATCTAGCAATAGACTGTTTAAAGATGTATCACTTCTGGTGAAGCTATTCATTTCACCCAAACTGCATACAGCTTAGGCCTCAGAAGAGAACTTTCTCACCTACAGGCGGTATGCACAGACTACATACAACACTTGTGCCTGATTCTGAATGGTATCTTATATCAAAACGCTCCCTTAATTATAGCTCTTGCTTCTCAAGCTGCTCTTTCAACTTGTCAGAATCTGCCTAAAGACACTAAAATTGGATTCATGCAGAAAAAAATATATTTTAGGAAAACATGCACAACAAGCACCTAAGTATCTGCTAACAATAAAACCAGAAGTCAGTGTGCTGCAGCACATATAAGACAGGCTGTAAAATTTAATAATTCACAACATTCACTCTGAAATATGGCAATCAGTTAAAATGGCACAATCGTTCCATCTGTTCAATAAATATTTATTGAGCATCTATACACTAAGGACTACACTGGGTGCTGAGGATGTAATGATTAGCAAAATAAACACACAAAACTCTACAGGTTTGTATGGTTTCTAAGGCTGAAAAGCAAAGAGAAAATAAGGTCATTCTCTGATTTTTCAGTAGAGCCAGCCATCCCCTATCCCCACACCAATTATGAGGGAGTTGAGGCCCACAAGTTTTTGAATAAGTCAAGTGTGATATTCACAGGAAACTGCCTCCTGGAGTCTCAGTGCAAATAGGGCTAGATCCTTGAGTGAGTCTATTTAACACACGTTGCCCAACTATTGTAGTTTTCTAAAATCTTATTGCTATTTATAATGCTGCTCCTGGAAAATGCTTTCCAAGTTCTAAAAGGAGTCACCATGAACAAGGTTCTTCCTGGTTCAGCCTAGGCAGTGGAACTCTTCCAGTTCTAAGCTGGTAACTCCTATGGAGAGGAGAGCCAGGGGTCTCAGATGAGAACCGGGGAAAGAAGTGGGAAAAACAACACGCATTAGAAGTGAGGATTAGGAAGAAGCTCAAACTTTCCTCAATTCTTCTTTTTCTTCACTGATCAGACAAATATGGGATAAGAAATGGGACGGTGTCCTGGGTTTAAGAAGGTTAGGACTACTGGTAATAGTGGGACAGGGTTATAAAAAATAGGATAGTTTTCAGAGATGTACAGGGAAAGGAAGAGAAATCACCAACAGTGATAAAAGGGAAGGCTGTGGATGTGGCAGAAATGAGTCACCAACCAGAGTGAACATTTCTACGTAATATATATTGGCAGGGGAGTCATGAAAAAATTAGGCACCACTGAGAGCACACTAGAGACACCCATTCAAATGTTTAGCAACCACTGACTGTCCCTTGGATATGCGGTACATGATATGCACTGACAGAATATAAATAAAGGGAAAAGAAGAAATGAATCCTACACCACTGAAGTATTTGCAATGCCATGCAAATTGCAGTGTTACACAAACACGAGTTATTAATCATTTATTATTCTTATAGACAAGGAAGCTTAGCTTCAGAGATAGATTAAACGACTTGACCAAGGTCACAAAGTTATGCTTAGTGGCATGACAGGCAATGAACTTTAACATATGTGGCTAGGCATGTGTCAAAGCTATAAACATGTGGTCCCTAGGGAAGCCATGCAAAACAAGACTGAAGCAAGCAGGGAAAGGAAGAAAACAAGACAGACTCCATCGCCCCATATCAGAAGGGAGCTGCCTCAAGCACTCAGGAAAAATGAAACCACTGGAAAAAACATCACACATTACACAGCTACAAGGGAAAACAAAAAAGCAATAGTTTTCAATGATAAATTACCCTTAGGCATATTTAATTAGATAGATGTCAGTCTTTTTCAGCCAGCCTTAAAAAACATAAATTAATATGTCACTCTAAATTTAACAGCATACAGAAATAATAGGTTTAGATTTTATTTTTATCCCAATTATAATTTCAGAGTAATCCAAGAAATGACTACCCAAATATGACTAAATGAACACATTTACTCTATCTCAGCACAGGAGTGGAAACAAGACAAGCTAAAGAAGAGAAAAGAGACAGCTTTTGGTATGAACTCTGTTGAGCGGGCATCCTTGGCTACTTAGGAAAATCAACGATTCTCTAAGCCTCCTAGAATGGCAATGGGAAAATTATCTTTGTTGCTATAAAAAAAAATCTTCAACAGAGGAGCTTCATATGAACACACATGAAATATTAATATAATATTTAATAAAGAGCTAGGATAATTTTCAAAAAATGTAGTAAAGCCCTTCATAAACATTTTACAAATGAACTTTAAGATATACTTAACCTCTAACTAAAGAATTAAACTATAGAAATCTTAGATGCTCAGACTCGGGTGCACTTTGCCGGGACTAGGCTTTCTTCAGCACGCTCAAGTCTCACCTTCTTTACCCATTCCTGGGGGTATCATCTTCCTGCTACTCACACAGATACCCTTAAGGTGTTTTCTTCCTCTCTGCAAATCTGATCTCCAGACAGACTGGGAAATATCCTTACCAAGGAGTAAAGGATTCACGATACTTCAAAGGAGTTATGCCCCCTTGTATTTTCTTTTTATTAGACTTTGTTTTTTAGAGCAGTTTTAGGTTCACAGCAAAACCAAGCAGAAAGTACAGAGTTTCCATATACCACACCCACCCTTCTCCCCCCTGTATTTGAATAGATATCAAACACTAAAACAAAAGTAAGAATTCTTAATCTGGGGTCTATGGAATGCATGGATGGTCTTCATAGGGTCCGTGGTCTCCCAGATATTGTATACTGAATTTTGTTTACAGGTGTACATACAGTTTTTAGGAAGCAGGTCTCATCAAGTTCTCGAGGGCTTGGTATTCAAAAACAGCTAAGGCCACTAAGCTAAAGAATGAAGTTCAAGGTCCAGACAGCAGGTAGAAAAACTAAAGGAACTATTTTGGGAGCAGAGAGGCTTTACCTGTGTCCCTAAGATCACACCCCATAGGTGTCTGCCATGGCAAGTATCAACGTAACCCAGGCCTCAGCTTCAACGGGGGCCACAGACATACCCTAGTTAAATAAATTACAACCAATGAAACAACTTTCAAACATCTGATGACCTCTTTCTTTCTTTTTCCATACCTTTAAAGCTTCTATAACAAGGTCCCTCGCTTCAAGTTCTCCTTCAAGAATACTGAATAGTGTCAGGAGCTCAGGCTTACTGAGTTTTTCCAGATTCATCCTGAAAGCCTAAAACAAAGACAACAGTCAATCTCCAGAAGACAGAGTTAATTTTATATTATTAAAGAAAAAATACAGTGAGACAGATAAGAAAGGAGCAACAATTACAGTGTAAAATGCTTTAAGAAAGGAAATGGTTACAGTTAAATAGAAAAATAAGAGCTTTCTGACGTTAATCACAAACTGAGCAGTAAGAGAAAATAAAATTCACTTTAATTACTGATTTCATCAACACTCACAAAGATCAATTTTTCATCATTTTTCCTCCAGTCATTATTTACAAATATCCTAGAAGGTCTCAGAAAGAATTAGTCACTAATTTTGCTCACTAGACGTTCAGGTAAAATTGTATTGCAATGAATACTATTCCACTGAAAAATTGTTAGACCACGAAAAGATTTCCCAGTTTTAGATAACCAAATTCCAAAACTGTATATAAAACACTCTGGCATCCCTCTGTAATTGGTCGAAATGAAATCTGAGCAAAGATAATGTTTGATGGGAGTATGAGAGAAATTTTTCTTTTAAATTGTCTACTTTCACAGAGAAATCTATCACAATATTTATATTTCAAATAGTAAAATAAAACAAGTTCAATTATATACAAATAAACTTTTAAATGACCTAAAATATATTGAAGTAAAATATATTGAATCAATATCTATATTGAAAATATAGATATTGAAAATATAGATAGTGATATATATATAAACATCTTCACTGGCCTGGCTACTGCAAACTGAATTTATTTCATTTAATAAATTCACATTTCTACAAAGTCTTGCATCTTTTGAGATATGTTAAACGGGAAATTGCATGGCACAAACTCAATCCTTTCCACAAGATTGATTTCTCACAATCTACACATAGAAGTTAGACTGCTATACAATCTTTAAGAGTCTTCTGACCACTGTGCATGGTAAGATACATTTTATAACTTCCAAAGTAGAGCAAACACTATTTTCCCTCTCCCACTTTTTACTTCCAAATTGCCACTCTCATATCTTTTCTTTAAGGTGAATCACAACATAACTCGTTCACACACCCTCCAGCAATTCCCAACTCCTAGGAGCACAGTACATTTCAGGCGGCACACAAAAGAGTCATTGATTCCTCCCAGAGCTACTGCCTTTAAATGAAGGAGAGCATGTAGAAAACGCATACCTCACTGTGTTGTCAGCTTGTGTTCCAGGACATGCTGTACAAATCTTTTGCCACATGGTAAAATATGTTCAAGGTAACTTCACCTCTAACTGCTAACTTTCTACCTAGGGAGTTTTAGCAACTAATAAGTGATTCTCACTTCAGTGTTAGAGAGACATTTCACGACAGTTATTTTAAAAATAACTAAAAAAACAACAAACCGTATCAAGCTACACTTATATATTAAGATGGCATGCTGGGAAGAGCACGTGGCTTTGTGGTCAGATAGATGCCGGGTCTGCATCTAGCATCTAGCTGTGTGACTTGGGACAAGTGTTCTCATTCTTGGTTTTCTTATCTGTGAAAGGGAGATGATGACAGCTAACTCAAAGGCTGGCTGTGAAGACTGAGTTAAGTAAATGTAAAACATCTTGCCAAGTTCTGATACAGGCCCAACAATGGTTTAATCATTAATAACTACTATCCTCTCTCATTTTTCAAAAGGATTCTGAGAAAGGCATTCCCAAACCTGGGGGCAGCCGAGGTCAGTGACCTCCGAAATACCCTCAGCTGCCCTTCTGTAGTGGGGACCACAAATGCAGAGGGTGAGAGCGTCCTGGAGTGAAGAAGGGGCGGGGAGGGATTTCAACTACCGCTCAAGGGGCACTGGTTTCTCAGACGAAGCACTTCCCCTCTTCCCGATGGTTTCATGTTTCAATGTCTCAGAGAGATTATAGGCAGAGGAAAAATCCTATCATTTTAGGCCTTTCCTTTCTCCTTCCATGATGTTAAGCAGAATAATGGGCACCTGGTAAAGGTACTCCGCAAATACTCATTGCACTGAGGAAACTGAGTGGATACGCACCAAGGCAGGAAGGAAGGAATAGAGTTAAACACAACAGTGTGCACACGTATTAGTCTTTGTTCCTTCAATATCTTCACAGTCCTCAAATATTCTTATATACAGACTCAAAACTGTCACAAAGAAGCAGTGTGATATGAGTAAAACATCACAGGGGGGAGTGAGGAGTGAGAGTTTCAGTCTCAGCTCTGCCACTCAACACCTACACGGCCTCGAGGAAACAATTACCCAGCTGCTGTGGCACTGAGTTTCCTCACCGGTAAAATAAGACAGACTGGCTAATCTCTAAGGTCCTTCTGGGTTCCATTCTAACCCTTCACAGGTAAAAATCAAGAATTATTTCTTAGAGAATCCTATTAAATATGAGTGAGAGGTAAATACACAAAGAACTAAAACAGACTGTACCTAAATCAAAGTCTTTGATCTGTTGTGATAAATATATAGCCTCATAAAAGAGTAAAATTGAAAATTGAAACAATCTGCATTGTCACTTTAATAATAAAACAGTCCAGCCTAGGTAGGAAAAATTCTTTTCTTTGTCAATGGCACGAAGAACAATATCCTTGTTATCTCTACATTTGTAAATCACTTCTATATACCAATTTTAATACCTGGAACATTCTGCTAATGTGTACCAACTCATTTAGCTTACTGTCTACATGAAGTGGATACAGTATAAATATGACACAGGAGGAAAAAAACAGCCACAGCTCTGTAATTAAAAAAACAACAGGTCTGGTTTCCCATAACCTTTCTTTCTAAATATTAAAATTTAGCAGTTCTTTACATTTTTATCTAATCTCAATACATGAAACATTGCAATAAATTTTTGTCTGAAATACAAACGAAAGATAGTAAAACTGCATTATGTTTTAAGATGGCAGTGATATTCCCAGGGGTAGGGGTGATACTGACCTGATAATTGGCAGTCACACTTCAGTCCTCAAGTATAAATTCTTAAGGTTTTTCTTCAATTACAATTTGAGAAAATTGACAAATATAGTTAAAATGCCGTCAGCATGGTGGAAAAGTGTCCAATACTGCAAAATAATAAGAAATTTATTGTCTAGGTGACCATACTACAAACAATTTGGTAAAGCTCATGAATGTCAACTGTCATTATAGCTGATGTGGCCAGACAGCTGTAGGTTGATACAGACAAGAAAAAAGAAAATAGCCACTTCTTCAAATTGAAGCTGAGTGATACAGGAAAGACATCAGGAATCTGACTTCCCCTTTGCAATTATAATTAGGAAAAGTAAGGACTTTCAAAATCTTTTTTACTTTAAGATGTCCACTGTTATTTCAAGAACTTATGAACGTCACTAGATGAAACTGACTTTCTCTCCCTGAACTGACAAAAGCCTATCGGCTTGAATCACCATGACTTCTGTACAGTGCACTCGAGAGAAAATAACATGATTACAACTGAACTTTGCAAACTGCCAAATCCACGTGAGGACAATTCTCATCCCCTCACCGCCTACCAATGAATAAACAAAAAAATCAAGCTGTCACCATCTCAGCTTTGTCTGTAAGGGTGATTACTCACCCCAGCTTCTACTTTTTCTGATTTACTTTCAAGTATTAAATGTTGAATTATATACAAATTTTTTGTTGATGTTTTCCTAAGCGTGTATTAGACTCAGCAAACTCTTTTAAAAAATTATAGGCTTTAAATTTTATTTGATAAAGCAATTTTTGTGTTGTATTTTAAAGTACCAAGTCTATTTGACTCTACTTTCTGCCCAATGTATAAATTATGTGGCCCACGATTTTCATAAAAAGGCTGTTTCTAACTCCATATTCATTATCAGAAGTATGATTGCTAGATTTTTGGCATGCCATATTGTAGTCTATAGACTCATTCTCTACTTATTTTCTAAATAAGCTGTTACTTGTCATTGTCATCATCCATTAAGTAGCTCTGAAAGACAAGATCATTTCAACCAAATGCTCATTCCTTCCATTAGAACCTTTCCAAGACCCAACTTTCCTTAGAGTTTCGAGGCAAACATTTTTGTCTAAGGAATGCTACGGTCTATAAATTTGAAATAAAAACCATTTGTGGACAAGTTGTCTGGATACATTATCGTACACTGTGGTACAGCTAGCCTTAGCTGTATTAAGCTTTACAGTTTTCTCAATTAAAAAATACATATAATAAAGGGGCTGGCCCCGTGGCCGAGTGGTTAAGTTCGCACGCTCCCCTGCAGGCGGCCCAGTGTTTCGTTGGTTCGAATCCTGGGCGCGGACATGGCACTGCTCATCAAACCACGCTGAGGCAGCGTCCCACATACCACAACTAGAACAACCCACAACGAAGAATATACAACTATGTACCGGGGGCTTTGGGGAGAAAAAGGAAAAAATAAAAAAAATCTTCAAAAAAAAAAAATACATATAATAGAAAAGACAAAGTTATATATATTTTAATACCCTGGAAAAATAACCCTATTTATAGGCTAAGTATGAAACTTATTTTTAAGTTATCAGTAAATGATTTCAAGCATGAGTTTGCCCAGCATACCATTTGGTCTATTCACATGCTACCTCCCACCAAGTCAGGGCCAACAGCCAGGAGGGCATGAGTCTCCTCTCTATGAACTTTCACGTGCCCACAGTCACAAGAGCTATAGGTACCAGGAAGGGCACAGCCCCATCCCCCGTACCTCCTAAACGGCTGTGCTGATTTTGCCACGGAAGTATGCTGCTGTGGCTCCGGCTCTGTTCATTTTATTCTGACCTTTTCCCTTCTTCGGATAATACCTAAATTCCACTCGTTCTGGTTCTGGTTGTGCATTCTCTTTCTTGAGGAGGTCCCAGCTTTTGCTCTAGAACTCTGAATTAATTCTACAGGATAGCAGGTATTGTTGTTGTGTTTTTTTTACCACATAGAGATTGGGTGGCAGAAAAATAAACACCCCAAACAGCTTCTATAGCTATGTAAACAGTAGGGCAGGATAGGGTGGAGTACAAGTAAGATGTCTGTCTCTCTAGTATCTGGGTGTATGTATGTCTTTATGTGGAACTGAAGGCTTTATTTCTAAGTGGTAGGTGATATGGGACACGAAAGAGGAAAAACATTTTTAGATGAGTCTTAGATATTTTGGGACATAGAAACACCTCAAAAAATCTACATAGATTTTTTTTAAATCAACTTGGCTGGTATAAAAAACAAATCAGTTGTTTTACACAGAAGATCACTCCTGTAAAACTGGATAAAAATCACTCAGACATCAAATTTAAGAAATTTTTAAAAAATCAATTTTATTTTATTATTTTATTTTTTTTGGCAAGGAAGATTGGCCCTGAGCAAACATCTGTTGCCAATCTTCCTCTTTTTGCTTGAGGAAGACTGTCGTTTCGCTGAAATCCGTGTCAGTCCTCCTCTATTTTGTATGTGGGATGCTGCCACAGCATGGCTTGATGAGCAGTATGTAGGTCTGTGCCTGGGATCTGAACCCACGAACCCCAGGCTGCCAAAGCAGAGCATGTGAACTTAACCACTATGCCACCAGGCTGGCCCCCCAAATTTAAGAAATTTACACTTGGGCTATAACCAACTTGAGATTCAGGCCATTCATTAAGCTTTTAGTATTAGTGATAAGATATGGCAAAGATATAAAGCAAATCTGCTCCAATTACGTAAAGACTGTTTCACATACATATAAGCAAACCCAAAATATGGAAGGCCAGTTAATTCTTAAAATTCAAACAGTCAACACTGACATACAAAATGGGTGTTTTTGACAGTTTTCCATTAGGTAATGTACTTCCTTAAAAAGCTAGTATATATGAAATTTAAAAAAATAAAATAAACGTGTCACATTCATAAACACTAAATCTAAATATGGACAAGAATGTACTGCTATTTTTAAAAATGTATCCAAAGCAACCTCCTATCTGGGGTGGAAGGTGTTGACACATGACCTTGACTATCTCAAAAGATGTACGTTCCCCCATCCTCTGGCACTTCTGGTTTTCAGAAGGGTTATTTACACATTTTAAGATTAGGTCAAGGAAGAAAAACATGTCAAAATACCATCAGAAAATAATTTTCTGATCAAGAAAGCACATCTTTTGTACATTTACTAGAGAGAGTTGGTTTTGCTCTCATTATTCACAAAGGCTTTAAACCAAGGTGTAAAAATGAATCTCATTTTACTGAATTCTATAATACTAAGCAATATAAGCTTTACTACAAATGTCAGATCAATCTTCTGCCAGTTGACGGTAACAGGCATTACTGGATGATTCGGATTTTTATGTGCCTATGTGTTATAACGCGTTATGGGCTGATTTGTGTCCTCTAAAATTCATATGTTGAAGTCCCAATCCCCAGTCCTTCAGAATGTGACTGCATTTGGAGACAGGGCCTTTAAAGAGGTAAGTAAGTTAAAATGAGGTCACTAGGGTGGGCCCTAATCTGACTGGTATCCTTATAAGAAGAGGAAGTTTGGACACAAACCCGGTGTAGGCAAAGCCCATGTGAAGACACAGGGATAAGATAGCCATCTCCAAGCCATAGAGGCCTCAGAGGTAACCAATCCTGCTGACAGGTTGAGTTTGGACTTCTGGCTGCCAGGATTGCGAGAAAATAAATTTCTGTTTAAGCCACCCAGTCTGTGGTACTTTGTTATGGCAGCCCCAGCAAACTAAAAGGACATGTTAACCACTTACTACTTTAAAGACTAGAGGAGCAAGAGGATCTAAGCCTTCCCTGCACCACGAGAGTGCCAAACACATTTCTCAGAACGCCCCGCTTTGTCTTATCAGTCTGCTTTTTCCAGCCACACTATACATAGCATTACATAAAACATAAAGGTTTTGAAACGCCTGTAGAGATTGTAAATTTCAGGGTCCTGAAATATAATCTGAACAGTACACTTACAAAGAAACTACAACACTGCTACGGGATCGAGACGCTTGTTTATCTGGTACTGTCAATAGAGACTTGGAAGTAGGTCTCAAGAAACCAGTTGTGTAATAAAGCTAATTCTCTGTTAGGTCAACATTTAAAACACTTCCAGTACTCTATTCAAATACACAGTGCTCTAATTCAAAGCAGATTCTAGGATAACAGATTTTCTGGATTTATGCTCAGTACAGAAATTAATAATGATATAATTGAGCTTATTAATGTCAATTACCACTACCTCAGTGTTTTATAGCATAGTTTTCTAAGAAGAATTCAAGCGATAATAGTAATAATAAAAAAGATAAATACTTATTGAGCTAAACATTAACGTGTCCCAGCTAGTGTTCTAAGTACTTGGCATGCATTATTCCGTCCTCACAACCACCTTAGGTGAGTAATAGATGCTATAACCATCACCAACGAATTCAGCATCATCCCCATTTTATAGATGGGAAAACTAAGGCATAGAGGCTAAATAACTTGCTCAAAGCCTCACATTTAGTATATGGCAGAAATGGGATTTGAACTTCTGTAATTTGATTCCAGAGGCTTCCTTAGCAACCATTGCTACTTGGTAATAACCGTTCACATCTGATCTTTTCATTTTATCACGCTTGGGGATTGCGTAGTGGAAAAACCTCCGCTAAAATGTGATTCACAAAGCTGGAAGAGACCTCAGAAATAATCTAATTTAGCACTCTCATTTTACAGATGAAAATTGGGGCCAGAGTTGTTAAGTGAATTACTGATGATTACAGTCACATCGTAAAACTAGGCCTTGCACTCATGTCTTTTTAAGATCCAGTCTAATCCACTTTCCGGGACACCATGATGGATATCAGGTTTTTGTTTTGTTTAGCTCTGTTTTAAGATTCAGGCATCTCTGGTGTATCTCTGTGTGTGTGTGCGCGAATGTCTGTCTCTTTCTCTCTCTGTGTGTACGTCTGTTTCTCTCATTGTCTCTCCTATATGTTGGCAAGAAGATTTATACGTATATTGAAGAAAAGGAGGAAGTGGCCTCATGCCCATAAACATTCAAACATCTCTCCCCCAAAATGAGGACATTTAGCACAACATTATTAAAAACAGGTCTGTCTACCTGGATATCTGCTTACACTCTTTCAGGTATTCTCATCTGAGACAAGACCAAACCAGAAGAACTACATTAGTTAAGCTACTGGAATGTATGTTAATGAAAATGATTAACAGTTTTTACATTAATAATGTTTTCATTAAAATGAAAAAGTCTTTTAACATCAGAAAACTACCAGAAGTATGAACCATTTCAAGTATATTTGTCAGTTGCTTTATTTAGTTTAAATGAATTATAACACGGTTTCATTGAAATATGTATATGTCTGTATCATCTACCTGTCCATCATTCCCCTAAATTTTTGTTTTCTAAAATAATGCCACGATGACTTGTAAAATATCACTGTGAGGGAACAATAACATGTAGATTGATTTTATTTCCAGTAAAAGGATTCCTGGGCCACAATTCTAGAGGCAGCCCCGGAATACAAAAACCCTTTAAATGTTAATGTAGGATGAAGTCATTGACTCCATCCGGATTGCAAACTGAGAAGAAACAGAGCGTATGGTATGGAGGATGAACCATAAAACAGTCAAGGCATCTGTGTTTTAGTTATGCCCATAACTTGACTCTCCCTGAACTGGAAACATTTCACAAAAGCCTCTAACAGAAATATTGTAATTGATGATGTTGTTTTGCCTTTTAAATTTTGCCTTCTAAATCAGATCACTGATTTTAAAAAAAGTTTAATAATTTGGTTTCAGTTGAAAATTACCAACAGACCTAGCAATTGTTTTTGCTCCAAGGTTCTTCTAGGAAAATAATTCTGGGAGGCAGTGTGTTGCAGTGGAAAATGCAGGGACTTTAGAGGCCCACAGCCCTGGTTTGCATCCTGACTGCCACTTCATAGTTCCTTGACTCACTTAACCTTTCAGCTTTAAGTTCTTCATCTATAAAATGGGGATAAGAGCACCTACTCTAAGAGGATGCTGAATGATTTAAATGAGTTAGCGACTGCTCAGTTCTCTCATTTCTCATCCCTGGAGAGCATATATTTGGTCTCATCTGCAAGGATAATGCAGTTTTCCTTTTTCCAATGAGTTGTCATTTTCTATCATTCCTGTTTCTAATTTAGAAATCAAAACAAGTTTACTCCTTCTGACTTGACAGGTTGATCTGCTCCAAGAAGGAGATGGCCTGTCCAGTTCCTGGGAAAGTCGGCTTAGGAACATACACAACACTTGTTCAGGCCAACAGTTTCTGCACACTACTTGGCAAAAGAAAAGGACAGTCTTCTGCCTAGACTAGCTTTTGTGACTTTAGGTGAAAAGCATGCTTTTGTTTCCACTGAATTTTTACAGCTTTTAAGCAAGTCACAATTTTACCCTGTAAGACTGAAAAATGGATTTTCTAAAAATATCACAGCTATTTTTTACATTATGTTAAATACATAATGGGTATGTATCTACATTCATAACCCAGAAGCAGTCATCACATGCTCTAGCATCACTTCACCTGTTTACATATCTGTCTTCTGTCTCAGAAGACTCCTCTCTTCTGGACAAATACTCTGCCTTATTCAACTTGATTAAACTTAGCACCTAGCAGTCTGTGGTTCAAAAGGGTACTCAAAAAATGCTCGTTGGAAAGAAATGTCCAGTACAGTACCGTGAGTTACAGCCAACAAAACTGGACTTTACCTTTTAGGAGACGAGACGCTACTAAACATTGTTAAGCAGGTGAATATCATAAAGAAAGCATAGTTTTAGGAAGGTTAAGGCTTGAGGTCCAGAGCTGATTTGACTGAAGAGAAACTGGAAGAAGAAAGAGCATCTGAGAGAAAACTTTAACAGTATAGGTATGAGGCAAAAATGTGTGAACTAGGATGGTGGCAGGAAGAATGGACAAGAAATGACTGATGCTAGGGGCTTCATAAAGAATTTACAGTATGTGCTATTGGTTCTCTTTAAGGAGAGAAGAGGGGAAATAATCCCAGATCAGCTGAGGTTTTAAGACTGGGTGACTAGAAAGATGATGCAATTAACAGAAACAGGGATGTTAGAAAAGGAACTGGTTTTAAGGGGAAAATGATGACTGTGATGTGAGACATGCTGAATGAGAAGTAATTAGACTGCCATGAGGAACATGTTAAGTCTGTCAGTGGGGTAAATGCTATAGGTTTAGAAGTGGGTAAGTCTCTGGGGATGGAGCCTTTTCAGAAAACTTCTGTGACTTCAATTTAAGAACAAAAGGCAATAGGAAGAAGCCGACTCATAGAACTAGACCAGATCATTTTTGTACCCTCAAATATTAAACCAGTTAAGAATCAAATTGGTTCTGTTCTCACTCCTGTACGACCTACTGCCACAGAAAGGACCACTTAGCAGAAACCAAGAAATGGGGCACCCGCCCTGATCAGAAAACAAAGTTAGTGCTTCTCTCTTTTTCCTACAACTCACCTGTCAGTTATCCTTAATTCTTCTCTCCTTTATAACCGAGAGTTCCCATCTCTTGTTAAAACTATTCACCCCGCTCGCTTCTCCCTTCTGGACTCCTCCCGCCCCGGGTCTCATCTTTCTGGAGAGCAGACCCAGAGCACACTTCTGCCTGGCCTTCCCCAGCAGCTTTGCACAAGCAATCTATGCAGATGCTCCCAAAGATCAGGGTCAGGAGTCTTTCTTCTCTGCAAACCCCATCATCCTGTGTGCTCCTATTTTCCTAGTTTCCATTGAACTCAGTAACAATTAAGGATTATATTCTCTAAACTCAGTAACAATTAAGGATTACATTCTCTGTGGCTCCAGAAGTCAGAAAGGATTCATTTAGCAGCAAAGAACACATTTAGACTGGAAGCTTTGGCTTTGTACCTGAAATACAGTTTGGAAATACTTGGCAGAGAGGAACCACATTACTGCATTCTTTCCTGCAATGCCTGCTTGTAGCCCTGTTTTCCTCAATCCACAAACCCTTGTCCCCGACCCCCGCCCTCCACTCTTAACTCCCCTAGCCCCGGCTCCTTCTTACCCATTTTGGTTGTTCCTATGACTGCTCCTTACGTTTGGGGCAGCAGGGGAATTGTCTTCAAAAGGCAAAAATCACTTTCATCAAAATTACCATTGAAAATCCCTTAAATCTCACAGAAGGTACAACCCTGCACTGTAATGACATGTCCACAAAACCATTTATATTACGCTCAGGAGGAGGTACTTAAGACAGGAGAGCTGGGAGTGGAACAATGGACAATTTGGAGAGAAGATTTCAAATGGCTGAATCCCCTGCCTTTCTTTTTCCTGGGCCAAAAATTTCAAGGCAGATAATTTGAATGACAAAATTATGAAACACGCACACTATGAAGGCAGACACACTCTTCTAAAAATCGTTACACCAGATGTCTGAGATTAGCATATATAAGCTTTGTTTCCCTCCACTTAGGAATCTTAGCTATGTATTGAAAAATTTAAAACAAAACCAACCAACAACTAAAAATCAGACACTAATTCTTCACCCTTGCTAAAATGCTAAAGGAGGAAAAGAATATTTAATATTAAATTCTTTAACTCACATGCAAAGTGCTAATAATAATGACAATAATACCTACCGATTACTGAGTGCTTCCTACATGCTAGGTACCTTGCTTTGTGATTTATATACGTATTAGTTCATGCAATCCTTAAAAAAACCCTCAAAGTTATTTCCATGTCACAGCTGAGGAAACTGGGAGGTGGTGAAGACAGAAAACTCTGCTCTGGCCCTGGGTCACACCGTGAAAGCTGCAGAGTTGGGATTTGAA
Organism: Equus przewalskii; assembly: GCF_037783145.1. Classification (NCBI taxonomy): domain Eukaryota; kingdom Metazoa; phylum Chordata; class Mammalia; order Perissodactyla; family Equidae; genus Equus; species Equus przewalskii. The sequence continues at coordinate 6,997,837 of NW_027228750.1, forward strand.
CCCAGGTTTGCCTTACAGTCTGGGCTGTAAATGACCACACTCTACAGCCTCACGCTAAGAAGTCATTTTCTCACTGAAATGCTTAGAACTGAAACTGGGAAGACTTGATTTTTAGTTATTAGCAGCAAACATTCAGGAAATAAGAAAAAACAGCCGTTAGAAACAAGCTGACAAGCCATTCCTGGGATCACTCACCACAGACTGGACAAATTTCCTCTAGAAATAAATCTCTGCTTCTTGTCTCATGCCACCAGACACCATTTCAATGGTAACCCCAGAAACACCACTCTGCTCCACTCAGAAAAGCCAAGAATTCCAATCTTGTTCTGCAGATTAACCGGTGGCACTGCAAACCAGATTCTGCCAAGACATAAACCCGTTGTGGGCTGTGCACCATGCCTACCGTAATCAGCATGAGTCCGTTCAGAGACCCGATGCTGCTGATGCCCCGGTCACGTATTTAGCGCTAGTTCAGAAGCACCAAATCAACTAAAAATCCATTAAAATAAAAAGTCCCAAAGTAGATCAGTAACTTGTCAAAACCAAACACGGAGAAAGTGTTCTTAAACAAAAATCAGCACTCAGTTCCTGGCGTGCTCCCCTAAATTCACTTCACTCGTCTCGGGTCAGAGTCTTAGAAAAGTAAAATCCTAAAATGACGAGCACTGATTACATTAATACGTCTGGTTCAGATTTCATCGTGGCAAAATTATAAACCTAACCAGCAGCTATTTTCTTATAGGAAATTCAATATTTTAGAGTCTATTAAGATATTGGAGTTTCAGAAGATAGAAGATAGGGAAAATAAAGTTAAATTAAGACAAAAAGTGGACTGTTTATAATAACAAGATGTGCCTTATCAGTGGAGCATGTGTCCAGTCTACTCTAAGGGGACAGATTCAAACGAAGTGCAACACACACTCATTAAGTCAAACTATATACTAGGCATGTGAAAGACACAAAGATGAAAAAAACCCATACTACCTGCTCACAAAGAATTTTTAATTTAATGAAATAGAGTAAACATATACATAAAAATTCTCCGCATACAGTGCTTTTCTTTATCTAACATGACCAAACAGGTGTTGAAAAAAGCTAGAGGAAAGATTTCTAAGACCCAAATGTGTACCAACTTGCTTATTGTGCCAAATAATCACAGAGCATCATTTGCTTTTTCCTCTCTGCTCTTGAAGGCCCTGGAAATCACTCCTTTGATTTCCTCAGACTCTTACCTTAGTTTACTTTCTGTTCTCACTCAGATAATAAGATGTATCTTTTTTGGGATTTCCTGTTCTGCTTTTAGTTTTTCTCTGCTGCCATTGCTGGTGGCCCATGTCTTACCCTCCTATTGCAGGACACTTTGTGTTTGCTGAAGACCCTCCACATAGTTTCTTCTCTATGCTTTTTCGTTGGAATCTGGAAACAATCACTAAACAGATCTGTGAGCTCTGAGAGTGGCTCTGAAAACTTCGAACCTAACTATTCAAAGGTAATTACCTTCAGTAGGCCTACCTTCAGATAGTCTCACCAGGAAGGTAAAAGACAGCCATCATAACAGACTCTGCGATTCCACCTCCCTGCATCTCATTGCTATCAACTTTGGCTACAGATAACAGTAGTACGATGGACTTCAGATTGAAAGCAAAAGAAACAATGCTAAAAAATATGGCAAATTTGAATGTATGAAAGTGCTAGGAATAGAGATTACCGAGGATTCAATGGCATTAACATTAGGCCCAAATCATCAATATTTTTGCAGCTGCTGAATTGAAGGCCAACTTGACAAAGCCTTTATGAGCACACTACAGAGACACTTTCCGGTAGTCACACGTGCGTGAATAGCTGGAGTTAACCTTGCTTTTATTTATCCTTATCTCTGAGATTTAAAACTTGCTATTACTTTTCATCCCCTGAATTTTGGTCGATGATATTGGTCTTGTAAAATCAATCAACAACATCATAAATGTATCAGTTTCACCTAGAGGGAAAAACCCACCATAAAAGAGGGTCTACAGAGTAACCAAAGGCCACAGGACCAGATTAATCATAAACCTAGACGACTGAACCTGAATTGTCTTCAAACACTTCCTGCCTTTTGTTTCAACAGAACTATACCTTCAAGGTTAACTGCAGTCTCCCCGAGCAACAGCACAGCCCACCCTAGACCGGGAGATACTCACTCCTAATCTACCGCTCTTTATTTGATTATCTATACTGTTTCCTTTGAAAGCCCGCTGTTACTCACTGACAGTCAAACAATATATACTGCATTCCTACCCACACAAGGCCAACTCCACAGATACCCAACACACCCACTTCACTGTGAAATATAAAAGGATGGTTTTTCATCAAGTTCTCGGGGAAGAAATAGGATGGAAAGCAAAAATGAAATGCAACTCAAACCTAAAAAACCCTTAGAAGCTGGGTTCTCCGTCAAGGAATAGAGAGTAGAGGGAAGGTACAAGGGGCGGGGGGGCTGGGGAGTTACTATTTCTCCTTCTTCTAGTCTAAAAAAGTCCCGAAGCAGATGAGCTCTCGACTCAGTGGAGAACAGAGGATCCGAGGGGCTTCAGGAGGAAAGCTGAGGGTCAGAGAATGGGGGATGGGAAGAGCGAAGCGGGGGAAGGCCGCTTCGTCTGTGGAGCTGGCAGTCTACATCGGGTCTCCGATTTTTGCTTCGCCCCATCTCTCTTTTTTGGAAAACACTGACATCTTATGGCTGAAACCAGCTCTGGTGTCACCTTAGCGAGCGGGGACAGGTGTAGGGAGGGATGTCTGGCTTCCTGGGGGTACAAAATGGGGTTGGGAGCGGCAGCCTAGAGAATGGGAACCTGTGCGCCCTCCCCCAAGGTTGAGGCGCTGGGCGAGGGGTCCTTTAGATGAGGGGTGTCAGGAGGGAAGCCCATTCTGCGGAGCTGGGGTTACCGGGAGACAATAAGTAGCCGCGAGGACCCTCGGAGGATGAGGAGCCGCCTCCTCAGGGAATACCGGGAGGTGGAGGAGACGGCCCCGCCCCCTCAGGGGTTGGGCGCGAGCGGCAGCTGGGATGGTGGTGGGAGGACACCGGTGATCCCATCTTTGTTTTTCTCTTGAGGACCCGGCCACCCAGCCACCGCCAAACCCCAGCTCCACCGGCTCCTACCTTTTCCCGGCGCTCCGGGCTCTGCTCCCCGCCGCCTCCGCCACCCGCTCCCATCCACAGCCCCCTGAGGCCCCGCCCCGCAGCCGCCAAGCGGGGGCGCTGGCGTTCACCAGGGCCAATCGCCGCCTCGCCTCTCCAGCCCCAGCACCAATCCGCGCCGGCTGGAGGAGGGGCTTCTCCAGTGTCATTTAGGCTCCTCCCGGGGCCCCAGGATCCCTTTTGTTTGGGGAGAGCCAAGCAGGGATTGAGTTCGCGTCACTTCCGGGAGGAAGCGTCCTCCTCTGGCCCGGGTTTGGGGGTGGGCTCGCGCCCCTCCCGGCCCGGCTTCTGCAACTTTGTACCTTCTCTGCAGTTTCTGGGGAGGACCGTAGAGAGTGCTCGGTGCTTTACCCTCGTGGTCCGGGAAGCTTAGGACTGGCGGGCTTCGGGTTCCCTGACTGATTGGGCACAGTAACGTTTCAGTCCCTCCAAAATGTTAATAAATGAAGCGCGCATTGGTGTCTGCTGTAGAATTGGTGTTGAAAACCTGGTAAAGTGGCTTCCCTGCTCTCTTTTTTTCTTGGACGAACTAGTGGGTGTGGTGCTAGAAGCAAGGGCGCAAAGATGAAAAGCCCGAAGACCCTTTTCTCTTTTCACACTACGTTTGGAAGAGAACACTACCTCTGGAGCCCCTGGGCGGGGAGACCGACCCAGCCCAACCTGCCTTCCAGGTAGAAGTCAAATGAATACTTGCAAATGTGTGTGTCAAGGTTTACCGTGCTATGCTTGCCAGATGAGGGGTCATTTTTGTGTTCTTGTCCCCGTGGTAATGTGGACAATGGTTTGCGGTGAGGCTGAAACAAAGGAGAGTGTAGAGGATGTAAGGAGTTATCTGTCCCTTCTTGTGAAGACAGGAATGCTGGTGGCAGCAAGCCCTACCACGACCAAATATCCCGGAGGGGAGAGGGTGCATCCCTATCTGAGATCAAGGTTTCTGCATTCTTTTCCCTGTTCACAGATTGATTCAGCTGGTTGAAAGAAGAATAACCACATTATTTTAAATATAATATAATAAATGCCTTTTAATTTTAATATCTAATACAACTAAATATAATATTTAATACAATTAAATATAATGCATAAATACTGTATTAATTTTAATACATTATTCCTAATCTTAACAATTTTTACTAAGCAAGGCAGTATTAGGGGCCTAGCACCTCCGGAGACCCTGCCGGTGCAGCCCTGCCCTCATGCAGTTTACGGTCTGGTAGGGGGATGTGGTCAGTCTGTGCAATCACAGGGAAGTTTGAAGAAAGTAAACCAGTATTTGTGTCATTACTGTGCCAGATACTTTCATACAATGATATCTTATTTAATCTTCACTACTATATAAAAAAAATCTTGCCTAACCTAAGATAGACATCACTATGCCCATTTTAAAGATGAGAAGATAGAGATTCAGAGAAATCAAGTAAAGTCATAGAACTAGTAAATGGTAAAAACAAGAACTTCCAACAAGGATGTGTGACTCCCAACCTGTGCCGTATTGTGCTCACCACACCCTGGCTCTCACAAGGAGCGCTGGTCTAGAGCCTGGGCTGGGATGACTATAAAACCAGCTTTAGAGCCAGAGAAATCTCTGTGCCTGCCCGTACTGATTGTGGCCCTGAAAGGGGCATCTCTGTATATGAAGGACAGCAAGGTTTACTGAGGTCCTCAACAGCAGCCCAAGTACTATGGAAGTAATGAAGTAAGAAATTCAGAATGTCAGAAAGACATCATTCCCTGGGTTCAGGAGACCGACTATCTGGAAGAGAAGGATGCAGGGCCAGGCACATAGTAGCTGGTTAATAAGTCCTGACAACTTGAAACAAAATGTCTGAAATGGTTAAAAACACAGAGTGTTAGGCGCTGGAATAGGCCCATGAATTTGAAAAATCCCATTTCCTCCTCCTCCCTTTGCCCTGCCTATGGGTGTGCAATGAGGAAGTGCCTCATTGCCTGACAATGAGACAGATGTGGGAGAACAGGCTATTTTCTGCTGGCTTCTGAGTCACTCTGAGAATTGTCCCAGTGAATCAGCTCCCCCCCCTCCCCCTCCCTCCCTTTGTAGTTGTTAACCCGCCATCTCCCATTCTACCCCAGGCTGCCCCGCAGGCGCTGTGCTCTGTTGCTTACTTCCTCTCCAGCCCCTGGCAGCCCCCTGACTCTCTGGGCTCCCTCCTGCCCATTCCTCAGTGACTGTGGGAGGACCCGGCAAGAATGAGATCATCCCTGCCTTGTAGGAGTCAGAGTCCTGAGGGCATTCAGATGGCTTTCCTTTTAACTCAGCACCCCTGGAGGTAGCAGCCTTGAGAGAGAGTTCTGGAGTTTGTGATTCTTCAATATACAAAACTTGTAAATAGGGGCTGGCCCTTGGCCGAGTGGTTAAGAACACTCGCTCTGCTTCGGTGGCCCAGGTTTCACCGGTTCAGATCCTGGGTGCAGACATGGCAGCGCTCATTAGGCCATGCTGAGGCAGCATCCCACATGCCACAACTAGAAGGACCCACAACTAAAATATACAACTAGGTACTGGGGGGCTTTGGGGAGAAGAAGAATAAAAAAATTTAAAACATTTTTAAAGAACGTGCAAATAAATTTAGAGCCTGGTACAAAGGTATAAAAGGAGGCAGAAAGTGAGTTCATAATAATATCTTGAATTGGTATAACACACTGTACCATTTTTATATCTTTTTTTTTTTTGAGGAACATTAGCCCTGAGCTAACATCTGCTGCTAATCCTCCTCTTTTTGCTGAGGAAAACTGGCCCTGGGCTAACATCCGTGCCCATCTTCCTCTACTTTATATGTGGGACGCCTACCACAGCATGGCTTGCCAGGTGGTGCCATGTCCGTATCCGGGATCCAGGCCGGCGAACCCAGGGCCTCAAAAGCAGAACGTGGCACTTAACCGCTGCGCCACCGGGCTGGCCCCTATATCTGTTATTTTATCAACTTGCTAGTAAATATTAAATGCCTTCTGTGTGTCAGGCAACAACTTAGTAAGAAGAGGTGAAGATTATAGACCATGTCAATTTTTCTCCAAGTAGGTAAACTTCCCAGGTAGGTGATCCGTAAGTGTTTTTTGCTGGCGCTGATGGAGTAAAAGAAGGCTAGGTTGGAAGGGAAAAAACCTGGGGTTCTGTCGGAGTTCTCCCTCTGTCACAAACTCAGTTTCCTAGGGCTGCTGTAACAAATTACCACCAACTGGGTGGCTTAACACAACAGAAGTGTACTCTCTCTCAGCCTGGAGGCTACACGTCTAAATCAAGGTGTTGACAAGGTTGGTTCCTTTCGGGGAGAGGGGGCAGTCTGATGGAGGATCCATTCCACGCTTCTCTCCCAGCTTCTGGGGGTTCCCGGCAATCCTTGGCAATCCTTGGCTTGTAGCGACATCACCCCAGTCTCTGCCTCTGTCTGGGTGGGCTTCCTCCCTCTGTGTCTTGATGTCTCTATATGTCCTCTCCTCTTATTGGATTTAGAGCTCACCCTAATCTAGCACAACCTCGTCTTAACTCATGACATCTGCAAAGACCCTATTGGCAAACAAGTTCACATTCTGAGGTTCCAGTTGGACATGAATTTTGGGAGGGGAAACCATTGAAACCAGTGCTCAAACCTTTGCAAAGTAACATCCCCGCTTAACGTCATCTAACTGCATTAGTAAATGGCATGAGAGTAACAAACGAATTCCTAAAGATCATTTCGGTTCTATGATTACATGAAAATTATATACGCTAGAAGCATTTCTTGAGCCTTTATGCCAGGCACTATAAAACTGCTTTACAGTACATCTCACTTAATCCTTAAAAGAATCCCAGGAGATAGATGTGAATATTTCCATTTTACAAGATGAAGAAATTGAGGCATAGAGAGGCCCATGGTCGTGGAATTCCTAAGCGATGAACATAGAGTATTTACTCAGATCTGACTCCAAGGTGCACCCTCATAATTACTATGCTGCATCATCTTTTCTTTACGCTAAATGGGTTAGGAAGATGGGGAATGCAAGAAATATTTTAAAGTTTGATTTATGGAATACTCAGAGTTGAGTAGCAATCTCCCTGGGGTTATGTGTGCAGTTTGGACCGCTTTTAAAACAAGGGACAGCAAGAGAGGAGGGAACAGTGGGTGGCAATGAAAGCTTGGTAGGGAAGAGGGTACTTACTGAACCTCAGTCTCCTCATTTGTAAAATGGAACAGTAGTTCCTGCCTACAACACCAGGTGGTTGTGAACATCCAAGTGAGATGGGGGACATGAAAGTACCTAGTAAAGTCTATGAGGGATTATTGTAAACGACCTGGGAGATCTTGCTCTAGCTGTTTCTCCTTCTCCCCGTCTCAGCCCTCCAGCTAAATATCCGGGGTTTGAACATCTGGGGCTAAGACTCCTTCTAGCTGTGACCCACTGGGACTTGTTAAGATGCTGGATGAGCTAGATGGAGAAGCTGGAGTGACTGGGAAAAGTGACCTGGCCTGTCTTGCCTACCTCCTGTTCCTCAAGCCTCCACCCGCCTCCTCCCCCAGGGGATCTGAAAGTCGCAGTCTGGAGCCAGAGAGGGCTCTCTTGGCCGGGACCAGGCTGAAGCGCGAAGGAAGGTGTGCTTTCCACGGCTCCCTGCATTTTCTCCCATCATTTGTTCGCACAAAGGGCTTTCGGAGTTGTCCTTAAGCGTTCTCTTCCTGCTTGGATCGGCCCAATCCGGGCGACACGGCACAGGGGTAGTGGAGCGATTTCTGGGCGTGGCCCTCACTGTGTTCCCAAGCGTACTGCTCCCCCTAGTGCTGAGCGGTGAGTCCTGCAGCTGTCAGCTTCCCTCTTGGACGACCCAGGGCGCTCGAGGGAGGCCTCTCACCTGACAGTTTTTCCTTTAATGGGCGTGGCCTGAGATCACAGCAGGTGTGGGGTTCCAGGCACCAGTAGTTCGGAAAAACCACGTTCAGGGACAGATTCTTCTGGTTTTTAGTTAAATGTTGGGGCCAGCTTGGCCATGAGGGAGCCAGGAAACTCTTATCCTGGATTGCGTAGGGGGAGGTTGGAAAGGAAAGGAAAAGAAATCTAACATCAAATGCCTACTATCTATCAGGCCAGGTGCTTTACGTAAATTACATGTATAATCCTTGTAATCTTTACGTATATAATCCTTTACATATATAATCCTCGTGACCATCCTAAGAGGTAATTGCTATTACTTCTAGTTTTTCGAATAAGAAAGCAAGTTCAGAGATGGTAAGTGTCTTGCCAAAGGTCGTAGAATAACAATAACAATGACAACATCAACCAATTATTTAGTGCCTACTTCACACAGGGCACATTATTTTTTTAATCCTCGCAGCAAACCTTTAACATAGTTACTATAATCTCCATCTTACTGATGAGGTCACTGAAATTTGGGTAGTTTAAGAAAGACATAACTGAGAAGCTTGACTGAGATCAAAGAGCTAGGTCCTCCTGACTCCAGCCCCACACTGTTTCCTTACCACCCTTGCTTCATGGAGCTGGTGGGTGGTAGAGGTGGAACTGAGCCCAGGCCTGTGTGACTCACTGTTCTTTCCATTACTGGGACTGCCTGGCAGCCCTTCCCGACAACCAGGAAACTAGGGCCATGTGATGTTATGGATTTCCAGACTTGAGATAGGATGGCAATGAAAGAGCCAAGGCTGAAGTCTGTGGGATCCTGGAGACAATTTGCTTGGGGTAATGCATACCTGGGGCAGCACCCTGGGACTTGCACAACAGTATTGCTGTTAGGGGCCTTGGGGAGAGCATCCAGAGGACCCTTAGTCCTGTCTCCTTCATCCTATGTGCAGCTCACATGCTTCTGTGAAGTTGGTGGGCCAAGATGGGGAATGCAAAGCTCACAGAGGGGCTAAAAGGAAAGGTAGATGGGGTGCAGTCTAGCCCAGACGGAAAATTCCTGGAAATAGAATGAGATAAACCATGGAGTTCCCAAATCACCCAGAAACTTCCTAAGGATTTGAGTCATTTTTAACTCCTCCCCTCACCCCAAAATACAGATTAGTCATAGGTCCCTGGAAGAATGCTCTATGACCCTTTGAATGAGTCTCAAATTTTCCTTTTCATTCTAATCTTTGAAATTATTAAATTATTATTGAAAGACATATACCAGAGGATGAGTTGATAACTGGTTGACGTTATGTTTGTTATTTCCAGGTATAAATTTCATAGAGGCGACAGGTGGGAAAAAGATATCAATTGGCTACTTTTTTTTTTTTGGTAAATTGACTTATTTCATTAAAGATTAACCTTTTCCCTCTCTTCCAACCCCTCCCCTTTCCATCTCTCTTCCTGTTCCTCCTCTGTCCCTAAAAGTCTGAAGCCAGGCCACCTTTCTGTCCCTGCTGGTTATTCAGATGAAGCTCTGGGCCACAAAGGCTGAAGCTGACCTGAAGGCTAGTCCTCTTTCTCTTTCCCCTCTGTTCCTGCTTCTTCCTCACACATGGCCTGACATTAAGCAGAAAATAATTTCTGTGCTATGGTCAAGAGATGCAGCTTCAGCTCGGCCGGACTGCCCTATGGTTTAGATCCTAAGAAAGCCAGTTACACATTTCTCCTGATCTGTTGTTTCCAACTGATGCACCACACAGTTGGCCGAATGCGTCCTTGTGGCGCACAAAAGGGAGAAATATTGCAGGGGAAGTAATGACCCAGTTACAGCTGCACTGTTACTTCTAGGCAATTTCCTAGTAGGTGGTCTTTTGGAGTAGGCTAGTGCTAGAAGCTTCTATGCCCTCATTTCCCGCTGAGCCCCTGCAGGAGGCTCTGTCCTGAACAAAGTGGCTAGGTGACCCAGGCTTCCTGTTTCCTTGGGAAGAGTCTGTACATTTCTCATCGCCTTTTCTTTCTGCCACCTTACCTTTCACTTGCCTTCCTTTTATTCCTAAAATAATCATTGAGTGCCTATTGTCATTGCCACGAGAAATAAAGCACAGCTCTGGACCTCAGGGCACTCACAGTCCTGAGGGGAGGTAGATTTGACTAGCTTTCTTTTTTTTTTTTTTTTTTTTTGAGGAAGATTAGCCCTGAGCTAACATCTGCTGCCAATCCTCCTTGGTTTTTTTTTTTTTTTTTTTTGCTGAGGAAGACTAGCCCTGAGCTAACATCCATGCCCATCTTCCTCTATTTTGTATGTGGGACACCTACCACAGCATGGGTTGACAAGTGGTGCATAGGTCCACACTCGAGATCCAAAGCAGCAACCCTGAGCTGCCAAAGTGAAATGTGTAAACTTAACCGCTGTGCCACCGGGCTGGCCCCTCTCTTGCTTTCTGTACCCACACTTTCAAATAAAATAACTCAACCCACTGTCTTACATCATAATCGGGACTCCACTGTCTTACATCATAATCGAGACTCCTCCAGATGTAAATGACAGAAAATTCCATCCAATCTGGCCCAAGCGAAAAGGGTTTTTATTGGCTCATGCAATGAAAAAGCCCAAGAGTAGGCTGACTTCAGATGAGGCTTGATCTGGCTTCTCAAAAGATGTTATCAGGACCAGGTTTCTCTTTCTGGATCTCTCAACTCTACTTCTGTGTTGGTTCTGTTTTCAGACATGCTTTCTTTCACAATTGGCAATAAGCATAGTAGCTTCAGCTTCATATTGTAGGGGAGGAAGACATTTCCTCTACCCACTCTGGGTCCTTCTGGCTGGACGTTGAATTAAATTCACATGAGACAGAATAACAGGAGAAAATTAAACAAAGCTTTATAACATGTATACATGGGAGAGGCTCAGGCAAGCTGAGCAACTTGCCAAAATGGTGGAAGCTCTCCCGTTACATACCACCCTCAGCTAAAGACAAAGGAGGATGTTGCTAGTAGAGGGAGAGAGTTACGGGAGATTACCAGAAAAGCACAGTAAACAAGGGTAAGGTTATTATGCAGATTTAAGTCCTTGCTTTCCACAGTGATGAGAGTTTCTAGAGATAAGGTCATTCTCCCTTCTTCCTGGTACAGAGAGGGAGACATCTTCACAGATGGAGATTTCCTTTACAAATGTAAATTTCTCTTAGCAAAGGGTAAGTAAATTCTACTTTTCAGAGTTTCTTTCCTGTCTGCAGTTTTTAAAAGTAACCAGCCCAAAATAATCCTCATGCCAGAGAGATATATCTTGGGGTGGCCAATTCCAGTCCCCCACTATGCCCAGTCATATGCAATAGAAAAGAGCATCTCCCTCTTTCCAGAAGTCTGCAAAAAATCTTGCTCTGTCTTCTTGGCTCTGCTTGGACCATGTCTTCATCCCTGAACTCATCATTGCGCCCAGGGGCGTGTATTGCTTTGATTGGCTAGAGCTGGGTCGTGTGCTCTACCTAGAGCTATGGATTAAGCGTGAGGAAAAGCTATAACCTCAAATGAAAATGTATTCATTCATTCATTTCCAGAAAAAATGGGGATGGATGTTTGGGAAGCAAATAATGAGTATTTATTACATATTTGAGAGTCTGTCTCCACTTTTCTCTCGGGTCAGCTTGACCTTAAGCAGACTGTCTCAACCCTTCCTTAGCCTGGACTTTCCTTGCTGCTGGTCATTGTCAGAAACTCTAGGATGGCTAATCTTTGTCTTGTGTTGCCCAAAGCACTACTAACAAAAGTGTAGCAGCTTTTCACTGAGGATTTGGGGGACTGGAGATGGTATGAGCAGCGTTAAAAAGGCTTTTAAAGATTAGAGGTTCTCAGATTTGAGGGTGTATCACAATCACCTGAAGGTCTTGTTACATCACAGACTGCTGGGCCCCACCTTCACAACTTCAACCAAAATATATTGAGTCCCGTGTGCTAGGCACTAAGGTTACAGCAGTGGCCCAGGTCTTCGCTCCAAAATTCCTCTAGCTTTTTCATGCATAGCGATTTAATTCCTTATTGCCCAAACCTTTCTCATCTCAGTTCTACCCAGGGAACTCTCGCTTTTCATAGCCGGATAAGCCTGTGAAGTCACTTCCTTCAGTAAAAAAATCTATTTGTACTATCTGTGGAGGTCAATTGACACAAACTGCAGCCAGCTTCTGTGATAACATTTTTATTTTCCTGTTGCATAGGTAAACAGGGAATGTTGTGGGCGAAGCACAATGCTAGAGGTATTGACTAGGCATGGCTTTCAGAGGCACAAAAGAGGGAGTGGAATCTTCTTTAAGGAGGAGCTGCTTGACTCCTGTAGCATTGTAGAGGGAGTAACTTTAGAGCCCTACCTACTAGCTGTGTGACCTGGGCACATTACCTAACTATGTTGGGTTTCCAATCCTTTATCCACAAAATTGAGAAAATACCGTTTACTACGAGGGTGTAAAGATGAAATGAGATACCTGGAGACTTACACCTTTTTCTCCTTATCATCAATCACTGAGTCCTGCCAGTTTTACTTCCTGAATATCTCAAATCCCTTTACTTCTATTTCTACCACCATCACTACCATGGCGTGTCCATTATCTTGTCTCTCTCCAGGACAACTGCAACAGCCTTCTAAGTGTCTTTCTAGCATTCATTCTAGCCCCCTGCAGTCCATTCTCCACACAGCAATCTGAGTAGATTTTAAGAAAACACGATCTGATCCTTTCATACCCCTTTCTCCCAATTAAAACTTTCCGTGTTCTTAGGATAACCAGATTCACAAAGCCTTCCTTATCCGGCTTCTGCTTATCTCTCCAGGATCCTCTAGTGCCACTCTGCCCCTTGCTCTCTCTGCTCCAGACAACTGGTGACAGATTCTCTCCTTGGCCAAACTTTAGTCAGCCTCCTCTGAGCCCTCTTCTCAACTGAGTCTTGACCTTGGCAATGCCAACTTCCACCTTCCCCTGCCCCCCACCCCCTAGCAACCGAACTTTAGCAAGAATCCTGCTAAGTCGGTTTAGAGAATTTCCCTGCCCTTGATATCTGATCACCCTGGATATCTAATCAAGTTCTTCATCCCCCACCTTTGACATCTAAGTCCTTGGCCTGTCTTCAGCAAGAATCCTGTCTGTTTAGCAAGAATCCCCCTACCCTTGATGTCTCCTCTTAGTAATGGTCCATCCGCTGATCTCCCTCACTCTGCTTGTTGGCTATAAATCCCCATTTGTCCATTTGGACTTGGAGTTGAAACTGATCTCTCTCGCCTATTGCCAGAGTCTTGACACCTATTGCAATAGTCCTGAATAAAATCTTCCTTACCATTTTTTTTTTTTTTTTGAGGAAGATTAGCCCTGAGCTAACATCTGCTGCCAATCCTCCTCTTTTTGCTAAGGAAGGCTGGCCCTGAGCTAACATCCATGCCCATCTTCCTCTACTTTATATGTGTGACGCCTACCACAGCATGGCTTGCCAAGTGGTGCCATGTCTGCATCCGGAATCTGAACCGGTGAACCCTGGGCTGCCGAAGTGGAACGTGCGAACTTAACTGCTGCGCCACTAGGCCGGCCCCTCCTTACTGTTTTAACAAGTGTTGGAATAATAATAAACACTGGCTACTTTTCTGTTCCTCTGAGTCTTTGCTAAGGTTATTCCATTTTCTTGGGCTGCTCTTCCTCCCCTATACCTAAAGCCTACACATCCTTCAGATCTCGTCTCAATGTCACTTTCTCAGGAAAGTTTCCTTAGCCCCATAGAGTGAGTGGGTTCCAGTGTATTGCCTTTACAGCATATGTCATGGTTTGTAACTGTATGTCTGTGCAATTATTTTGATTAGTATGGCTTTTCATAACTCCTTTGTATGATCCACGAGGGCAAGGAGACCATGCCATTTTGTTCATGACTATTATCTCCAGTACCTTAACATAGTACCTGGCAAATAGTTGGTGTTCTATAAATGTTTGTTGATTGATTGAACAAATGAGTGAATGAATGAACTGTATGTATGTATGCACTATATGTAAAAGGTGCTCTATAAATCATTCCTTCCAGTCTCCAGCTGTGGTAATAATTCTGGGCACTGTTGTGGGAGACACAACCTTCTGTGGCCTGTTTCAACCTACTGCAGACCCTCCTGGAAGAAACCTAGGCTTGTACCCTTGGAGGTGCCTGGGAAGCCCAGAGAGTTTAGGTGCCTTCCTGAAAAATCCCCTTCTAATGATCTCCCAGGACCATGATTTACTCACTTTTTAATCCTGAATGCCTAGAACAGTGCCTCAGACCTGGTGGTTACTCAAATAGATGATCCTGGAATTGAGGAAATGACCCATTTGAGTGTTTCCCAGGAATACAGATAATCCCCTTGAGAGGGTCTCCTGGATGGATGCTAATGGAGATGGATGCTAGCTCTGTCCTGATGGCTGCCAGCGTAGCAAAAGATGCTTGTTGGGAGTAAAGTCCATGAGAGTCTTTTCTTGGTGCCTAGTACTGTGCAACAGGGAAATGGCAATATAAACTTAGCAAGATTTCTTCACTATTTCTACTACTGCCACCTGATCTCTTATAGCATATACCAGTAGAACTAGCGGTTGTGGTGGGGGGAAGATGGAGGGAGAGCACACAGCAAGAAAGTAGGGAACTGGGTGTCTGTTCCAGGACCTGACTCCACTTCCATCTCCCCTAACTCTCTCCCTTCCCTTAGTGCCAAGCTTTCTGAGACCACTCCCTCTTCCCCATCCTCACCTTCCATCCTCTCCTCATCTCTTTGTAGTCTCACTCCACCTGTACTGCTCCCCTAAGATTTCCATTGACCGTCTTGTTGATAAACCATGTGGGTATATCTGGGCCCTAACTTGTGCTCCCTGTAGCCTTAGACACTGTTCTCCTTCTTCTCTTGGTGGCTATGATGACACCATCCTCTCTTGGTTGATTTCTTGCCTCTCCTTCTCATTCTTCTTTGTGGCCCTTTCTTTCTCTTCCCACTCTACACACTCCCCTGGGTGAGCCACCTAATCTGATGGCTCAGTTACCTCTTCTACTTGAATGACTTCCAAATAGATCCATGTCTCTTGCCCAGGCTTCTCTCCTGAGCTCCAGACTCTGATAGGACATTTCCATGGCATCTGTGACCCTCCTTTCCCCCCACCCACCACATCCTGCCAATCACCAAATCCTGCCAGTCCTACTCCTCAGTCTGCCTAGTCTCTCCACATTTCCTTTCACTACCTTAGTTCAAGCCACCTTTCTCCCTGCCCATACATTCTGTCAACAGCCTTCCATCTGGGTTTCCTGTGTCTGCTTCCGCTCTTCCCTCTTCAATCCATTTCTGCATGGCAACCAGAGTGATTTTTCTAAAGTGAAAATTTGATCAGGTCACTTCTCTGCTTGAGTGCCTAGAATGCCATGGGCTTCCCGTTCCTTCAGGATAAAGCACAAACGTGAACATGTCAGCCACAGCCCTTCTTGTCTGGCCACTGCTTAATTTCCAGCTCCAACTTTTCCATGTCCCTGGCCCCAGGCAGCACTAGAGCTCTACTGAACTCTTGAGTCCCTTACTCCACTATGATGTCTTTGGCCTCAGAGCCTTTGGATGTGCTGTTCTGCCTGAACTGCCATTTCTTGTTTCTTCCAGTCCAGCTAACTACTCCTTTAGGACCCTCCTCAGATGCCCCTTCCTCCAGAAAGCTTTCTGTGACCTCGTAAGGTCAGATTAGATGACCCTTCCCCCATCCTATTTGTTCTCAATGCACCCCATATTCCCTGTCCTTTTACTTGTATCTGTGTCTCCCTCAGACTGAGAGCTCCTCGAGAGCGGGGACTCTGCCTGGTTCATGGTTGTCTTCGGAGTTTGTAGCATAGTGCCCGGCACATAGTAGGCATGCATAATATTTATTGAACGAAAGAACAAGTGATTTCCTAAAACTTTGTCACCGCTAGCCTACCACAGTGATTCAGAACAAGGACACTGAAGCCAGACTGCCTCAGTTCGAATCCTGGCTCAGACCCTGGCAATCCAGGTAACCTTGGGCAGCCGCTTAACCTCTCTCTACCTTGGTTTCACTATTTTAAAATGTTTCTCACCTCATAGGAACACTTTGAGGATTAAATAAGTTAATGTTTAATGCCTGGCGTGAAGTAAGAGCCATATTAAGAGAGTAATCTACCCTACTTTATGATGAAACATGAATAATTTTGGGAGTGAAAGGGATACTATTACATACATCAGGACAACTGATATAAACCAGGACTGTCCTGGGCAAACAGGGACATTTGGTCACTCTACATGTAAGGGCTCATTAGGTAAGTAAATAATGTCCTTATTTTTATTGGTTTTGTTACTTCTTGTCCATTTTCCTCTAGTGACTAATAGTAAGCTCTTCCAATCACAAATGGCCATATGCTTGTCTTTATGGGCAACGGCAGAAGGAAGAACTAGGGAGACAGTGTCTGTGGGATGGAATTGGTAGGACACCATCAAGGAAACAGAAATGAGTTGAACTCGTGGGCTGTGGGTACAGGAGAAAAGGGAGCCATCTCCCATCCTGCTGAAACCTGAGGGCTTGACAGTCATAAGGCCCATGCGCTTTCCCGATGGGTGCCATGATTTCGAGGAGTCTAGTCTTTCCTGGAGCGTTATCTGTGGGGAGGATCTGTGAATGAGGCAGCCTCGCTCCTGCAGATCCTGCTTGACATGCATTTGCTGTCTCCTCCATGAGTTTGCTGCTTTCTCTCAAACTGTTTCAGAAACATGCAGTTCCATTTGCTTCCCCAACAGGGAGTGTCTTTTCATTACCTTAAAATAGTTGTTTTTATAAACTGGGATAAACACCTGGTGGGCAGGAGTTTTATCTCATGGTCATTCCAATTTGAATTTCATTATTTCTTCTGCTTACCTGGGGTGGGGAAAAATATACTTTCGAAACACAGTTTTCCTTTTTCTGGTTTCCCAGCAGACACATCATCAGATAAAAGCACCTCTGCAGCTGGCTGCATCTGCCCGGAATAGCAATTGCAGGCAATTCTGGGGGTGACAGTGGTGCGTGAGGGGAGGGGTGGGGAAGAGAATCTTTCCTCATCTTGAAATTCGGAAGCCTGAGAAGGTGCCATTCAGAGATGTGTCCCAACTCCAGCCTCACACCCTCTCCTTCTAGGGTGGGAGTAGTGGTGGTAGTGGGGAGGGGAAGGGATAAGAGAATGAATGAACATTTAGTGACACTTCCTATGTGCCAGGCAGTGGTAACTTTCCATTTCATTGCTTTTTTTTTTTTTTTTAAAAGATTTTATTTTTTCCTTTTTCTCCCCAAAGCCCCCCGATACATAGTTGTGTATTCTTCGTTGTGGGTTCTTCTAGTTGTGGCATGTGGGACGCTGCCTCAGCGTGGTCTGATGAGCAGTGCCATGTCCGCGCCCAGGATTCGAACTAACGAAACACTGGGCCGCCTGCAGCGGAGCGCGCGAACTTAACCACTCGGCCACGGGGCCAGCCCCCTGCTTTTTTTTTAAGGAAGATTTAGACCTGAGATTACATCCGCCTCCAATCCAAGTCTAATTGCTGAGGAAGACTGGCCCTGAGCTAACATCCGTGCCCATCTTCCTCTATTTTATATGTGGGATGCCTGCCACAGCATGGCTTGATAAGTGGTGGGTAGGTCCGTGCCTGGGATCCGAACTGGTGAACCCCAGGCCACCGAAGCGGAGCGGGTCAACTTAACAAGCGTGAAACCAGGCCAGCCCTTCCATTTCATTTAATACTCAGAACAACCTTAGAATATATATTTTAGTCTTTCTACTACATAGATAAGGAAAGTGGAGTTCAAAGAACAATAATAACATGCTAAAGATATATCAATAGTAGGCGGGAATTTGAATGTGCTTCTGTCTGATCCAAACCCGAGGACTTTTATGTCTCTGAGGCCCTGAGAGGGGTGAGAATTTGCTCAAGTCACACAGCCAGCCTAGAAGGAGATTATATCTTTCTAACTTCCCAAAAGAGAGAGGCAGCACTAGATGATTTCCACAAAACATGCCAGTCATGTGCTTAATTAATATAGAAGGGGAGGGAGAATTGAAGAAGCTTTTGGCTGTTAGTCATTCCGTCTTTCATTCATTCAACATAGATATATATAATGCTTAGTATGTGTCAGGCACAGTGTATCAACATTTATGAAGAATAAAGTCGAAAAGGCAGACTTGAGGGTATGTGTGGTAATTGATCTCAGTTTTGGCCATGTTGAGATTAAGCTATAGGTTTTTCATCAGACATTTGGATATTACTGTCTGGAGCTCTGGGGAAAAGTCTGTACAAGAAACACAGATTTGAGAACCACCCTAAAATAGGTGGTAGTTATTCCATTAGCAATGAGTGAAATAATTAGGGTCATGTGAGGGAGACGAGCATTGAGGATGGAACATCAGGTAATCCTCACGTTTCAAAGGGCAAACAAAGTGAAGAGTTCATAAAGAAGATGAAGAAGAACTGTCTAGAGATGCAGGTGGAGAGTCAGGAGAGAGGGATGAATTTAGTTAGATTGTTTTTCTATTTTCTTTTTAAAAATCAGTGTATTGAGGTGTAATTTACTTTGAACCAATGCACCCATTCTGAGTGTAAAGTTCCCAGACAGATGCGACCATCAGATGCTACCACCTCAGCAGCCAGCAGGCAGTTCTGACAAATGTATACCCGCATAAGCTCCACTCTAGTCAAGATATAGAGCCCTTCCATCATATTGAAAATTCCCTCAGGCCCCTCCCTGGTTATTCCCCTGCACTGTCTGTTCCAGGCAACCACTGATCTGATTTCTATCACCATAGATTAGTTTTGCTTATTCTACAATTTCATATCAATGGAATCAGACAGTATATACTCTTTGGAATCTTGCTTCATCAATGTCATTGCATGGGTCAGTAACTTGTACCTTTATATTTCTGGGTAAAATTTCACTGTATGAATATACCACAAGTTGCTTATCCACTCACCTGTTGATGGACACTTGGGTTATTTCTAGTTTGGGACTATTATGAATGAAGCTGCTATGAACAATTGTGTATGTCTTTTTGTGTATATATTTTTTCATTTTTCTTGGTAAATACCTAGGAGTGGAACTGCTTCCTCAAATGTTACATGCATGTTTAAGAGAAATTGCCTAACTTCTTTCTAAAGTGGTTATGCCATTTTATGCTCTCATCAGTAATATATGAGATTTCGGGATGTGCTATGTTCTCACTGTACTTTGGTATTGTTGGTATTTTTAATTTTCAGCTAGTCAGGTAGGTGTGTAGTAGTACCCAGTTGTGGTTTTAATTTGCACTAATTTGATGGCTAATGATTGAGTATCTTGTCATGTGCTTATTGGCCATTCTTTGGGTTTATTTCTGGTCTACTTAGCTCCATTTGTATATATTTTATCCTTACTGCAATACAACATTGTATTGATTATTGCGCTTATAATAAGTCTCCAAGTCTAGTTATATAACTCCTCCAGATTTTGTTTTTCTTTTCTCTAAACTGTTTTGCTTATTCTAGGTCTTTTGAACTTCCACATGAATTTTAAAATCAGCTTGTCAATTTCAACAAAATAAAGGCTGCCAGAATTTTTACTGAAATTCTGTTGAATCTATCAATCATTTTGTGAAGAGTTGACAGCTGAACATTATTGTGGCTTCCCATATATTTATTTAGGTATTCTTTACTTTCTCTCAGCAATGTTTTCTAGTTTTCCACTTATGAGTTTTGCACATATTTCATTAAATTTCTTCCTAAGCACTTTGTGTTTTGATGAAATTTTATGATGTGCCTTGATTTCTCATGTTTCTTGTGCCTGGGGTTCATTCTGTGGACTTATAATTTTCCTAAAATTTGGAAAAATTTTGACCACCATTTCTTCAAATATTTTTTCTGACTTCCCTTCTCTCCTTTTTCCTTTAGGGTCCAGTTGCATATATAATAGGTCACTTGAAGTTGTTTCACAGCTCACTAATGCTCTGGTCATTTTTGTTTTCAGTCTGTTTTCTTTTTGTGTTTAATTTTTGTATAGTTCCTATTTCTATGTCTTGAAGTTCACTAATCTTTTTTTTTCAATGTCTAATATGCTGTTATTCATCTCAAACATTTTCACTTTTATCTTTAGAAGTTCAATTTGTCTTTTTGTATTTTCCATGTTTTCACTTAATATGCTCAATCTTTCCTGTACCTTCTTAAACATATGGAATATAGGGGGTTTTTTTTTTGGTGAGGAAGATTAACCCTGAGCTAACATCTATTGCCAATCTTCCTCTTTTTGCTTGAGGAAGATTGTTGTTGAGCTAACATCTGTGCCAATCTTCCTTTACTTTGTACGTGGGATGCCACCGCAGCATGGCTTGATGAGTGGTGTGCAGGTCTGCACCTGGGATCTGAACCAGCAAACCCTGGGGTGCTGAAGCAGAGCACAGAAACTTAACCACTATGCTGCTGGACCGGCCCCAGTGGAATGCAGTTTTAATAACTGTTATGATGTGTTTGTCTACTAGCTCTATCATCTATGTCATTTCTAGGTCACTTTTTGTTGATTATTTTTCTCTTCATTATGGATTGTATTTTTCTGCTTATTTGCAGGTCTTGTAATTTTTGGTTGGATTCCAGACACTGCATATTTTACCTTTTCGTGTGCTGGATATTTTTGTATTCCTATCAGTATACTTGGGCTTTGTTCTGTGCTGTAGTTAAGTTACTTGTAAACTGGTCCTGCTTGGTTAGGCATGACCAGAACTGTTTTTAGTCTATGGTTAATTTTGCCCACTACTGCAGCAATACCCTTCTGAAGACTCTACTTGATGAACCTGTAAATTATAAGGTTTTACACTCTGGCTAATAGATTAACCCTGAGGATTTCCCCCTCTACTCCTTTCAAGTGTTTTTTTCCTTCAGCTTTGGGTAGTTTCCTCACACGAATGTACTCAGCCAAAGCCTTGAGGAGGACCCTCTGCAGATCTCTGGAGCTCTCTGTCTGTGCAGCTCTCTCACCTCTGATGCTTTTCACGTGAACTCTAGCTGCCATGGCCTCCTTGAATTCCCAGCCTGATCTCCTAAACCAAAGGAGACTTTCGGGCTCTGCCTGGCTTCCCCCTTCCAGTGCTGACGCCTGGAACCCTTTTCTGTCACAGACCGAGGCAATCATAGAACTCATCTTGTTTGTTCCCTCTCTCCTGGGGATCACTGCCTGTGCTGCCTGATGTATAATGCCTGGAAACTGTTGTTTCATATATTTCATCTGGTGTTCTAGTTGTTTTAGGTGGGAGAGTAAATTTTGTCCCTGTTACTCCATCTTGATCAGAATTAGCAGTCCTGATGCTATTTTAAATGATATTAAAGTTTAAATTTTTTTTCAATTATTTATTCATAGTCTATGGAAAAACAATTGGTTTTTGGTATTTGACTTTGTAGCCTGCAAACTTGCTCAATTCCTTACTAGTTTTTGCATTTTTGGAGGTAGATTCCTTAGGAATTTCTAGGTACACAATCACGTCATCTGTGAATACAGAAAGTTTTACTTCTTCCTTTGCAAATTGCATGTGTTCTCTCTCTCTTTTTCTTTCTTTCTCTGTCTTACTCCCCCTCTCCTGCCTTGTTGTTGTCCTGGGAACTCTATTACTGTGTTGAATAGAAGTGGAAAGAGCAGACCTTCTTGCTGTGTTCTTGATTTTAGGGGAGGAAAGCTTTCAATCTTTCATCACTGAGGATGTGTTAGTTCTAGGCATTTGTAGATGTCTTTGTTGGGCTAAAGAAGTTCCTTTCTATTCCTAGTTTGCCGAGAGCCTCACCATGAATGGATGTTGAATTTTATCATATGCTTTTTCTGCATCTATTGAGATGATAATATAATTTTGCTCTTTTATTCTCTTAATTGGTAAATTACAGTGATCAAAAGTCACTAAATCAATCTTGCAGTCCTGAGATAAACTCCACTTGATCATGATGTATTATCCTTTAAGAAGTCCTTTATATATTTTGATGTATTCTATTTACTAATATTTTATTAAGGATTTTGCATAACGTTCGTGAGAGGCTTTGGCCCAGTTTTATTTTCTTGTAATGCGTTTGTCGGGTTTTGATGTCAGGGTAATACTGGCTTCATAAAATAAGTCGGTTTGAATTCCTTTCTATTTTACTTCCTGAAAGAATTTGAGTACAATTGGTAACATTTCTTCACTCGGTGATAAGTAGAATTCATCAGTGAAGCTGTTTGGCCTGGAGTTTTTCTTGTGGAAAGTTTTTAAATTAAAATTTCTATTTGTTTAATAGATAAAGGACTATTCAGATTTTATATTTCTCTTGTGTCAGCTTGGGTAATTTGTCTTTCAAAGATTTTGTACACTTCATGTCCTTTTTCCCCAG
The DNA here is from genome assembly GCF_037783145.1 of Equus przewalskii. Taxonomy (NCBI): domain Eukaryota; kingdom Metazoa; phylum Chordata; class Mammalia; order Perissodactyla; family Equidae; genus Equus; species Equus przewalskii. The sequence goes on from NW_027228750.1 coordinate 7,020,219, forward strand.
TTTTATTGAGATGTAGTTCACAAATAAGATTATTAGATATTTCAATCACATCCTTTTAATATTTACAGAATTTCCAGTGATTCCGTGTATTATTCTTGATATTGGCAATTTGTGTTTCTTTCTTTTCTCTTGATTTGTCTATGTTGAGGTTAGTTAGCTTTTGCTGCATTGCCAAATCCTACGATCGCAATGACTTACAACAACAAATATTTATTCATGATTACGGCTTTGTGAGTTGGCTCTGGCAGCTCAGATCTAGGCTGTGGATGGTGTTCCGGTCTGCTCTGTGTGTTTCTCATTCTGGGACTCAGGCTGATGGAGAAGTAGCTACCCTGGGCACTTGCTTCACATGGCTGAGGGCCGAGAGCAAGAGGGCAAGTAGAAAGTCTTCTTTTGGAACTGACCACATTATCAGTTCAGTTCACATGTCATTGGCCAGTGCAAGTCCCATAGCCAAGCCCAAAGTAAATAGGGGCAGGAAAGTATACTCTGCCCACAGTGAACCATGGCAAGGCTGGAAGAGAAAAAATTTTGAGCAAATAATACAATCTGCTACAAGAAATGTCACAGAATCCAAGGAAAGAGAGTAGTTGTTATCAGCATAAAGTGCTTAGATGTCAGGTAAAAAAGATAAGAATAAAAATTATCTTTTGAATTACATTGATGGGTTTGAGTAGAGAACTTTCCATTGATAGTGGTAGCTGGAACCAGGTTAAAGTAGAAACAGGAGTGACAGGAAAATAGAAAAAAGAAAACAATGAGTGAGGACTACATTTTCCAGAAGCTTCCTTAAAAAGAAATAAGAAAGATATTGTCATACCTAGTGGGGAGCATGGAGCCTGGAGATGGGTGTGTGTATGTGTATGTGTTTAATTGATAACATTTGTACATGTTCCTTGGCTGAGTGGAAGAAGTTGGTAAAGAAAGAGAAGGGAAAGATACGAATCATGTTAGCTATCAATGTGTTTGCCACACCAATAAAAGAGGGGCATAGAAATTTCAGAGATGTGGAGGATACAGAAGACAAGAATTTAGGCCCAGATGGAATGGCTGACTCTGAACAGGGAGAGGAAAATCCTTTGAGCCAGGAGACCATAAGGAAGGATATGTGGTGGGTAATCCAAATATATTTATGAGAGAAGGGGGATGAGAAATGGAGGGAGTTCTTGGCTTTGATTTTCTCAGTGAAGTAGGAGGACAGGCTATCTGCTGAGGGCTTGGGGAGAGTGAAGCAGATTTGTAACAGCCCTTGATGGACCTTGTGAATGACCACTTTGTACCAGAGTATACAGTTTTCTCTACTAGGACTCAGAAGTCCAGGCTTAAGAGCAGAGCTGGCAGTTGTAGAACTGATGCAGGGTCAGGGTTTTCCGGGACTCATGAGTGGGAGAAAAAGGGAGAGAGGGGACTGAGGAGGCTGATGAGAAATCATTCAAGTTATTGGCCAGAAGTCTAGCTTGGATTTTGAAGGACTGGGCCCTGGGGTTGAGCGGGGAGGGAGTATATGCCATGAAGCAATAAACGAGTTAAAGTGCTGGAACTCAGTGAGATGACATCAAGGAGTGGGAAGTGGGAGGGAGAGAATAGAATTGGAAGGATTGTCGTCCAAGTGGGATATTGAAGTTTAATTTTTGAAAGATGGAGCTGTGCTAGTAATGGTCCAGTTGTGGCCTTGAAAAGGGTAGCTGAGAGTAGAGCAGAAGGTTATTTGAAGTGATCACGACAAAGTTAGGGGGAGGTTACGGTGTCGCATGGGTTGGCCTCAGCAATTTGTCTCAGGACGATGGCGGGAGTCACTATGTAGTCATAAGTGGGGAGAGTCATCAGCTGGTGTGGCCAAGGTCAGTGACAGCCACGTGAGGTAGAGGACAATGAGCCATTCAGTTTGAGGAGGGCTTGAAACAAGGGTAAAAAAGTAATAGTGTGAACTGGCGGGGACGCTGGGAGACTGCTGACCCCACATGCACCCTCCTTGGCTGGAAAATGGAACTCACGTGGGAGGGAGAGCTGCCTCCACACAAGAGGGCCACAAGGGTCCCAGCGTCCTTGGGGTAAGGCCAGGTTTCAGTTATGGTGAGGGGGAGGATATAGTGAAAGTCCTTGGAGGGCATTGTGGGTGTAGAGGTTGTTTTTAGTGGAATGAGGGTTACCAAGAGCACAGGGGAAAATATGCAGAAGGAAAACAGGAAGGTGGAGAGGAGAAAGGTGGTGAGTGGCCCCACAAAGGGACTTAAAATATAGCGACTGAGTTTTCATTCGTGTATCATGGTACTAGGCACATAGTAGGCACTCAGTTAATATATGAGTAACTGAATAAATGAATGAATAAAGTTTGTTCCCTGTGGCTGCCTACTTTGATTCTCGGGGACTTAGTTTCTCCATTTGTTTACTGGGAATGCTGTTGCATTCTGAAATTTACAGCAGTTTCCTGTCCCAAGCCCCAATTCTTTCCATTTGGCAGAGTGGGTGTCTTACTGTTCTACCCCATTTCTCCCAGGAAGGCAGGGAAAATCATGGCTGAATCTTCTGATTACAACTTGGGAGAAACTTGAAGTTCAGAGAGAGTAAAGAGTTCACTAACTATCAGAGATTAAGATTTATAGGAAGACTGAGAAAGAGATAGGGGTGTCTCCCCGCTTTCCAGCCAGTTCTGTGCCTCACGGGAGAGCAGTAGTCCAAGGCCGGCTGTGGATGGTCAGACTCTGCGCAAGGCAGCCTCCAGCAGGTGGGGGTGTGGAGTTGCAGAAGGTTGGCAGCCTTGCAAAGAACAGGAAGGCCAAGATGCTGTGCTGCTGCCACCCTCTGGTCTGGATGGGAGATGCTCTTCGGAGAGATGAGATTGTCCTTGCCAGGTACACAATCGAGCTAGGGAGATGGCCTTCTGCTACCCTATCATTCTCCAGCCATCACTCTAGGGTCCTATTGCCTCGTGGGAAGAGCAGGAAGCAACAGGGGATGGATACTCCCTGCATCTTTTTCCTCTTTGCCCTCAAGCTCTGAGTCCTGAGGTCTTGACAATGGTGAATGTAGCCTAAGGAATGTAAGCACAGGGTTTGTGGGTTCTGAGTCCCGGCTCACCCACATTCCAGCCATGCACAACAGGCTGCTTCCCGGACCTCTGTGAGTGAGTGATGATGGTGCCTGCTTCCCTCCTCCTCAAGCTTTTGTCCTGAAATATGTGTGAAAGCCTTGGTAGAGTGAAGACTCTAAAAATATAAGGATTTACGTGTTGTTAATGATTAAAGGTAGTTAAGAGCAAAAATAGGTTCCTCAATCTTTTCTAGAGGAGGGAAGAGGAACTCTAAGGAAGGTATGAGCTGAAGATTTCCCTATGTGCAGAACCGACTCTTCTGACTATATGTTTTCACTTCTGTGAAGTCATAGAGCGGAGGGGCAGGAATATCAATATACCATAGAACATTGTAGGGAGGTTGGAAACACTCAGAAAATGGAGGCCATTCAATAATAGCAATAAAATACCATGTATTAAGTGTCTACTGTGTTCTAGGTACATTGCACGTGTTATTTAATTTAGTCATCTCAACAGCCCAATAGGGTAGATGTAATTATCTCCTCCAGCTAGAAATGGAATCTTAGAATCTGAGAGGTTAGGTAACAGCAGAGGGTTGCACAGATAGCAGGCAGTGATGGCAGGATTGGAACCCAGGCTTGTTTGAGTTTGATAGCCCGGGCCTTTCCCACTGCGGTGTGTGGCTTCATACTTCACTAAATCTTCAAGACTTTCTAAGGGCCTGTCTTAAGCTGGTTACTTAAGAATCACTCAGGGACTTGTTAAAATGCATCTTCTTGAGTCCTCCACCAGGCAGAATGTCATCTATGCTGTAGGTTTTTTCCTTCTCTTTCTCTCTTTTCTTTCCACGTCCCTCTCATTGCTTTAGTTGTTTAAGAGGTGATAGTGATCAATACTTGTGTCTCTTGACCATCTTATACCTTATAACGTTTCTTGAAAATACTGGCAAATGCAAATTCATTTTGTCAAGCTAGGGACCCCTGAGTTTCCCCAACAGAGTATTATGCAACCAGCATCTCCCTCTTGTTCCAATAATACACTTTTATCCACCTTATTCTGCTGGGGATGCAGGAACCATCTTTGGACACAGACAGTTCACTACTGGAGAGAGGCCTCCACTTGGGGAGGACTTGGCCCAAGGAGGGAAATAGAAACAGGAAGCACGTGGATTCCTGGGGTTTATTCACCTCATCAGTCAATACGTAATTACTGAGTACTATGTGTCAGGCACTGGGTGAAGTGTTGTATGAAATGTATGGGATGGAGCAATGTATGAAACAGATGAAGTCTCTGCTCTCATGGAGTTTTAGATGGTGCACAGAGAAGACCTCTCTGATTATGTGGCATTTGAGCTGAGATCTAAGTGAAGTGATAGAGTGAACCATGAATTGCTAGGGAAAAGCATACCAGGCAGATGGAACGGTGAGTGAAAAGTCTTCAAACGGGGATCACTTGGGTGTGTTTGAGGAAATGCGGGAAGGCCAGTATCCAGCAAGGAGGCTGGAGTGGAGTGGGCAGAGAGGAATGAGGTAGGAAATGAGATGGGAGGGTAGCATAGGTTGGAGCATGTAGGGCCTTGTAGGCCATTGTGAGAATTTTGGGTTTTGTTCCAAGATGAGAAGGGCTTGGCGGGTTTTGTGCAGGGGAGTGACATGATTCAATTTAGCTTTTAACAGGATGGCTCTGGGTGCTGGATTGGGAATAAACTCTAGAGGGCGCGGTGCTAGCTGAATCCCCAGGCAGCTCTGCATCTCTCTTGAACATTTTGTCTGATTCTAGCCTTCATCTCTCTACCATCATGGCCAGATGGGGAACACAGGCCAGCTATGCCCCTCTACCATTCTCTCTGCTCCTCCTGCCCACTCCTAGTCATAGCACCATGATTCTCAATAGTTGCAAATTGATGGTGGTGGTAGACTTGATAGTGGTGGGGATGTTGGCCACATTAGTAGTGTCTGGATACCAGAAAAGCCAAGCCCAAATACCCCCATTATACCAGAAATAAAACAATTTTGACTATAGGAACAAAGTGGCAGAGCCATAACTCATTTACTCACTTACTTATTCCCTCATTCTTTTAACTTTTGTTGAGTGCATACCATGTGCCAAGCACTGCAAGAACCACCAGAGAATTAGAAATTTTTGAAAAGGCCCCTAATACATAAACTCTGTCCCAGAGGAAACTCTCAAACTAATTACCAGCATTTATCAAGCACTTTTGATGAGTCAGATACTGATTTAAGTGCCTTTTTTTGTACTGCCATATTTAATCATTTAAATTAACTCTGTTAGGCATGTACTATTTTAGTTGCCATTTTATCAGTGAGGAAATCGAGGCACACAGAGGTTAAGTAACCTGTTCAAGGCCACCCAGCTGTGAAGTGAACTGAGATTTGAGCCCAGACTATCTAGCTCCAGAGTCTAGACTCCTGTACGCAGACTCGAGGGGAGAGGGCTAACCACGTCATTATAATGCAGGGTGATGAGTACACACTAGAGCTGCAGGAGCATTGACATTATGGAGGGGCGAGGCCCAAAGCCTTTTCAGATTTCCAACCCTGTTAATGCCATTGTAGTGTATAACTTCTCCCCATAAAATGCTGCAAAGTACAGCTAAGATTTTTAAGTGATGCTTCCAGATTCTTAATAAAAGATTAAAGTAATTTATAAAGCTATTTTCTAGCCAAGAACCATCCCTTTCTTGGACTGCTTCACTCACTCATCATTTCCATCACAAGCTGATAACTTTTTTTGGGGCAGTCTATTCTTCATAAAGGAAAAAATAAGTTTTTATAACAAGTAGAGGCCAACCAAGCTGGGTTGGGCTATGAAGGCCTGGGGGTGGGTGGGGGCTTGGCTCACTCATTATCTCAGCTTCTCCTCCTCTCTAGGGACCTCACAGCTGGCTGGAATCAAATTTATGCCTTGGTAAAATGACAAGTCAGTGCAAATTATGGAAATTTAGGATCTTTTGGGCACAGTTGAAACCACAAATCTTACATCCTAGAATGCCAAGGGGATATATTACTGGATTCCCAGGTGCTAGGAGAGCACAGAACGAGCCACAAATGAACTCTGCCTGGAGAAGACAAGGAAAGCTTGTAGAGTAGAAAGGAGTAGATTAGATGTGAGCTGGGCTTGAAAGATGCGTTGACCTTCACGAGGCAGTAAGGCGAGGGAAGGGCGTTCTAGTAAAGGAAAAGTTTGTGTAAAGGACGTAGGGAAGGGTCAGCCTTCTGGGTCTTGTGGGATCATTCCATCCTAAAACACTGAAAGTCTTGGGGGTAGAATCTAAGTGGGACTTTTTCCACTTTGTTGGATATTGTAATAATAAGTGATATCTTCACTCGTGAGTGTTTTCTCTCTCTCCAGCTTTAGACTGAAGTATAATTGACATACAATAAATTGCACATATTTAAAGTTTACAATTTTATGTTTTAAACATTCCTATGAGACCATCACCACAATAAAATAGGGAACATATCCATCACCCCCAGAAATATCTTTGTGCCCCTTTCTACTCCCTCTTTCCTGCCCTCTCTTGCTTCCTCCCCTCCTTGCCTCTGGCAACCACTGATCTGCTGTCACTATAGATTAGTTTGCATTTTCTAAAATTTTATATAAATGGAATCATACAATATGCATTCTTTTTTGTCTGGCTTCTTTCACGTAGCATAATTATTTTGAGATTCATCCATATCATTGTGTGTGTATCAATAGTTCATTCCTTTTCTCGGGGTGAGGAAGATTGACCCTGAGCTAACGTCTGTGCCAGTCTTCCTCTATTTGGTATGTGGGACGCTGCCGCAGAATGGCTTGATGAATGATGTGTAGGTCTGCACCTGGATCCGAACCTGCAAACCCCAGGCCATCAAAGCAGAACACTCGAACTGAACCACTACGCCACCGGGATGGCCCCTAGTTCATTCCTTTTCATTGCTGAATAATACTTGATTGTATGGATATAAATACCACCATTTGTTTCTCCATTCTGTTGATAATGGGCATGTGGGTTGTTTCCAGTTTTTGGCTATTACAAATAAAGTTGCTGTAAATATTCTGATGCAAGTATTTTATGAACTTGTTCTGTCTTTCCTTTTGGGTAAGTATCTTGGAATATAGTAGGAATATGTTTAATTAAAAAAAATTTCCAATCAGTTTTCCAAATTGGTTGAACTATGAAGGTTCCAGTTGTTTCACATCCTTGTCAACACTTGCATGGCCATTTTTTAAATTTTAGACATTCCAATAGATAAACAGTGGTACTTCATTACGGTTTTAAAATTACATTTCCCTAATGACTAATTATGTTGAGCATCTTTTCATGGACTTATTTTCCTTTTGTCTATTTTCTTTGCTGAAGTGTCTGTTCAAATCTTTAGCCCTCTTTTTTTTTGGAGGAAGACTGGCCCTGAGCTAACATCTGCACCCATCTTCCTCTACTTTATATGTGGGACATCTGCCACAGCACGGCTTGCCAAACAGTGCCATGTCCGCATCCGGGATCTGAATCTGGGAACCCAGGGCCGTGGAAGTGGAATGTGCGCACTTAACCACTGCGCCACCAGGCTGGCCCCTCTTTAGCTCATTTTAAAAATTGGTTGTTCCTTTCTTATTGTTGAGTTTTTAGAGTTTGTTATATATTCTGGACACAAATCCTTTATCAGATACATATTCTACAAAGAGTTTCTTTAAGTACATGGCTTGTTATTTCATTCTCTTAGCAGTGTCTTCCATAGAGTAAAAATTTTAATTTTGATGAAGCCCAATTTGTCATTTTTTCTTTTATGGATTGTGTTTTTAGTGCCATATCTAAGAAATCTTTGCCTAAGCCAAGTTCACAAAAGTTTTCTCCTAGAAGTTTTATAGTTTTAGTTATTGTATTGAGATATAATTCACAAACCATAAAACTTACTCTTTAAAAGCTCACATTTCAGTGGTCTTTTAGTATATTCACAAAATTATGCAACCATCACCTCTATCTAATTCCAGAACATTTTTGCCACCCCAAAAAGAAATCCTGTACCCATCAAGCATCACTGCCCATTTCTCCCTCCTTCCAGCCCTTGGCAGCTAATCTATTTTCCGTCTCTATGGATTTGCCTATTCTGAACATTTAATATAGATTGAATCATACATTATGTGGCCTCCTGTGTATGACTTCTTAGCATAATATTTTCAAGGTTCATCCATGTTGTAGCATATATCAGTACTTCAATCCTATTTATGGCTGAATAGTATTTTGTTGTATGGATATACTACATTTAGTTTATCCATTCATCAACTGGTGAACGTTTGGGTTCTTTCTACTTTTTGGTTATTATGAATAATGCTGCTATGAACATTTGTGTATGAGTTTTTATATGGACATATGTCTTCAGTTCTCTTGGATACGTGCCTAGGAGTGGAATTTCTGGGTCATATGGTGACTCTATGTTTAACTTTCTGAGGAGCTGCCAAATGGTTTTCCAAAGTGGCTGCACCATTTTACACTCTTACCAGCAATGCGTGAGAGCTCCAGTTTCTCCAAATCCTCTCCAAAATTTGTTATTATTCTTTTTTTAAAAAAAATTATTGTCATTTTAGCGGGTGTGAAGCAGTATGTCATTGTGGTTTTGATTTGCATTTTATTAATGACTAATGATGTTGAACATCTTTTCATGTACATATTGGCTATTTGTATGTTTTCTTTGGAGAAATGTCTATACAAATTCTTTACCCATTTTTAATTGGATTATTTGTCTTTTTATTGTTGAATTATAAGAGTTCTCTATATATTCTGGTTAGTAGTTTCTTATCAGATATATGATTTGCAAATATCTCTTCAATTTTGTGGGCTGTCTTTTCACTTTCTTGATAGTGTCCTTTGATGTACAGAAGTTCTTAATATTTTTAAAACACTATTTTTTTAGAGCAGTTTTAGGTTCACAGCAAAATTGAAAGGAAGTACAGAGAGCTCTCATATATTCCCTGCCCCCACACATGCATTATGCCCCCATTATCATGCACCCATGCCCCTATATCAACATCCCCTACCAGACTGGTACATTTGTTACAACGGAGGAACCTATGCTGACACTTCATAATCACCCAAAGTCCATATTTTACAAGGGTTCACTGTTAACGTTGTACATTCTATGGATTTGGACAAATGTATAATGCTCTGTATCCGTCATAACAGTATCATACAGAGTATTTTCACTGCCCTAAAAATCCTCTTTGCTCTGTCTATTCGTCCCTCCCCACCCCAAGCCCCTGGCAACCATTGATCTTTTCACTGTCTGCACAGTTTTGCCTTTTTTATGATGTCATATATTTGGAATCTTATAGTATGTAGCCTTTTCACTTTGGCTTCTTTCACTTAGTAATATGCATTAAAGCTTTCTCCATGTCTTTTCATGACTTGATAGCTCATTTCTTTGTAGTGCTAAATAATAATTCATTGTCGGGATGTACCAAAGTTTGTTTATCCATTCACCTACTGAAGGACATCTTGGCTGTTTCTGAGTTTTGGCAATTATGAATAAAGCTGCTATAAACATCCTTGTGCAGATTTTTGTGTGGACATAAATTTTCAGCTCCTTTGAGTAAATACTAGGGAGCACCAGTGCTGGAATATATGATAAGAGTAGGTTTAGTTTTGCAAGAAACTGCCAAACTGACTTCCAAAGTTACAGTACCATTTTGTATTCCCACCAGCAATGAGTGATGGTTCCTGTTGTCCCACGTCCTCGCCAGCATTTGGTGTTGTTAAAGTACTGGATTTTGGCCATTCTTAGGTGTGTAGTGGTATCTTATTGTTATAATTTGCATTTCCTTGATGACCTATGACGTGGAGCAGCTTTCCACATGCTTATTTGCCATCCATATATCTGCTTTTTGGGGTGTCTGTTCAGGTCTTTGGCCGATTTTGTAATTGAGTTGTTTGTTTTCATATTGTTGAGTTTTGAGTTCTTTTTACTTTTGGATAACAGTCATTTATAAGATATGCTTTTTGCAAATATTTTCTCCCAGTCTGTGACTTGTCTTCTCGTTCTCTTGACATTATCTTTCATAGAGCAGACATTTTTAATTTGAATGAAGTCCAGCTTATAAATTATTTCTTTCATGGATCATGCTTTTCATACTGCATCTAAAAAGTCATTACCTTACCCAAGGTTATCCGGATTTTCTCTTATGTTATCTTCTAGGAGTTTTATAGTTTTCTGCTTTACATTTAGATCTATGATCCATTTTGAGTTAATTTTTGTGAAGGATGTAAGGTCTGTGTCTAGATTCTCTTTTTTGCATGAGGATATCCAATTGTTTCAATCATTTGTTGAGAAGACTATATTTGCTCCATTGCATTGCCATTCCTTCTTTATGAAAGCTCAGTTGACTATATTTATGTGGGTCCATTTCTGAGCTCTCCATTGTGTTCCATTGATCTGTTTGTCTATTTTTTTTCCCCAATACCACACTGTCGTTTTTTTTCTTTTTTTGAGGAAGATTAGCCCTGAGCTAACATCTGCCGCCAATCCTCCTATTTTTGCTGAGGAAGACTGGCCCTGAACTAACATGCGTGCCCATCTTCCTCTACTTTGTATGTGGGACGCCTGCCACAGCGTGGCTTGCCAGGCGGTGCCATGTCTGCACCCGGGATCCAAACCAGTGAACCCGAGGCCTCAAAAGCGGAACGTGCAAACTTAACCGCTGTACCACGCGGCCAGCCCCGACACTGTCTTGATTGATATAACTTTATCAGTCAGGACTTTAGAAGTCCTGAAGTCAGGAAATGTCAGACCTCTGACTTTGTTCTTCTCTTCAATATTGTGTTGGCTATTCTGAGTCTTGTGCCTCTCCATGTAACCTTGTGATCAGTTTGTCAATACCCACAGAAGAATTTGCTAGGACTTTGATTGGGATTGCATTGAATCTATAGATCAAGTTTGCAAGAACTTACATCTTGACAATATTGAGTCTTTCTACCCATGAACATGGAATAGCTCTCCATTTATTTTTAGTTCTTCTCTGATTTCTTTCATCAGAGTTTTGTAGTTTCTTTCATATAGATCTTATATATATTTTGTTAGATTTATACCTAAGTATTTTATTTTTGGGAAGTGCTAATGTAAATGATGTTGTGTTTTTAATTTCAAATTCCAATTATTCATTGCTAGTATATAGGAAAGTGAATGACTTTTGTACATTAACCTTGTATCCTGCAACCTTGCTATAATCACTTAGTTCTAGGAGTTATTTCGTCAATTCTTTCAGATTTTCTACATGGAAAATCATGCCATCTGTGAACAAAGACAGTTTTATTTCTTCCTTCCCAATCTGTATACCTCTTTTATTTTCTTTATTTGTCTTATTGCATTAACTAGTATTTCTAGTACAATGTTGAGAAGCAGTGGTGAGAGGGTACATCCTTACTTTGTTTCTGATCTTAATGGGGAAAGTTAAAGTTTCTCACCATTAAGTGTGATGTCATCTGTAGTTTTTTGTGGATATTCCTTTTCAAGTTGAGGAAGTTCCCCTCTATTCCTATTCCTAGCTTGCTAAGAGTTCTCATCATGAATTGGTGTTGGATTTTTTCAAATGCTTTTTCTGCATCTATTGATATGATCATATGATTTTTCTTTTTTAGCCTTTTGATGTGATGGATTACATTAATTGATTTTTGAATGTTGAACCAACCTTGCATACTTGGGATAAATCCCGCTTGGTTGTGGTATGTAATTCTTTTTGTACATTGTTGGATTTGATTTGCTAATATTTTATTGAAGATTTTTGCATCTGTGTTCATGAGAGATATTGGCCTGTATTTTTTTGTAATGTAGTTGTCTGGTTTTGGTTTTAAGGTAACAGTGACTTCATAGAATGAATTAAGAAATACTATCTCTGCTTTTAAGTTTTTAAGTATGATGAAATAAAATTTATATATTTTTTCCTTTTTTGCTTGTGCTCATTTGCTTTTCAAATGGAACACAGGACTCATAAAGCATTCCCATTAAGCACAACCTGTAATAAAACTTTATATCTCAATTCCTTGTTATGGCACTTTAAAGGGTGGAATTGCCATGGGGGAAAGGGAGAAAGTGAGGGCCACTTTTTACTTGGACTTTAGACTTCAAAGTATAATTGAATGTTAGCCACTGACTCTCGAGGATTGAGCACCTAATAGACAAAGATAACTAACTGTTTGGGAACTCCTCTAATTCTTAAACCCTTAGTAGCTCTCCTCTGAAAGGGACGAAGCCACAGCTACCAATAAGAAGCTACTCTCTGGGCTGTAGCCATCTTACCTTAGGGGTGAGTGAAAGTGAGGATGAAGCGTCAGAATGAGCAGGAGCATTGGAATCAGACTATTGGGAGTCCTAGCTGGGTTCTCTGGGAACCAGATGCTGAAACAGAGTTAGGTGTGAAAAGGGGAGTAACACCTGTGAAAGGAAAAGGCAGGAAGCAGGATTGGCCAGGAGGAGGTCTCGGCTCATGACACAGACCTGACAAAGCCTCTGCCAGTCCGATGGGGTGCTCTGGGGCAAAATTGCTTGTTAGAGGTATTCCATGTTGGTGGAAAAGGGCTAGGCCCAAGGACCACCGTCTTGCTCAACCACTGGCTGGGGATCACCCCTGAGAACAGCATGACTGTGGTTCAAAAGCAGACAGGTCCCTGGAACTGATTGCTGGGGGCAACTAGAACCGACACTCTTGGCAGCAGGGCAGCAAGTCCTTTATTGAAGGGGCAATGCAAGCAGTAAATCTCCATGTATCCCATACAGACATACTGAGATTCAAATCCCAGCAACATGTGACCTTATGCAACCACTCTGACTCAGTTTCCTCATCTGTAAAATGGAGAGAATGCCTTCCTTACAGGGTTGTGGGAGGATTAAATAAGATGAGGATGAACATAGTGCCTGATACAGTCGATAGTGCCTGATATCATATAGGCATTCAATAGTGTTCCTCCCTTTCACCCGGATGGAAATTAGCTGAGGTAACATCCTGTGCCATGAACCAGTTCCCACCCTGCCTTTTATAAACTTTATTTCTTCTCACTTTCCACTAGAGGACAAGCCCCTGTGGCAGCTTCCTGACCCTCTGGATCAACTGCCTCTGTGCCCCAGGGCTTGTGGTGTCCCCTGACTTGTTCCTCTCCTGCCTTTCTCAGCCTGGAAAATCAAAGATGTCTGAGGTTCTTGGCCCTTCTAGGCCCAGACCACTGGATGACGTTAGTATGAGGTGGGGGTAATGCTTCCTGGAATATACCAGAAGTAAGCAAATTGCACCATCTCTTTCAGCTGCCTGTGAGTGCATTCCATTGAGGATTCCTGTAAGAAGAAACCGTCGTGTTCCTCTTTCTAAGTGCCTCATTAAAAGCCTGAGGACAGATTCCCCTCCTTCACTTATGATCTCTACCCTGGGAGGGGAGACAGCGCCTGAATGGGAAAGAGCAGGACGTGTTCTGTGTGAGTTCTTGTCCTTCGTCAGGGTTCTCTGACCATAGGGACACAGGTCTCCAAGGTCCAGTTACTTCCTGTGTGCATGTAGTTGAGCCCGATTTACTGGAGAGTTTCAACTTGTTGGAAGTATAAACACAAAACAGTTTTATTTCTTCCAGTAACTGCCCCCGGCTATACCATGCCAGATTTCCCTTTCCTGCTGGGGAGCAGCTCCCTTAACGACCTCTTGGTCTGGTTCCATAACTTTCCAGTCTCTTTCGGTTACTATAACAGTCTCGTTCCGGTAATTAAGACCCAATCTTTTACATTTTTAAAACTTTCGTTGCAAACTTGATTAAAAACTCTTCCCCTCCCTCCCCTCCAGCATAAGCTAGAGCTGGCCCTGGCAGTTGGGGGGCAGTGGGAGGGAAGTTGGAACTGGCTTGAAGACACCTCATCTCGCTCCTCTTTGAGGGCTTGGCATCCCTGTTTGAGGCTGGGAGGAGGGATGGGGAGTAAGGGCCTCTTTATACGACTTTTTAGGACAGGGGACGTATCTCCTGTCCTTTGCCCCTTCCAGGTTCTTTCAGGTTCTGTTAGATGCTGGAGATTTCACCCAGCCCTTCTCCATCACTGAGGACCGCCCTTTCCTCCTCCCTCCACGCCCCAGCTGCACCTCCCCTTGGCCTCACCAGTGGTACAGGCTCCCAACCACCCCATTCTCTGGCTTGGGTATCCAGCTCTTAATTAAGCAGCAACCTGGGCAAATCTTTGGCTCCTGAGCTTGAGCTAACTTCTGTACATCTTCAGGTGGAGCCACAGGTCCTGCTGGGATGATTGCGGCCTTCAAGGGCCACACAGACCTGGGATGGGAGAGTTCATCCCAGTCACGCTGCACCAAGTTACTTCAAGCCCTGCTGGGTAGGCTGCTGCCGTGGGCCTCCTGCTTTCAGAAGCTCCAGGCCTGAAGTGAGAACCAGTCTTTACATTTCAGTATAATCCTAGACCTCAGGGTACGAACGTCAAGCACTCTGCTTTTCTTGCCCATAGTGGGGGAGTGGGACAAAAGGGCACTGGGCTGCAGTCCCAGGCTCCTGGGGTCGAAGGACTCTGACCTGTGCCTATGAGGCATTGTGGGGCCGCCCGTGCATCCTCTTTCCCTTCGCCTGGGGACAGGAAAGCATCCCCATCTCTTCGTGACGGGGGAGAGGAAGGCCTAGCTTCTCCCCACAGGCCTCCCGACTCTTTTGGTGCCTCTCAGTCCTTTTGCTATCCTGACTGGAGGAGGGCTGGGCTCTGGTTGACTTGAGGGGTTCTGGTGGCTCCGTCAGCCCTGTGTGGAGGTGGCTGGCTCCATCTGCTGGCAGCTCGCTAGTAGCTCTCGGCGGGTGGGGGGTTACTTGGCTCCGCTTGTCCTCATCTTTAGGCCTTGGCTGCAATTCTAGCATAATGGGAAAATGCATGAGGATTTGCCCAGCAGTATATGGGAATATCCTGTCTCCTGTCTCTTCTCCTTTAAACTGTGTTGAAGTTGCTCTTCCTCCTGGAAGGATTCCTCGGTTAAATGCCGTCAGACGGACATTCTCCTGTCCCCTGCACTCCCTCAGCCCTCAGGCTCTCAGGTGGTAGTGAGTTCATATGCATGTGAGTGAATGGGTTGTTATCTGTGTCTTGACTAGTTTTTACGTGTTATAAAGATAGCTAGTTTTTATGAAACTCTTGCCACATGCCATCTATTGTCCTAAGCATGGTCACGTCCTTCATCTCATTCATTCCTCACACCACAATCCAAGGAGCTCGGTGCTATTATGTTGCCCATTTTACAGATGAGAAAACTAAACAGAGATAAAAACCTCAAATAGCTTCTCCAGGGTTTATAGCCCGAAAGTGATATAAACAGGCAATCTAAATCCCGAGCTCAGACCCTCTACGAATATTCTGTCCAGCCTACTTGGTTTTATACTGTGATGCCCTCCTCCCACCCCTCCCTCACCTCTGAAGCTCTAATTAAGAACCTGTAGATCAGTGTGAAGTACTCCCCGTGATAATTTTTATTTGGATTAACAGAATCTGCCAAGCTGGGTCTTGTCCAAGAACTGAAGTAGCCATGGTGGGACTGTGGTCAACTTGTAAATGGGCCAAACTATGTTGAAGTCATCAGCACAGACCCTTGGACAGAAGGCTCGTGATGATCCCTCACCCAATTTCTTCTCTAACGTTTTTAGGTTAATTTTTTCCCAGGGAGGCCTAGAGTCCTCACTACAATCTCCAAGAGTCCACCCGAGCAATTCTTTTCATCTGAAAAATGAGAATCTCTAGTTTTTATATAGTACATTTACTTTCATGGTCTCCTAGATATTTGTAACCACTCTGAGTAGAAGAGTGTTATTATCATTCTCATTTTATAGGGGAAGAAACTGAGGCATGGAGATTGGAGACTTGCCTGAGGTTGCACAGGTTAGGTGTGCTGGAACTGGGACCTGGAAGCAATCTTTGACCTCTGCTCTCTCATGTGGTAGGTTCACCCTCAACGCCCTATACTTGAAACCACCGGGCTCCTGCTCCCTCACTGTGGGCTGCTCTTCTTCACTTTTGGCCATGTCTGTGCCCCTTCTCCTGTCTCTTCTTCTAGCCTCCTGTCTCTGGCCTCACCCACATCCTCCCTGCCTCTCCCAGGGCCTGGATGGGCCTCTCAGGGTAGGCGGCCTGGGTCTTGAAGACTTCCAACTGTGACCCAAGGCTCTGGAGGGGCTGCTCACTGCCTTTATTGGTGCTAGTCAACGCGGATGTTATTTATTGTCAAATAAACGTATTTCCAAATAAAACAGAAAACAAGCAAATAACTGTGGTGACAGAGCTGTAAAAAACCCTGCCATCTCGCTCACTTGAAGAAAAGCATGCGCAACTAATTAACCCGGGCAGGCCTCCGTGGTGTTTGGAAACAAGCTTGGAATTAATACCGCCCTTCTCAGCAGCTGGAGCCAGCCTCTAAATCTTGATTGGGCAGCAGCAAGAGAGAGACACAAAGAGTTATAGACACAGTGAGCCACCAAGATGGAAGAAGACAGAAAGGCAGAGCAATATAAATACAGTTATCCATCTGCCTCCATACCCAGATATATCATCTTCACTGGACTCTAGATTCTAGAAAGACAGACAGACAGAGTGAGAGGTAAGAGGAGGAAATTGAGTCTTTGTTTAGCTCAGAGGACATCTTCTGTCTAACACCACTAAAGTCAGAGAATCACGGGCTTCTGGACTGGAAGGGGTTTATGAGAGGTCATCAAATTCAGCGGTTTTAAAGTTATTTTTAGCAGCAAATCCCCTTCTTGAAGTGAAATCACACACAGCAGTGTAATGCGTAAAGCAGATAAAAGTGCAGCGCTCCCGTTGGAGCTTGTTCCTCCTCGCAGCCCCTCCCTGCTTCCCTTCAATGGGCAGGGGGTGTCCTCAAGATGCTCAGGGCTGGGGACGGCACAGTTGGAAAACTACAGCTGCCTGGCCTCTGTGTGGCAGGGCTTTGGGAGTGTCCCTTGTTTTTCAGTGGATTCAGGCTGAGCCTAATTTGGAGTCACCAGGAGGGGGAGCGTGGTAGAGAGGACCCACCAGCTGGTGAAGGAGGTGGGCTACCTGGGGGAACACCTGCTCTCTTGCCCCTGAACCTATTGGGTTCTTGAACTCCGATGTTTACTTTCCCTGGTGACCTTTGTTGGCAGGAGTTGGGAAACAGGCTTGTTGACCTTCAATGATGGAGTCTCAGTGGATGAGCTTTATGAGTCATCACTTCATTCCAGCTTTGCCTCAAGGAGGCTTTGTATAGCTTCATGTCAAGTTCAGGAGGGGGCACCCAGAGCACGAGGAGGATACCTCCCTTCTGTGGAAGAATATGGACGGTTGCTGGAAGGGGACTTCCCTATAGGCCATCCCAGTATGCCCTGTTGGGATGACTGGTGATCTACAGGGAAATCATGCTCTGTATATTTCTTTCTTCTTGTAGAGGAAGGAGAGGCAGTGCCTGAGGCTGGAAACCATCCAGTCCAGTGGCACCATGGGGATTTGTCTGGTCTTCTCTGGGGAGGTTGTCACTTGCTTCTGGAGGCCCTGTTCTTAGCAGAGTCCCGAGTTTGGGTGGAAAGACCTCTCTGGAAAGCAGTGGTGAGTACAGGAGAAGGGTGGAGAGAGCGATACCAGGCACTGTGTTTGGAGCCTTCCCGTCTCCGATTAACCCTGAGTGCCCTTGGCTCAGGCCTAGACAACAAGGGGCGCGGTAAGGAGGAGAAAACACAAATCAAGAAGTACTGCTTTTTTTGAAAGAGAAATTATAAATTGCAATTTAATCACATAATCACTTTGACACTCTCAAGCAAGCTAATTTCTTCCCTTGCCTCATTTCATCTACTCGGTGAGATGAATCTTAGTGAATAATGTCCTATGAATATTTAATTTTTGATCAATTTGAATTTTCTCTGGCATACCTGCTAGAGACATAAATTAGCTCCTCTTCTACCCAGCAGAGTGAGTTTGGACAGCGGCTTTCGTGGATCTGTGCCTATGGCCACAGAAGTGGCCTGCCTGAAGGTTTTTGGGTTCTGGTTTGCCACTCTCTTAATATCATTACTCACACCTCCCTGGACACCTTCTCTAAGCTGCGTTCTCTCATACTGCCCCACCAGCAGGTGCCTGAAGCCAATGGCTGCCCAGGTGGGTGAGATGCATCTGAAAATGACTTTCTGTAGGTCCTCCCTCTTGCTCCATCCTTTTTCTTCAATCACTTAAAGATGTCTCCCTCCTGATACTATCTTTCCTGGCCCCTGAGGACAGATGTTATTATTTAGAAGACAAGTATCTAATAGGCAACATTGGGAGAAGTACCATTTTCAACTGTTGGAGAAGGATTTTTTTGAGGAGATAATATTTGATACTTAGACAGTGTTGTACAGTTTGCAAAGTGGTTTCACATACCTCGTTTATTTTCATGTCTTAAAACATCCCTTTGTTTGATCTCTCTTTCCTGACTCTGATGTGAGGGAATGGCGCTGGAGAGAGCTCTTTCTTACTCTGGGTCAAGAGGGTAAGTATAGGAATTTCCACCCTGGAAGGACTGCCAAGCTCAAATACATGGAAATGGGTCCAAACAGAGCCACCTATAAAGAGGGAAGATTGAGTGGGACTGGGACCTGGAGGAAGAAAGAGGAGTATCCTTAATAGGTAAGCTGGAATTGGGCCCAATAATGACAGTGATGGCACTTTTTTAGAAAATATTTTAATTGC
Source organism: Equus przewalskii (assembly GCF_037783145.1). Lineage (NCBI taxonomy): Eukaryota > Metazoa > Chordata > Mammalia > Perissodactyla > Equidae > Equus > Equus przewalskii. The sequence goes on from NW_027228750.1 coordinate 7,038,948, forward strand.
GAAGGGGATAGATAACATGTTTAAAATGTAGTTTGAATGTATATCCATATCCTTATATTTTGTTTTCCTGGAGCTCTCCACCCATGAAAACAATGAGTTTTAGTGCTTCAGGAAGGGCAGGAACCATCTAGAACAGAAAAGTCATTGTTTAACTTTAAATCTCAAGGGCGACTTCCTGTTTTTGAGTTCATCGGGATAAAACAGTCTTGAGAGTAAGACTTTATATAGAAAGAAAAGAAATTTCTAAATTTGCTACCCTCCCAATAGTTGATCATAGAATTTCCTCATAAATAACAGAGTAGAGATAATTCAGCCTGAGGTGTGACGGAACTCACTTGGGAAGCTCACCCCTTGTCACAGAGGAAGAAGGGGAAGATGGAGGAAGGACAATAGAGTCAGAATCCAGTGTCCTCATTTTCCACTCCCTTGGACCAAAACACTGGTCACTGTAGCAGCGTTTGATGGTATGAAGGAACTCGAGAACATGAGATTTAATATCTCCAGCCTTATATTCCCCTCAACGTGGCACAGGAGTTAAAGTGAAGGGAGGTGGGTATTAGATGAGACTGAAGCAGTTCTTCTGTTTTCCATGGCCTGGGTGCATTGTGCAGTAGAACTTAGAAGTTCTTATTTGTTGTGATTGAGATGCTAAGAAAGCTGAACAGAGGACTGGGGTTCAAACAAAAAGTTCATACAGCAGGGGATTTTGCAACTGGAGAAAAAGGACCAGAATTGTGGTCTTCAGTTGTGGGTGTTAGTGTGTCATCCTGACAAGTCAGCCAGGATCAGTTGTGGACAAGTGTAGGAACCAGACTAGATGAGTAACCCAGTGGCAGAGGTCAGTTTTAACCAGAGATTAGTTCTTCTCTTTAATTACTGCAAGTTCAAGTGAAGTCCACCATCTACCTAGCTACCATGAAGGAAGAGTCAGGGTGGTGGTGGAGTGTTGGAGGAGGAAATCTGGAAGACTTAACACTTACTCTGAAGAGACTGAGCCACCCAAAGAGATGTTTCTCTCAATACCGGTAATTTCTGGGATTAATTCCTTGTCTTAACCCAAGTTTCTAGAACACACAACTTGAGACAAAGCTTATATGCTAAAGCTTCACTGAATAGTGCAGTGCCAGGGTAGCAAGAATAAGTGAAAAAGGGAAAGTGAGGCAAAGAGAGAGAGAAGGCTTTACTGAGCTAGCCACAGCTTGACAAGAAAACCCATTTGGTTGTTTAGACACGTGGGACTTCTTCCAGATGGGCCAGGAGAAACCATCACACTTCAGACTAGTCTGTGGATAGTTTGAATTGATTTACTGTTTTTAACTCTTTCCTGTCTTTCAATGGTCAATATTTGCTTCTACTGTGCTATGACGTTGTGTCACCTGATTCTTCTGGGAAGATTCTGAGGAAGTAGGAGATCCCATGTCTTTGCTGTGGCCCTTCGTAGTAGTTTGAAAATATGTCCAAAAATGCTTTCTTACTCTCTTCAAGAGGTAGAGCCTAATTCCCCTCCATTTGAGCATGGGCTGGACTTAGCAACTTGCTTCCAACAAATAAAGTGAAAATGACAGTGTGTGATTTCAGAGATTAGGTCATAAGAGGCATTATGTCTTCCTCCTTGCTCTTAAATTGCTTGCTCTGGGAGAAGCCAGCTTCCATGTTGTGAGGGTACTCAAGTAGCCCATGAAGAGGCCTACATGGTGAGGATCTAAAGCCTCCCACCAACAGCCATGAAAGTGAGCCGTCCAAAGTAGATCTCTAATTTTCAACTTGACTGAAGTGCAGTCAAGCCTGCAGTGACTGCAATTCCTTTCAACATCTTAACTGCCATCTCATGAGAGACCCTTGGCTAGAAGCACCCAACTAAGCCACTCCCAGATTCTTGACCCACAGAAACTGTGCGATAATAAATGTTTGTTGCTTTAAGCCCTAAGTTTTGGAGTAATTTGTAACAAAGCAGTAAGTAAAAATATACCCTTTATCTGAGTCTGGAAATGAGAGAAACCAGAAACTTGATGGGTCCTAGTGAGTCAGACCTGGGCACCAGAGCTGCTGTGGCTCCTGCCATGGCAGGTACAATGGAATATATGCTGAAGCCCTCACTTTAGAGAAGGCTGAGATAGCTAGCAGTGTTAGGAGATGAGGCAATGATGGCAGTGGCTGGGACTGCCCATTGAGCTTGTGGTGAAGGCGAAAGGCAAGCAGGGCCAAGCAAATCTGGGGAGACCCATATCCTGGGTCTGGTCCATTAGACTCCTATTCTCTAGTCCTATAATTCCCACTACGACAGAGTCTCCATAAGCACAATTAAACACGTTACAGAGAAATAAAGAAGCCACAGACGTTTTGCACATCTTCATAATAGTGTGATTAGAATCGAGACAACTGTTTTTGTTAAAATAATAAATTCCCATTGCAAAAAAAATCAAAGCAATGTAGAAAAGCACAAAAAACAAAGCAAACATCACCCAATAATCCATGATCCAGAGAGAACACTGTTATATAACATAAGATTTTACACTCAACCCTTATGTTGACATTTTCCCTTGCCAATAAATATAATTACACTTTTCATCAAATATAGTGGACTAGACTCTCCATAAAACTTCTCCAGGGACAGTATGCCTCCAAATGATGGAATATTTAAATATACTCCCTCCTCCTTTAAAAAATGCATGACTGCATAGCTGAATTGGCACAAAATAAAGGGAATTTCTTAAAGACAAAAAACAACAAGAAAACATTAATCTAAAAGAATGAGCGAGCTGTGGAGCTTGTCTTTGTCTTGGAGCCTGTTTGGAGTTTAATAGGTGATATGAGCCATAACATGACAGGTGGGAGATACAGCCCAGGGCCCAAGCAGATTGGATTCTCACACAAAGCTGGGAACCCTGAAGGGTGAAACTCTCAGTAGGTGAACTAGAAAAAACACACTCCACAGAGGGGAAAGTTGGTGAAGATACTTGCTTGTCATCCTTGACTTCTGATAGAATAGGAAAAAAAGAAAAATGTTTTCTTGGAGAATTCCTAATCTTAAACATGAATTTACCACAAATCCCGTTCTAAAAATTTGAAGTGTCCTGGATTGGTAAGATACTCTAGGCTTGAAAAACAAAATGAAACAAATCCTCTCAGAAAAAGCATACTTTAAACCTTGGCCTCTGAGAATTTCCACAGATAAAATTCCACGGGATGTGGACTTCACAATCAAAATCCAAAAAACATATGAGGAAATAAATTACCCTGAATAAGACTCAGTATAAACAACAAATTCCTCACAAGCTATAATGACCTGTACTTATACAATATGGAATATAAAATAAATATATTTAATTTGTTTATGAAATAAAAGAGAGTAGTGGAAGCATAATGAGGGAACAAAAGACTATCAGAATAACCAAGTCAGATGTAAGAGAGAAACAAATGCAACTTTTAGAAAATAAAAAAATATAATCATTGAAATGAACAACTCAATGGATATGATAAATTAGATGCAGCTGAAGAGAGAATTAGCGATTGGGAAGTTTCTCTGTGAATGACCTAGAATACAATAGAAAGACAAAAGATGAAAGAGGAGATATAAAGAACAGAATGAGGAGATACAATATAATTGGAACGTCAAAGGATAACAGAGAGAATGAGAGAGAAGTGTTAAAAAAATAATGATTGAAAAATTTCCAGTCCTGATGAAAGACACCAGTCCTCAGCTTTAACAAGTCCAATGAATCCAAAATAAGATAAATTAAAAGAAACCCACGTTTTTTAGAAAAACAGGAGAACATTAAAGACAAACAGAGGATTCTAAAAGTAGTCAGAGAGAAAAGATAGATCACCTACAAAGCAATGAGAATTCCACCCACAGCTTATTTCTCAATAACAATAGCAGAAGCCAGAAGACTATAGAATGACAGCTTTGAAGCGCTAAGTGGAAATATTATGCTGGACTTCTACCCCCACTAAAATTATCTCTTAAACATGAGGGCAAAATAAAGACAATTTTAAAATATTTTAAAAACAAAATTGATACAAGTGACTACCAAGAGACACTTACTAAAGGACTTATACAGTATAAACCAGGAAGAAGAAAAATGATCCCAGAAGGAGATATGAAGTATAAGAATGAGAGATGAAGGAAGAAAATGGCAAATGTATAAATAAATATTGATTGTATAAAATAATAATAATAAACTAACTTGTGGGGTTATAAATCAAGTTACAACTAAAATCATGGACAAAAGTATACAAATTGATCATATTTCAATATAGATCAAGAATAGGAAAAATGAAACTTTTCTTTTTTTGAGAGACACATAGATGTGTGATAAAACAATAAAGGAAAGGAAGGGAATAATTAGCACAACACTTAGGGTCGTGGGTTACTGGAGTGGGGAGGAGGGAGGTGGATGGGATGGAATAGTGTATGTGGAGGCTTTGAAGGTATGAATATACTACTTCTTAATATAGGTGTTGGATATTTGTCTGTGTATTCCTCATTGTGACAATTCTTTAGTATGTAAATATTTATTAAACATACTTTTTGTATATATGGTATAATAAAAATGGAATAATTATAAAGTGACATTGTGATGATCATTATTATAACCTGTAGCTTTTCACACGCCTTAAGGTAAATTCCTAGAAAGAAGATTTTGAGGAAAAGGGTGAATACAATAAGTTTTCTTTGAAACTTATTGCCCATCCCCTCCCCCAAAGGGTGCACCAACGTCTACTTCTACCAGAAGTGCATACAAAGCCCATTTCCCCACACCCTAGGGTCACTCCTTTCTGTGCACTTTTTCTAAAATGTACTCATTATGTACGTCAGCGTGGTGAGCTTGGCTCATTCAAAGAGATTGGAACGGGATGAACAATTCATGAAGTAGGTGATATAATTAATCTCATTTTACAGATAACACAACTGAGAATCCCTGAGGCTGAGTGACTTGTTCAGGGTCACATCATGACCCAGTCTCCTAACTGCGTCTTCAGTTCAGCGATCTTTTTGCTATGTCCCACTGCTGGCCAAACTCCATTGAAACTTTGTGTTGGAGCAGTCTCTTGCTGCACATAAAAATCTTTCCTAGTCCAGTCAAGCCAGAAAAGAAGACAGAAAGAAGGCGTGCTTTGTAGGGTGCTGGTGGAGGTGGTGGAGTAGGAGTGGGGGAGAAAGGTTTTCAGCATTTATATCCTCAAATCTGAGGACCACTCCCTTCCTTGGTCCTTGTTGCTTAAGCCCCTGATTATAAACTTTGGAGACGGAGGGTTGGAGCCCTATTTAATCAGCCCAGTCCTGACACAAGGAAAGTGCTCACTAAATATTTGCTTCCTCTTAAATAAACTCTGGTTGATATTTTTGTCACCAAATATGGAGAGAGAGCCGTCCCCTTGGCTGGGCCAGATTTCTTTCTCTGCATGAAGTGAGTCTGGGCCAGGGCGAGTGAAGGGACGAATTGACCTTCCAAGGTCCCTTCCTGCTGAAAGACAAGGATTGTCAGCAGGCAGAGCTGCAATGAGCAGCCCCACCGCAGGCTCCCTCTGAGGTGCGTTGGCTTTCTCTTCTCCAAGTGATTAGCGGGGAGATTGGCGGCAGTAGCGGCAATGGAAGTTTAATGTTCTGGAAACCCCGTCTTTTTCCTCTTTCTGCGAAGTTTTCCCTGGTGAGCCAAGGAAAGGTCTTGCAACTTAACAGGCAGACAGGGATGGGGCCCAGGAGTTTTGCCATCAGAGACTAGAATTTATCACTGTGACACCAAGCCCAGGCATGGCTGCATTTGTCAGGGAGAAGGGGCAGGTTGGGGGGAGGGAACTGCTACCCTTCCCCGGGGACATTATCCCTATCAGGGCACTGAGACCCTGCCACGACCCTAAGATATGACTAACTATCCATCCCTTGGGCCCACTCAGCCCAGTGCAGGCCAGGATACGTTTTGCTCACAGCCTCTGGCCATTGCAAATGGAATCAATTGGTCCTGCTGCTCTAAGCTGGTACCCAACATCATCTGGTGGGTTCCAAGTCCTTGTGCCTGTCAAAAACAGAGGACTTGGGGTAACTGGAAGAGCTGACAGACCTGTGTTAGTGTCTCCTACTAGCTGTTTGATACTGGAGAAGCTACTCTATTCTTTTGAGCCTATTTTCTTCCTCTAAAAATAGGGGCAATAGTAACTACCTTTAAAATTAAATTAAAGGTGTATATACCTGTCTAGCACCCTTTCTGCCACCTAGAGAGGCAGAGGAGTGAGGTGGTAAAGACCACACCTCTGGAACCAGATTTCCTGGGTTCTGACTCTGACCACTCTGGCTGTGGGAACCTGGGCAGGTAATTTAGCCTCTCCGTATATTGGTTGCTCACCTGTAAGATGGGCATAATAATACATACATACCTTAGAAGATTGAAGTGATGATTAAATGAGCTAACATTTATAAAATATTTAAAACCATGCCTGATACATAGTGAGTGCTATACGAATTGTTTATTTTGATCATCTTCTTACCTACCCTCTTTTTCCCTCCCTTCCTTCCCTCTTGTCCCTATCTGTTTGCTGGGCTATAAGATCTGATTTGGCTCTTGGTTTCCTGATTTGTAATCAGTGCTTCTTGGGGTTACTCTTGTTGTCTGCGGCCCCAGCTCTTAACTCAGTTTCACTGTGTCCTTCCCCTTGGGATTGGAGACTGCCTCCAGAAGCCCTGCCTAGATGGATCTGGTCTAGGTGGATGCTTCTAGAACACCACTGACATCTTTATGATTCTAATCACTGCGTTTTCCCAAAGACCTCTGCTGCCTACCATGCCTCCCTCAGGGCTCCAGTGCTGCCCTCTCAGTCCCATGCCTTCCTGGTTTCCTCTTGTTCTTTTTTAGCTGGTGCTGTCAGGGTCCCAGTAGGCCCCAAGGCTAAGTCCATCTGAGGGACAATAGTGTCTCCCTGGGTTGGCCTTCATCTCTGGTGGGCCTTATGTAGGCAAAGGCCCAGAGCTTCCTGGCTTTTAGTCCAACATTCCATCCAGATACTTCTCATTGCCAAGTATGAGAATCCTTTCTGGGGACCTCATGTTTTTGTAAGGCAGCCCATCTCATTGTTGAATAGCTCTAATGAATAACAGCAGCAACAACAACAATAATAGTATCAGCTATCATTTATTGAGTGCTTACTGTATGTCGGGTTACCATACACATATCGTCTCTGATTTTTACAGCAACCCTCTAAAATAGGTTTTATTATCTCCATTTTACAGATGTGGAAAATGAGGCCTGGAGAGGATAAGTGATTTGCCTAAGAGGTACAGCCAGAGGTAAGCTCTGTTTGCTTACATCCAAAGTCAGCGTTCTGCCATCTGCATTGAAGTGCCATAATGGCCCGAGTCTGCCTCCCTGTCCCCTCCATCACTGGAGGAGGCAATACACAATCTGTCTTCCCTTTTCTACATGTTTGCCTTAAGTAAATTTGAGAAAGCTGTCATGTCACTTTTAAGTTTTGTCTTCTTCAGGCTAAGTATCCTCAACTATTTGTTAAATCATATGACATTGTTTCCGGGCATCTCAACATCTTGGCCTCCCTCTTCTGGACATGCTTGTTGGTTAATGTCTTCATGATGTATTGTATTCTGTACCCTAGATTCAGAACTTGAGGCATTAAGAACCTCTCTTGGCAGTGTACTGTCATGGTTTAAGAGCACAGGCTTTGCAGTTAGACTGATCTGGGTTCAAATACTGGCTATACCCAATTTGCTAGCTGTGTGATTGCAGCAGATTGCAATTTCCAAAGATGGGTGCCACAATATACCTCATCCCATTTGTTCTCCTTGCAATGTGACAACGTTCTTTGTATGAAGTGCTGGGGTCTGTGTTCCTTCCTGTTGATCCTGGGCAGGCCTTTGTGACTGCCATGACCAATGAAAGGTGGCAGAAGTGATGCTCTGTGACTTCCAAGGCTAGATCATAAAAATGCCATGCACTTCCACCTTATTCTCTTTGGAATTCAGTCATATTTTGTGAAGAAGACCAAATTGACCCAAGTGGAAAGCCCATATCGAGAGGCTACGTGTATGTGTTGAAGTCCTAGCCTATAGCCACTGTCAACCACTGGATATGTACTTGTAGCGAGGAAGTCTTTGAGACTTTGAGCCACCGTCTGACTGTAACCTCATGAGTGACCTCAAGTAAGAATCACCCAGCTGAGCCAAGTCAATCCCCAGAATAAAATTGTTGTTTTAAGACACTAAGTTTAGGGGTTACTTATTATGCAGCAATAATCAGAATGGTGATCTTAAGCTTTTCTCAAGCTCACTGAGCCTCAGTTTCTTTGTCTATGGAATGAAGACTGTGGAATCTACCTTAGAGGATTATTATGAGAATTAGAAGACAATGGATATAAACTACTCAACATGTGTTTGCCACATAATGATTGTACAACAAATAATTAATTATAATTAATGACATCATGAATAAAATAAGAAGGGGACCTCGGTTGAGACTTCAGAAGGAAGATTGGGAAACCGAACTTGCTGTGGGGCAACCTCCGGGGACGAAGCTGAGAGCTGGGCCACAGGTTCCAGATGCGCAGGGGTTGTGACAAGATTCAGGCAGCATCCAGCACGAGGAAGACGGTGCAGTGTGGGGAGGCCTTTGCTGCTTGCTAAGTGTGAGACAGCAACACTGAGACTGGAGGTGAGAAGGCAAGACCTTGGTCACACTCGCTGCTGGTTGTTGGGAGGGTGTGGCCAGGACACAGAAACCTTTTGCTGTAAAATCAAGCAGAGCTGGGGATTGGCCACTGGGCTGCCCCACAGCAAACCTCAGACGTGAGAGGGGTTTGTGCGAGCATCCCAGATATTCGAGGTCACAGCTGGCAGAGTTAATAAAGCAACAAGCTGGGGCGCCAGGGAGGATGTGTGGTTAAATTCATGTGTGTGGTGTTTTCTTGTCCTTGGCCCCCCGCCTCAGAAGGCAAAGAGCTCAGGGTCTGAAAGGTACAGCCTGATGAAGCAAGTGTTTGAAAAGTGCAGGCAACCGTGAACTCAAGTCTTAAAAAGTAAAACTCACTCCCCCCTCCCAAAAAAACCTACCACAACAAAACCCCGTACTCCACCCTCACGTAATATGTATGCTCACTGTAGAAAAATTATACGATATAAGAAACAAAAAGAGCAAAATAAAAATTGCCCACGTTCCTACAACCCAGAGATAATCTCTGTTAACATTTTTGTGTACGTGGAGCTTTCCAGATGGTATACGAAAATAGAGCCATACTGTGCATACTGTTTGGTAAACTGCTCTTATCGCCTAATGATATGCCCTGGACATCTTTCTATGATATGAAATATGCATCTGCAGTTCTGAGCTTTTCAAATTGGGGACATGTAGCCATGTTCCAGGGCTTCTATGAAGCTGCAGGAGAACCATGGTTCATCACTCCAGAGCATCAACTTTACTCAGTGGTAAGTCACTTAAAATATCATTTTTATATTAAAACAAACCCAGACATAGTATGGTGGAGGGTACAAAATTTGCATGAATTTTTAGGAGAAGATATGAGACTTTAAAGAAATGTCTGGCTTGCCTTATTCTTTTGTACCATCATTTTAAACAGCAGGTAGCGTTAGCTCACAGGGATCAGTGGAACAGGCTGAGTGAGAGGAGGAGGGGGGAGAGATGTGACAATTAAGGGGCAATAGGTGCCAAGGGCCATTTCACGAGGCACAGAGTCCCTCACCCGAGGATCTGGAGAGCAACGTGGATGTCTTGATGTCATGCTTGGCCTTTAGGGCCCAGGCCTGAGTGAGTGGCTTAATTCTAAGTCATACTTCCCCTACCCTCCCCCTCCGACCTGTTGGCAAAGAGCAGTTGTAGGCTGGGGTGGCATTAGGTTAGGACAATGTGGCTGTACCAGACATGGCACTCGGAGCTAACCCAGTAACTCCAGAGGTGGACTGAATCGTGCATAGCTTTGCTATTTCTGTCCCAGCTCTGCTATTAAGAAGCTCTGTGACCACAGGCCACTTACTTACCTTCTCTTTGTTTCAGTTTTGTCATCAATAAACTAGTGATAAAAGTAGCAGCTCATAGGTTCATTGGGGCATTAAAAGAGTAAAGTACAATTCTTAGAGTGTCACTTGGGACATAGTAAGCATTTACTATATGTTAATTATTATTATTATGTAATCTATGATTGCATAAGCTGCTCATGGTAAATGTGTCCCACTCTTGTTTCAAACAGAGCTTATGGCTAATTGAAACTCTTAGATCTTTTTCATTGGAATTGTTATCAAGCTTATATTCTCCATGCTGTTATTAGTTTTTAATTGTGTGGCTTATTAATGCTCATTTTCTTAATTGTGGCCTATTATTCTAGCCTGTGTTAGTTATCTAACAACTAAGTCTTCCTTTCCAGAGTCACTCAGGTTTCATGTTCTAATGGCATTTACAATTTTATGTCCCTATTTTACAGAAGGAAAAACTGAGGGAAGGGAACTACTGCCTTCTGAGTGTGTCCTTTGTGCCAGACATTGGGATAGGTGCTTCGTATAAGGCATCTCAGTTAACCCTCAGAACAACTTAGAGATGCAGGATTTATTATGTCATTTTATAGATGTGGAAGCTGCAGCTCAGAGTACTTGAGCAAATTGCCCAAGGTTGCCCAGCTAGCTCAGCATTTTTCTCTTGCATCATACTACCTCCTAGTTTTAGGTCATCTGTAAACTAAAATGGCATGCTTCTATTCAAGTTGTTGTTTTACATGACAAAGCCAAAGACAGAGACAAATCACTGGAGAACCCCTTCTAGGTAGGTCTATGACTGTCACATCAATTCCTGAATCAATACTTTTTGTACAGGATCATTCAGGCACTGAAAATGGAATCAGATGCTGCTATTGGAAACTAAGGTCTGGAGCTTTGTAAGAGATCATAAAGAAACCCCCTTCCATCACATCTTTAAGGGAAGGACCCCTCGTCCCAGTTCTTTGCTTATTCCCTCTCAGCTGAAGTCTGGATGCTTATAGAGTCACATGTCCCGAATCAATCCCAGAAAATGTTCCTTTTCAAGCTGAGTGTGAGAAGCTTTACACAGCATCCTGGGAACTGTCAGCATCTGCCTATATTTACTCTTGCTGTTGATTAAAACTGAGAACTGGAGCACCAGGAGTCCAGACTGTAGGCACAGGACTGCTGATAAGAGGAGAAGGAATCAACAGCGGTTGCTGGACCAAAAGAAACCCAGCCCCTTCTTTCCCACAGTCACGACCCTAGGCTTGACCTAAGAGCAGTCAGGTCGGGAGAAGAGGAGGGGGATTTGTCTACTGTAAATTTCTTCCAGGATGGTCTCTGCCCCATTTTGGATGGAAAGAAGCAGTGGGGTAGGTGGTGGTGTGGAGGCTGTGCCAGTGGGCTCTGGGACTGTGCCCAGGGGCCTGTGGGCTGCAGCATTAATTGCACTTTTCTCTAGGGGAGAAGGAAATAGTGGTGGCCTAAACCCTGAACACTCCGATTGACTCTTGGATCTCCACTGATTAGAGAGAGCTTGAGAAGAATGAGAGAAAGGGGAGTCGGGAGAGGGTGTGTTTCATCTCTGTCCACGGAATGATGGTTCCATCTGAGCTTGTGGTCCCCAAACACCCCAGTTCCCATCCCTGTGGCTACACGGGGGCAGGTGTATACAGCAGGATGCTTGGACCTGGAATAAGCTTGATCTACGACTCCTCTGTTTGACCCTTCTGGAGGTGGGATGATTAGGATAGTAATCCTGTGTCTTCTGATATGTCCTTCACATAACTGCTCAAAATCCTCCCAGGTCCTCCATTCCACTTAGAATAAAATCCAAAGTGCTTCCTGTGGCCCCTGCGGCCCTGCATGCTCTGGCCTTTGCCTCCCTCTCCAGCCTCACCTCCTACCACATGCCCTACAGTAGCCTCCATGCTGTGCTTTGAACATGCCAAGCATGCTCCTGCTTCAGGGGCTTCATGCTTCCTGTTTCCTCTCTTTACAGTTGCTAGATTTAGTCAATAAACACACAGGATGTCCAGTTAACACTGAAGTTCAGATAAACAATGATTCATTTTTAGCGTAAGTATGGCCAGTGCAATATTTGTTTATCTGAATGTCAGATCTAACTGGGCATCCTGTACATTGCCTGGCAACCCTAAGAGCTCTCTGGACAATGTTCCCTCCGATTCTCACATGGCTCATCCCCTCACTTCTCCAAGTCTCTGCTCTCCTCACCTTGTCTTGCTGTTGCATCTACAATCACAGCCCCATGAATCTACTCTCGCAGGCTGCCTCGTCTCCTTCAGAGCTCTTATCACTATCTGATGTGCTATTGTTTGTTTATTCATTCATTTGTTGACTCTGTGTCTTCCCTGGCACATGTGAACTCCATAAGGGTGGGATTTAAGTCTTCACTGTGGTATCTTCTGTCTCTGGTGTCATTGTGGGTGCTCGTAAACATTTGCTGAGTGATCAAATGACATTTTACCATGGCTCACCCTTTGCGATATGGATCTCATCTTAGGCCACTCCCCTTTCCACGGGGCACTAGCCAGGCTGACCTCATGGTCGGTCCTCCAACATGCTAATCCCATTCCTGCCCCATGGCCTTGGGACTTGCTGCCTGGCATATGGCTTCTTCTCCTCTCCTCTTACATCTCAGAGAAGGCTTCCCTGACCTCTCTATCTATCTATCCTTTCTAACCCTCTGACCCTAGACCTTTCATTCACAAGACTATTTTATTTCCTTTAATACTCATATCGCTCTAGGAAATCACATATTTAATGACTGGTTGGCTTTTTCTTGTTTGTCTCCTACAGACAAGAATGTAAGTTCTGGAGACATCAACCATGTGTGACTTATACATCACTGTGTCCCCAGCACCTAGCCCCATGACTGGCATAGAATATGAAACCAAAAAATATATGTTGACTGAATGAGTGAGGCAGTGATTTTGGGGTGGGCACTGAGACCCAGCTTTGCAGGAGCATTGAGAACTGCAGTGAGGGAGAGGATTGAGCCCAGGAACCAGCCTGGAGTGGGTTCCACCAGGAAGCTGGCTTGCTCCTCGCCCCACAGTGACCAAGTGTACTTAATTAGCAGAGCTGATTACGGATGAGGGAGTCTGGAAAGGAATTCCTAGCTCTCTGCTTCTCTCGGCCTCCTTGGCAGCTAGGAGAGGCCATCTCCTTCCCACTGGAAAATGTCCCTTCAGGCCCAGAGAGTGAGAGTGCCTCCTCCATGTTTTGTGTCCCCATTTGTCACTTGCTGCAGATGATAAGACCCAAAGGGATGATGACACCCCAGTGACCTTGGAGGCTGCCATGTAAGCTGGCAGCCTGGCTCCCCAAACGATGATGGGGGACGTGAACATCCTCCTTGGGGTGTCACATGAGAAAGAAGCCAGCTTCTTGTGTTTTCAATCACTGAACTTTGGTGGTTTGTTACTAAAGTGGAACCTAGCTAATTAATATATGGCTGTATCCACTGTGTCTACTATATAGAAAGTGCTCAATAAATGTGTTGTTGAGCTCCCTGGGGAGGAAGATCTGTTTATTCCTGCAAATGAAACAGAATTGTATTAACTAAAGGGGACTAGCTGTGTTTTCTTATTTGCCCAGATAGTGCTCATGTCCTTCTTAACTCCCTAAGGTCATCAAACTCACTGTGCATGGGTCCCTCTCTCTGGGTTTAGCAAGGAACAAACATATAAAGCGGTGTCCTTTGAGGTACAAGCAAAGAGGAGTTGATGAGGGACCCCTACAGTCAGAGAGAGGCAGCTATAATGGTCTCCCGCTCTATCTATGTCACCAATAAGACACCCTGGGGGTAGATGCCACAGTATGATTGGCTGCACCTATAAAAGATTCCTGTGACGAATTTCCAGGGATTCTTTTGATGGAAATTCATCTTAGCAGGTTGGTGCTAGATCTTCCTGGATCAACTGCTTTTTTTGACATACCTCCACTCTCAGTCTGGTTCCCCGGCTCCTTTGTTCAATGACCCTTGGAATTTCTATAGCCTGAGGCTTAGTAGCACACTCTTAATTCAGTTCCTTTTAAGAGTTTTTGCATGAAGCTTGACAATTTTCTTCATGCAGAGTCTTCATCTGCCCTTACAGTGGACCTTGATCTTGCTTTCACAGCTGCCACTACACTTGGGCACTGACAAATCTCTCTGTGGTTCAATCAAGAAAGATTGGATGTTTTTTTTTTTTTTTTTTTTTTTAAGATTTTTTTTATTTTTTCCTTTTTCTCCCCAAAGCCCCCCGGCACATAGTTGTGTATTCTTCGTTGTGGGTTCCTCTAGTTGTGGCATGTGGGACGCTGCCTCAGCGTGGTCTGACGAGCAGTGCCATGTCCGCGCCCAGGATTCGAACCGACGAAACACTGGGCCGCCTGCAGCGGAGCGCGCGAACGTAACCACTTGGCCACGGGGTCAGCCCCAAAGATTGGATGTTTTTAAAAGAAATTTTACGCTGAAACTAAGGAAACAAGAAAAATTTAAGAACACAGACCTTAACAAATTTAGAGAGCATTGGTTTCTTGGTGGGCATAACTTACAGTCTCCTAGTTCGTAGGAAAATCGCTTGACAAATGTTTATTGGGCTCCACTGGGCACAGGGTATTCAAAGATGAATAGTGGGCAGGCTTTGACCTCAAAGAACTCCCAGTGTATACAAAGAACCGAAGAAACAAGTGGGAAAATGTTTTACAATATAATGTGATAAATGCGATAATGGAGGCACGTAGCAGGTGGGATTTTTCAACACATTTAAGAAGGTCCCAAATTCCTTCCTCTACTAGGTGCTGTCTGAAGAGCTGTGTCCCAGAGTCTCCCCTTTCAGTTTTGGGCACCACATTTCTCTTGTTTCCTAGTTTGCCACCCACTGCAGGGGAGGAAAGATTGCAGAAGGAATTATGTTCTCCTGTACCGATGGCAGCCTCACACACTGGATTTTAGGGGCAGTCTACATTTATGTATTATCTTTTTAAATAAATAAGATTCAATAAATGCAAAACTTCATGTGATTTCATTTGCATACCTTTATAGGGCTTTGCATATAAACAAATATAATAAATCAGAAAAAAGCCCCTTGAGTAGACTAGAGCCCCCTTTTTGATTTGGAAAATATGGCTGCTTCTTTAAGTGAACAACAGGTAAGAAGTACCTACCCTGGGGTATCTGTTACTTCTGGAAGAGTCTGTGCCCCAAGCTGTAACTAGCAGTCCCTGAGGTGCCCAGCCTTCAGGTCCCCTGGGAGGAGTACCAGGTTCTCTCAGTCACCAGTGTTCCCTCTTACCAGTTGTTCTCTGACAGGAGAAGGAAGGAGCCCTGGTCAACTCCAGAAGGGACACCTCCCTTCAGGTCACCTTCTAGATTGGTCAGAGGACCTCATTGAAAACAATATCATCAGTCTTTGCTCTCTTGATCCATTTCCGGGGTGAAAGAAAGAACAGGGAAAAAGAGAAGTGAAGGGCCCTGGGCACTGGGGTGGGTGAAGGTGGGATGAGGCAGAGAAGGTGGCTGCTGCCCAGGCGCTTTCCCCTGCAAGGCCCAGGTCATGGAGCACGGGGAGACGATGTTCTCTTCCGTGTTGGCTTCTGTCCTTATCTGTCTCTGCTACTTCTGCTATTTCTTCTGCATTCTGGTGGCTTCCTAGAGGGAACTATAGATGACCCCAGGGGTGGGGAAGGCAAGGGCTCTCCAGAATTGGGGGAGATACCTTTATTCCTTAGGTTGGGATGCTAACCCAGTGTGCCCTAGGAGCAGACACTCAGAATTAGTTCTCAACTCCATATGTGAGGAGGGTGAGGAAAAGAAATTGGCAATAAGTTATCCACTTCTATCTGTTTTAGAAAGGACCCTATTGGGGACACTGAAAAGGCCCCTGCAGCACCCCTCCCCACAGAACCCCTTCCCCCCTCTACTGACAGAAGCCTTAGTGGAAAATACCTGGGTTTTAGAGGACAGGATCTGGCTTGAGTGCCAGCCCTGCTGCCTACCAGCTGAGGGGCTTACCTTCTCTGAGATTTGCTTTTCTTATCTGCAGAGTGAGATGTGAAATGAGATAATGTGTAAAAAGTGCCTCTAAATAGCAAAGTGTTATACAAGCGACAGCT
This sequence comes from Equus przewalskii, assembly GCF_037783145.1. NCBI lineage: Eukaryota > Metazoa > Chordata > Mammalia > Perissodactyla > Equidae > Equus > Equus przewalskii. Next base: position 7,055,041 of record NW_027228750.1, read on the forward strand.
AATGCTACCGTACGAAAGCAGCAGTCTCGGGCCCCACATGGGAACACAGACCTTTGGTCCTACAGCATAAAAACCTTGGACATTCTTCAGAGTCTCCCATCTTCCCAGGGCCCCAGAAGAAGCAGGAGGTGAGCGGAGCCTTCTGCAGCCTGATGGGATTCTCCCTGTCTCCTAGGGAAGACTTGCCCGAACATCTTTCCCCTGTTCCTGTCTGTGCTCTTCCTCCTCCTTGGCCTCGCCCGCCTTGTCTGCTGGGATATTCCAGCATCACAGCCCAGAACAAACATTACCTGCTCTCTGTGACTTTCTCTGACTCTCTGAGAAAATCCATTTCTTCCTCATCCATATTCCGGTAGCACTTTGTGGAAGCTCTGTTGCTGTCTAATCGAGTCTAGTTACAGCTGTTTCTGACATTTGCCTTTCTCATTAGACTGTGAACTCGTCCAAGTCAAGGACCTTGTTTTTTCATTCAGGGCCAAAGATGTAGGTGTGCATAAGTGTCTATTTTCATGGCTGAACCACTAGAGGAGGCTTGATTCTCCTCCTGTGGTGCAGAAGGAGGAAAGGTTGATGGGGAGGGAGTGGGAAGGAGGTGTGTATTAACCTTTCTCTCCAGCTTTTCAAATACCTGGAGGTAAGGTGAAAAGGAGGTGGCATGGGCAGGACCGGGGTCATTCTTAAGGCTCAGTAACTTGCTCAGTAACCTATATCCATAGGAGGGAGAAATTCTCCATGAGATAAAGAATGGACTGGAACTAAAAGAGATGGGGTCAAGTCTTGCTTCTGTCCATTTACTGACAGTGGTATCTTGGGCATGTCAACATTATGAGCTTTAATTTCCTGCTCTGGGGTAAAAATAAAAGGACAGAGCGGTGCTGTTCAGCAAATCCTGTCTTCTTTCCTCCTGAGCACACAGGCTTGCTTGGAATTAGGTGGATTGGGTGACTGAGTTCTGGCCAATGAGTGTGGGTGGAATTGATGCTCCCCACTTGCAGGCCTGGCCCATAGAAACCTCCTGTAGCATCCTCCATAATCCATCTTTCCCTGTCTGTGCATTGAAAGTGAAGGAATCAGAGGTTCTAGGGGATGGCAATGCCACAAGATGAAAGGAGCCTGAGGCCCCAATGTCTATGCAGGATAGAGTTTTCCCTCTTTATGCCCATCTGCATTGAACTGTGATGAGAACAAGAAATTCTTTCATTACGTTCAGCCACTGAAGTTTTGCGGTCATTCGTTATAACAGTTAGCCTTCTTTGACAGGGTTTAAATGGACAAAAGTTCTTCAGAAACTTCAAAGTGCTATACTAGTGTTACTGGTTATTATCATGGCTTTTATTCTAGAAAACCTTTTGAGTGCACAGCTGCTGATTTTTTTCCGTGTTCTATATAGTCTTTGCATCTTCTCAAGGATGGAGAGGGGACTAGGGGAGCCCCTTGGAAAATATCCAATGGTCTGACTGCATGCAGGTGTGCATGCCTGGATGCCGGGGGTAAGACTCCTTCCAGAAAGAGGAGAGGATTAACTCTCATGCTTGGAGGTGTGGGCCTGTCTCAGAATAGACTCTGGGCAGCAGTACCTAGCACGGGGGGCTGTCATGTGGGCCTGGGGACAGCTGTCTGAGCGTCAGCTCCTTGAAGGCTGAGTGCTCCAGGTCTGAAAAAGGGAGGTGAAATTGGACCAATTGTCAACAAGCTCTGGGAGATCTTGTTGACCACTTGAGCCACTCAGAACTCTGTACCCTTCACATGTGGCTGCTCCCAATCAGGAGCCAGATGCTGTATCTATAGTAACTCTGAATGTTTACAACTCTGGGATAGGTTTTTTTTTTTTTGAGGAAGATTAGCCCTGAGCTAACTGCTCCCAATCCTCCTCTTTTTGCTGAGGAAGACTGGCCTTGAGGTAAAATCTGTGCCCATCTTCCTGAACTTTATGTGTGGGACGCCTACCACAGCATGGCTTGCCAAGCGGTGCCATGTCTGCACCTGGGATCTGAACCGGGGAACCCTGGGCCGCTGAAGTGGAAAGCGTGCACTTAACCACTGCACCACCAGGCTGGCCCCTGGGATAGGTATTATTACTCCCACTCTTACAGATGAAGAAACTGAGGCTCAGAGAGGTAGAGTAACTTGCCCAGGATCATACAGCTAATAACTACTAGAGCCAGGATTCAAACCCAAGTATCTTTGACTTAAAGCCTGTGTCCTGGATACTGTACCTTGCAGCCTTCCCAACAGGGGAGAGGTACGGTCCCTCCGCCCAGGTCAGGACTGAGAAAAGTGACCCCCTGGCTCCATCCTGGGATTCCTCATGGTGTTGGCTCCTCTCACCAGCATGTCTGTCTCCTGAGTTTGGAAGAAACTCCCTTCTGTGAGCATGTGAAGCCTCAGGTTGAGAGGTGGAGGCCACCAGGAATAAGAAATAGGGAGGTGGGTGTGTTGGGGAGAAGGAAGGGGAAGGGGTGAGGGGAGAGGAAGAAAAGGACGGGGAAGAAGGAGCTGAGCAAGTCAAGCGTGAAAAGGAAGGGAAAAGCAAGAGGAAGGAGGAGGAAGTTGCCTCCCTGGAGGTTTCCATCTTGAGCTGGGCGCCCTCACTGTGGGGAGGGAGGTTGCTGGACTGCCCTTAGGGTGTCTGGGTGTCTTCCAGCGCCTGAGAGTCTATGGGGATTTGATGCCTCTCTGGTACCTAGCTAGTCCTCAGTTTAAGCCTAGCCCAGAAATTGAGAACAGTTCCAATTACTTTCAATTCAGCAGTTGATGGTTCAAAATCTAGTGCCACTCTGACAGTCCTCCTGGAGTTCGCACAAGCACGATCCTGCTTCTTGGATGTGTGCAGGATGTGTCTGGGAGAAGTCATCCCTTCCAGTCTGCATGTGCCTGGCCTGGCTGGGATGGATACTACCACATGGTTTTCTGGCAGCTCTGCTGGGGCCATCTAAGCCAGCTCCCCTGGGGCCATCTAGCCAGCTCCCCTGAGAGACGCCTGGCATAATAATGCTATATTTGTCTCTTTCCAACTGTCATTCCATTAATGTTTGTATCTGGCCCAAAAAGCTTTCAACAACAGCCAGCACCACTTCTCTGATCCTGATTGGGAGGAGGAAATGCATTAAAAAGCAAGTTGCTTCTCCGGTCGCAGGCCTATGGCTCAGAGAGGCTCTGGGCTGGGTCCTCCCCAGAGCTGCCCTGCACTGCAGAGTCCCTGCCAGCTTTCCAGAGTCCTTCTGTGGGGCTGAGCTCCAGGGAAGGTAATGAGGATTCTGGCTCGCAGAGGATGCACTTTCTGTCTTTTTCTCTGACTTGGAGTGAAGTTGGAGGAACGAGCAGTGGCTGAGCCTCTAGAAATATACCCTGGTGACCTGAATGTGTACCCACATGTCGGCATTAGAGGGGAAAAAATGTTCAAGCGGGGTCTCATTAAGCCTCCTTACATGAGAATTCCCCTGTTGTGGAAAATCGAGATTCTGCATGGTGTTTTGAAGTTAATCTGTTAGAACCACCGGTTTATTTTACTTTCAAAGTAACTTCTTTTTTTTGAGGGAAGGAATGCCTTTAGTCAAGTTCCTAATTTTCAGAGGCTCTGCCGAGCCTTCCTCACTGGCTGAATTATAACAAGACCAGTGAGGTCATTGTCAATGGATTAATTATAGCAGGGCTGGTGAGAAAATTCAACCTCCTTTGACAAACACAGCTTAGCCACTTTAAGTGAACAATTTTCTACAGCAAACATTCCAACACACGTTGTCTCCAACACACTTTTATGGGCTCATAATTGCAAGTCAACAGTCCTTAGAACGCTTAAACCATTCAATATTATAGGAAAGTTCTTCACCTTTCTTCATGAACAGACGTAGATGGAAACTCAACTTTATGATGACAAGATACAGAAAGAATATGGATTTAACCTAAATTTCGTAGTGGATATGTAAATATTTTCTAACCTTTTTCATCTTTCTAAGCAAAAGCCTGTGCTAACCCCAGGTTTTGTGCCCCCCAAGCACTTATGTCAATAGCTTCTTCACTTCATGTTTTTTCTTAATGTTTTTTTCATTAGATGCCATTTAATCAAGTCTGAATAAAATAATTTGGGGCTTATTGTATTTGTATATACACATATATATATTTCCATATCTAGTTGTGCTATTTGCTGAACAGCCTACTCTGCAATACAATGGGGTAGGATTAGAAAGAGCTGGAAGCTTGCTTCGGAAGGAAGAAAAGTAGAGGGGCAGCTTTTTTCAGATTTGATCCTCTCTTGTGTGTCACCTGAGCCCTGGCTATGGAGGCCTGCGCTGCCAGGGAGCAAACCCTGGGGAACACGGAAGTGGAGCATACTAGAATTCGGAGGGGCGGTGTGGTGTTTGCTGTGTGACCTTAATCCAGTGTGTCACTTTGTCTGAACTGTGTACATAGTGGGGCTCTCTATGAGCCTAGAACCCACCCTGGGGCCTGCACACAGTGGGGGCTTAATAAATATTGAGTTATTCAATGGATCAATGAGCACGTTCTCCAGGTGGGGGGGGAGAGCTCACCACCTCCCAAGCTGCCTGCACTGTCTGGGCCCCAGGGAATGGATCTAATCCCTGGAACTGGGTGTGACTCTCAACTCTCTTCTCTGGGCCCAGGACACTGAGTGACGGTGGGATAATTAGGAGCAGGGTGCTCCCAAATCATCCTGGAGATGGAATATAGTAGTTGGATGATAGGCTGGATATACTCTGGCTGTGGTGTATTAGTCACTTCTTAGACCGAAGAGCTCAAAGAATTGTCCCTATGATCACCTCATGTGTCCTCCTGGTGTCCCAGGGGAGGGCAACATGGTTTTATTTCACTAGACCAGAAGTTGGCAAACTTTTCCTGTAAAGAGTCATGTAGCAAATAGTTTATGATTTGTGGGCCACACAGTTTCTGTCATGACCACTCTATTCTGCCATTATAGTGTGAAAGTGGACATAAACAATTGATAAACAAATGAGCATGGCTGTGTTCCAAGAAAACTTTATTTATAAAAACAGGTGGTGGCCAGACTGGGCCCATGGGCCATACTTTGCATTAGACTGTGAGTTCTGTGAAGCTGAGAGTGCATCTGTTTTGGTCTTGACGGGAAGTATACGGCAGTGGTTCAGAGCATGGTGTGGGATCAGACAGTCTGGGTTCAAATCCTGTTCCACCACTTCTTAGCTGAGTGGTTGTGAGCATGTTATTTAATCTCTCTGTGCTCAGTTTCCTCATCTGTCAAGTGAGGATAATAGTAGTGTCTACCTCATAGAGTTATTGTGGGAATTAAATGAGATAAGACAAGCAAAGTACTTAGAACAGTGTCCATACATAAAAAGCACGTAGTGAATGTTAGCTATTACTAGTTCGATCTCTGACACTTAGCACAGCGCGTGGCACAATGAAGATGCTCAATAAATATTTTTGTCATGAACCTGAGGCCCAGGAGGGCAAAACATCTTGTGTGATGTCTCAGCATGAAGTGGGAGTGGCACCGCATCGTGAGGCCACATGGCTGACTTCCAGACTTCTGTCCTATCTTTCAGGAGCCTTTAGTGGCATGACAAGTTCTTGTTATGCAGGCATCAAATTATTTATAGTCTCGGCACTCTCCATAGGGCAACTTTTTTATAGGTTCATTGGCTTCACTCTCTCAACCCTGGAAACCATCTTCCCTGAGGGATGAGGGTCAGGGAAAAAACCTTCAACTTCTAGGTTGCCCTGTGTGTGTGTGTTTTCTCTGCCTCCCTCAGTGGGCTTCACGCCACCTTTCCCAGGGTCTGACTCAGTAGCAGGGACAGGGGAGTGGGATGAGGTCTGAGTAATGGGGCAACCATGAGAACAAAGAGGTGCATCGTCCAGGAAGGGGGAGCCTCACCCTAAGTCGAGGCTTGCTGCCTCACCTGACCTGTCTCCTGGATTGCCCGGACTAGGGGATCCAGCAGGTGAGGACTTCCATTTCTGAAAAGAGAGGAAGGATGAAGTTCACGCCCTATTTAGCTTTCAGAAGTTTGTCATCTTCACACCTGAGTACTGTTGACAATCCCTTCTCCCTGCTATTCTCAGTTACTGTCTGTTCAAATTCCCTCCCCCTCTCCGCAGCTACCACAGCCAGAGGGTGGGGGCAGAAGGTGAGGTGGGTGGGCCCTGCCCCTCCTCTAGTGTGCTGGCATTTCCCAGGCTGGGCACATGGGGGAAGCCTTAGGCGGCTGACAGATTGGGAGAGGGTAAGGGAAGGGAGGATGCCAAGAACTGGGGTTTACAGGGCAGAAGGACTTGGCTGAGCTCACAGAGGCTGCATGTGAATGGCACTGGAGAAGCTCTCCTAGAGAGGGCTCCCTGGTGCGAAGAGCAGGTCCAAACACCCACCCTCAGCTCTCACGAGGGCATGTTCCCTCTCTCCACAGCAGATGTGACTGCACACTCACCCCAGGTGGAGGCGCAGAGAAGGACCCTTTCCTTGCAGTTCCATGCTCCTCCAGTGCTTTGTGTAAGGTATTTAAAAAGGTCCCTGCTCTCTTTTCCATGTGGAAACCGACCCTCCCTCACTCTCAAATGTCACCAAATGTGGGCTTAGAGCTGTGAAATGCCAGGGAGCTTTGCTCTGAGTGGCTGTGGTTGCTACAACCCAACTCATTGTAATTGGGCCAAAATTTTTGTACACTCCTAGAACCCAACTGTTTCTATATACAGGGAAGGCTCCTGGCCAAATGCCTCCTGGTGGGCTTCTTTGCAGGGCCCCGAGAGTGAGTGTCCCCTTACGTTTCGCACCCTCAGAGCCTCACTTGCCTCACCCTAGTCCCAGCCCTCCTCCTCTGTGAAGCCCAAAGGCCCCAGGCAACAAGATCACCAGCTGGGCAGCTGGAAGGTCTTGTGGGGTGGAGGGGAGGCAACACCACGGGCCGTGCTGCTGCAGCTAGAGGACGACTGCCCCCAGGGGTGGTGGTGAGGAGGACAGCTCATTCACCTTGGTTTGGGGTTGCATGAAGTCACTGTGACCAGGGCTGGATGACCTCTCCAAGCTCTGGCCCCTTGTTCTTCTTCATTTCCTCCCGAAGTCTCAGAAGAGCAAAACACTGGCAAGGGAGGAGCCAAGGGGACTTTGAAGAGAGGGACTGTGAGTTTGGGTTTCACTTATCCTTTGCTCCTTGGTGCTCTGATGGGTTGACTATAAGCAGCCCAGGTCTCTCTTTCTCCCTCTCCAGCAGGGGCTCCTAACATGGGCCACTGGATGTTGTATGGGCTTTGGGCAGCCTGTGAACACCTGCGTGGGCATGTAAGGTATGTGCTTATCTGTGTATGTGCATTTTCCTGGGAAGAGGCCTGTAGCTTTGATCAGATTCTCAAAGAGGTCAGTGGTCCCCAAAGGGTTAAGAAACACTGATTATTTGCCTACTGAAGTAGAAAATTGTTCTGGGGAAGTTGGTCTGGGGAGTTCCTTATCTAAGGACAGAGCTTTGTCTTTGGAGATGAGTGGGAATAGGGGACAGGAGCCAGGGGACTTGTTAGAGCCATCTGGACCTCGTCTCTGAGCCTCAGGAGAATTTTCACAGTGGGGCGTTTGAGAGCTCTTATAACACTCTGCTTTCCCTATATGTTTATTATTTTTACCCTTTGTCTGTTTGTCACTAAAAGATAACAAAATAAAAAGATCAACCAGCCTCAAGAGAATGAGAAGACAAGCCACAGACAGGGAGAAAAATATTTGCAAAAGACACATCTAATAATGGACTGTTATTCAAAATATACAAAGAACTCTTAAAGCTCAATAACTGGAAAATGAACAACTTGATCAAAAAATGGGTAAAATACTTGAACAGAAGTATTCAGAAGATACAGAAGGCAAATAAGCGTACAAAAAGATGCTCCACATCATATTTCATCAGGGAAATGCAAATTAAAACAACAGTAAGATACCACCCCACACCTATTAGAATGGCCAAAATCCAAAACACTAGCAACACAAAATGCTGGTGAGGATGTGGGGCAACAGGAGCTCTCGTTCATTGCTGGTGGGAATGCAAAATGCTGCAGCCACTTTGGAAGATAGTTTGGCAGTTTCTTACAAAACTAAATATACTCTTATCATAAGATCCGGCAATTGCACTCCTTGGTATTTATGCAAATCATTGAAAATTTAGGTCCACACAAAAACCTGCACACACATGTTCAGAGCAGCTGTATTCATAATTGCCGAAACGTGGAATGAACCAAGATGTCCTTCAGTAGGTGATGGATAAATAAACTGTGGTATATCCAGACAATGGAATATTATTCAGCGCTAAAAAGAAATGAGCTATCGAGTCATGAAAAGACACAGAGGAAACCTAAATGCAATGCATATTATTAAGTAAAAGAAGCCAATCTGAAAAGGTTACATAAAGTATGATTCTAAATATATGATGTTCTAGTAAAGGCAAAACTCTAGAGACAGTAACGAGATTAATGGTTGCCAGGGGTGAGGGGAGGGAGGGATGAACAGAGCACAGAGGATTTTTAAGGCAGTGAAACTATTCTGTATGATACAATAATGGTGGATACGTGTATTATACGTTTGTCAAAATCCATAGTGTGTACAACACCAACAGTGAAGCCTAATGTAAACAATGGACTTTGGGTGATAATGTTTGGGTCATAATTGTGACTTCATATGTACCCCTCTGGTGTGGGATGTGGATAGTGGGAGAGGCCGTGTGGGCAGTCAGGGGGTATGTGGGAACTCTCTGTTCTTTCCGCTTGATTTTATAGTGAACTTAAAACTGCTCTAACAATTAAATTCTGTTAAAAAAGAAATCCATCTTTTCCAGGCTGCACGTTTTCCTTAGGAATGGGGTGAGTGAGGTGGGGAAGAGAAGTGCTGGGCTGTTCCCAGGTGGGTGGAGCCGAGGGGAGCTCTGGGACCACTGGAAGCCATCAAGGGGCTGGTTCTTCACAGCAGACAGAGAGAAGAAAGACAACAAAGGGGAATTGGCCGAGGACAGAGCTGTGCACCCAGAGGTTGCAGAGACTAGCAAGGGGCCCCTAAAACAACATCAAAATATCTTCCACCAGTGTAGTGCTTTCTTAACGCCAGGTGCTCTGCTGAGCACCTTAAGGGCATCACTTATCTAATCCTTACAGCAACCCTATGAGGCGGGCAGGGCCGACAACAAAAATATTAAGAAACTGGTGTGACGTGGGCTCTGCCCCAGTGCAATGGAAGCAGCTGGAGGGACCCGGAGGCCCCTCTGTGCTAGGCGCTGCCGTCCGTTTAGTTGCTGGGTTAGGGGGTGTCTGGGCAGTCCTGGGCAGGGGCCAAGGCAGTGGTCAGGGAGCACAATGCGGGGGGGTGGAGGGGGCTGACCAGGGGTTCTCAAACTTTAGCCTGCTTTGCAATCATCTGGAAGGCTTGTTAAAACCTAGATTAGGAGACCCCGACTCTTGGGCTGGAGTCCAAGAACGTGCACTTCTAACAAGTTTCCAGGTGATGCCCATGCTGCTGCTCTAGAAACCACACTTTGAGCACCACTGCTCTTTACCAAATATTTCGATGTTTGAAAAACTAGCACAGCCCTGGTTGAATATCAGGCCTGGGGGTAAGAAGTACCTTTACCTCCATTTCAGTGATAGGCAAATAGAGGCTTAGAGAAGTGAAGAAACTTGGTGTAGATCCTACACCCATTGGACGATGCCTGGGGCCCTGAATCCAGGCTGCCTGACTCCAAAGATCTGTCTCTGTGCTGAGTTTCCAGCCTCCCAGCGCCCTCAGGGCCAGCAGAGGTCCCGGCAAATGGCTGACCACCTCTGGGGAGCCCCCAGGGCTTTGACAGGCTTCCGGGGGATAGAGGCATGCTGGAGCCCTGCCCACTCATGTTGGGGCTCACTGTCTCTCAGCTGGCCTGAGGAATGCTCCTGACGCCTGAGCCACTTGGCGCTTGCTTCCTCAGGCCCCCTCCCTCCCAAGTAGCAGCTGTGAAGTTGACGAATTACACTAAACTGTGATGCCTCCTTGGGAACCTGTTCCAGGATGTGCTGCGATGGCTTCTTGAGAAGGCGACAGGCACGTGGTCTGAAAACGAGCCTCTCTCAGCTCCCTTGCTCAGCACAGCAGCTGCTCAGAGGCAGCGTGGGCCCTGAGCGGCCCGCTGGGGGAGCCTATTAAGAGCCATAACACTGTGAAAAGCACAGTAGAAATGCTCCATTAAATCTGGTGGGGGGCCTGCTTAACAATGGCACCTGCCCCAGGAGTCTGAGCTCGGCTCAACCCTGCCTCAGTCTCCAGCCTGGCTCTCCCTCTCTCTGCCCCTGCAGGCCCTTCCCAAAGGAGCTTTGGGCCTGAGTGACTCTGAGTTTCTGGCTAGAGCTGGTAAGAGTGTGGCTGAAAGGGTGTGATGAGAGCCCAGGAGGGAGAAAATCCAAGGGAGATGTTCTCTACGCTGCCCAGGGCTGGAACGTGCATGCTATTCGGTGCAGGTCATGATGCTAATGAGGATGCAGGATGCTCTGGGCAAGAGGGGCCCCTCTGGACCTTGCACTTTAGAAGAGTCCCATTCTGGCCCTTTTCTAGCCATAACCCTCCCCAAAGGGCAAGGAATCCTTGGGGCCAAGAGGATGTGCCCATCCGAGGTCCATGACCCCCTTTCTATACCACAGTTCAGATACCCGAGAACCTGCAGTTCGCTGCTCAAATGACCCCAAGCTGGCTTCTAGTGTCTGTGTAAGCTTCTACGCCAGCATGTCCTTTAAAGAGTGGACCATGTCATTGTGGGGTGTGGACCGAGCTTGGACATGCGGGCTGGATGTCCGTGTGTGTGTGTGTGTGTTTTTGTGTGAGGTCCCTTGAGGGTGAGACAGAAGCCAGTGTAGGAAGAGGTGGGGGGCAGGCTGGGGGCTAGATCCCCATTGCTCCTTGTGCCAGAGCAGAGCTCCAAGGAGCCCGAGAATTCTAAATTTAAACTTTCCAGGCATATGAAGATATATTTGTCAAGGATAGAGTCTATTTCATCTCACAGTTTGTTAGCTTGATTTATAGCTTTTAAGTACAGTATCTTGCTCCTGGCCCTGTGAGTGTTTGGGGTGGGCCCGGGTGAAGGTGAAAGCAGGCTCTGAAGGCCTCCCTGATGTAGGCGAGGCTGAGGGCAGTGTGCTCAGACTACCCAGCACAGCGTCAGTGCAAAGGACAAAGCTGGGTAATGCTCCAAGCCCCAGGGAGAACACTCATGTGTCAAAGTGCTGATGAGCTGGCAGGAGCCCTATGAAGGGCCACTTGGATGACCCGTGGTCTTGTGAGGAGAGGGCCCTAATCCAGATACATGCTCCCTGACCTTTGACAAAGACCTTGACCACACCTTTGACCTGCTGTTCTCTCCCCTTATCATCTGGGGCTTTTGTCTCTTCCCCTTCTTAGTTGGTCTCGCCTATGTGCCCCTCACTCCCACCCCACCACAGACACACCGTGAAGTTGTACGGTAACTCGCAGGAGGGAACAGGCCATTGGGGAAGGAAGCCCCTCCCTGGGGGTCCCCTACCATGATGGAGACCTCTGTTGGACTTAGCAGGGTTAAGAGGGCTGCTGCGGAGCATTCATTTGGGAGAGGAGGCAGGAAGGAGGGTCCACCTCTGCGACTCTCAAATGGCCTCGCTCTTGGCAGGGAGCGGGGTGGGGGGCGGAGGAGAAGTCCCTTCCTTTATCAGAACCTATCATTTGAAGGACTCTCCTGGATCTGGATCCCTATCTCCATCTCTCTGTCTCTCTCTATAATTTTATATCTATCTATCTATCTACCTACCTACTTACCTACATATCCATCCATCCATGCACCTACCTATCTGTCAATCTATCTCTGTGTCTATCATCTCTCACTCTCTTTTTTTAAATCAAACATGGGATTTTAACATATTTCTCAAGCACCTACTATGTTCTAAGCCACGTTAATACCTTGTTTACTCCTCATGAGACTCCTATGAAGTATTATCCCCATTTTATAAATGGGTAAATAGACTTTTAGAGGTGAAACAACTGGCCTAGGGTCGGTAGAGTTGGGGCCTCGGTCCATGACATCTGACTTGGAGTTTTGTGTTTTTGTGCAGCTTCCACTGAGGGAAGATTATCCCTAGGTGCTTTTTTAAAAAAACAAAACAAAAAAAACTCAGGAACTTGGTTTTTTTTTTTTAATCAGGAAAGAGAAATGCTGCCTGCAGGGTTTGCCTCTCTCTCTCTCCAGCCACGTTCCCCGGCCCAGTGATCCCGGCTCTGAGGAGCACGATGGGCACCAGGCACCGTCTCTGGTTGAGCTGCCTGCAGCCCCAGCCCAGCTGCTCCCAGAGGGCCTCGCCACCCGCGCTGCTGTCTGGGTGTGCCGGCCAGTCAGACTGCACAGACCGGCTCTGACAAAGTGACAGAAGCTGTGAAAACAGCTGTTTGATATTCCTTGGTGCTTTTTAAAACAAAACAAGCAACAAAGAGGTTGAATGAAATGAGAAAAGACCCTTGTTTTCATGTGGATAAGGATATTTTTAGAGAACATTTATTTTCCCTTTTCCTTGCTCTTGTCTCTATTTACCTACGCAATCCTTTCTTGTTCTCTTCGCCTCTTTCCCTCTACCTCTTCTTTCCTTCCTTCCTTCATTTCATTAAAAAAAATCTTCCTGATACTGTTTCTGTGTCTTTTTTCCCAGCAAAGTTTTCTCTCCAAGGATATTCTTTAACTATTTCTCTTTGTTTCTCATTCTTCGCATCTTCCATGCTTTTGTATATTGATTCATCTCTCTAGCTTTGGGTACATACCATCTCAAATGTGTAGTTTTATGAATTTCAGTGTTTGTTTTATGATATGCAAGGTGTCTTTAGTTAAGCCAAGGTGGGGACAGGGAATTCTAAAACCAAATGGACCAGCCCCTCCCCTCAAACCATCATTTAACTTAGATAAACAAAAGTGTGTGTAAAAGCACAGGGTGTCTGGCAGTAACTGGCGGTCCGACCAGTTGTTCCTCACACAAACTCTCTCTCCTTATAGAGAGAGGAGCTCCAGGTTCCAAGGTATTCACAGAGAGGAATAGGTCAATTACAGGCCCTCAGCTGAGTCATTAAATGCAGCTTGACCAAGCTTAACACAAAAGATAGACTTTTATAGCCTGTGACCACCTTGGTCCTTGGAACCACTGCGCCCTTCTTCTGGATTCTAGGGCCTGACTCCTAAGCAGGGTATCTGTGCCCTGGAGTCCTTTCAGGTTCCCTTGAAGATTTTCTCCCTGTGTCTGTGGCCTACATTAAATTCCACTAGTGCTGTGTCCTCTAACCTCCAGCTCCCTTTCCCATCCCTTTTTTCCTGTATTCTCTCCAGACAAGGCTGTTTCCTTCAACTGCTAATTTCCTGGTTGCTCACCGCAATTAGTTTTCTATGACTCCTCATCTCTTGTTCTAGTTTTCTTCTCTCCTAAACCGAGAAGAAGTTTCCTTTGTCCTTCTCTTTTTTTACTTCCTGCTGTCTGTTGTCTATGAAGCCCCCCATGGTTCATCTCAGAACTGGCCTTGCTCAAGTTGTATATGCATCACCATGTGCATAAGATGCAGCTGGAGAGGTCCGTGATTGCAGCTGGAATGGAGAAGGCAGTCAGATCTATGGCCAAAGGCAGACTGTCTACTCCTTCCTCCCGAATTGAATCTATAAACACACTCCCAGGATGGAGAAGCTGTGGATCCCTGCTGCTGATACATGCCCGGAGGAGACAAGTGATGGCTGCAGGAAGGCGGAGTCTCTAAAAGAGCCCAGGATGGGCTGAGCTATGCACTTACAGACGTTTCTCTAACTTTACCAAACAGACAAGTCTCTCCTCCTCCTTTGGAAGAACCAGAAGGAAGTAGAGAGAGGATGGCAGGAGTTTTGCTGTTCCCTCCCAGGAGATAGAGTGGAATGCCTCTCTCTCCATGGAAATGTGTGACAATAAATAGCTATTTAACATCTGGTTGTTACACAAGAAATAGAAAGGGGCTGTGCAGAGGGCAATTGTGACGGCATGTCACAATTCCCAAGACGTTGGGAGTCATTGGTGTCTTCCCCTAATGTTTTCACAGTTCAGGCAAGAGTAGAAATTGAGGCCCTTCTAACCCATCTCCTTTCTCTTTCCCTCCATCCCTCAGTATGGGGGCCTCATGTGTATTACCCACTTGTCCAAGTCTGTCTACACCCTCTCCCAACACTATCTCTTTGGCTACCCGTTGGGCCTTGGTATGTCCACACCTGTGGTACTGCACATACTTGGGAATATGGACTTGGGAAGGAGGCCTGTGAATTCCCTTGTCCTAGATACTCAGAGTATTGCCTGAAAGGGAGGTCATAGACTCCTGCTGGGCATGTCTCTTAGCCCTGTGGACTCCTCACCCTGTGGGGACGGGCATAACCAGGAAGAGGAGTGGACGTCAGGGGTCCCTAAACTGTGGAGCCAAGACCAGAGGCCCTGGCTGCCCCCATGGATCCCATACATTTGATTTTCCCTCCACCCATCCCTCTAGGCTTTGCTGCCTTCCTATTCCTGGAGACGTTCCTGTCAGTAGACGGCAAGGGCAGAGCTGTAACCGCAAGTGGAACTGCAGACCTGAGACCTCTTCTTTACTTTTATCACCTTTCTGATTCCAGCCAAGAATGTGTCGTGATTCCAAAACACGCTCAGCAGCACTGTGTTAGGTCTATTCTGGTTTCTGCATTGATTCACAATGAATAAAAATTAAGTACTAAATTTTATGGACTCCTTAAAAAAAAAAATTCCTCCTCTTTAAGCTTTAACTATCTAGTGCCTCCGGGAGCCAAAGGCAACTTTTAATTAGCACCTAACTACTGCAAAGAGAGGAACTCTGATAATTGCCCAGCAACCTTAAATTGCAGCCTTCTCTCACTTGCAATGCGCCTCCAAGTACATGTCTGAACATAGTCTATCCAGCTTTTGGGGAGCCCTTCCAGACTCATTTTAACTATAAATACTGCCCCGGTCATTGCAGCCCTAACTCTCACTTGTCTGATCTCCCAGTTATGTGCCCAAATACAACACCTCTCCCACCTTCACCCCTAGCCCAGGTTGCCTTGTGTTAGTGGTGAACTCCCCATGTCCATGCTGGGTCTTCCTGTTAGTTTCTCCAGATAAGTAACGTGATGGTAGGAAACACATCTCAAGCGGTTCTTATTAGTCATGTGACTTTCTTTATATTTTAACGAGTTCCCAAGTATGAACAAAGGAGAGAAGTGAGAGAGTTACAGCACCAGGTAGCAGTTGCTCACTTCGCTTACATGGTGTGGAGGGAGCTGTTCTCTGGGGCGACGGTTCTCAAGCTTTCGTGTTCGAGCAGCTTGTAAAAAGTGCAGATGCCCAGCCTTATTGACTCAGAGTCTCCCAGGGATTCTGAGGCAGACCAAGATTTGAGAACAACTTTCCAGGGCATGACTTGCAAAACCAAATCTACAGACAGGAAATATCATATGAGTTTTTAAAAACCAAAATTTTTTTTTAAGAAAAAGAAGTTTCTTAATGAATGCTGAGAAAATACCAATGGAGTATGTTCTGAGAACATAGACACAGACACATACACACAAATATAAATTCTAACTAACAAAAACACCATAAACATCAAATGCAAAATTGCCTGGTAGGTTTAATTCATTTATGATGAATCCTAGGTTTATTTTCAGCCCTGGTCTGTTTGCATTTGACCTTCCTAGCTGTCTTCCAGTTCTCTGTCATTTCTGTAGTTTTGCTCATTAACTGTTGGATTTTACTGCCCTGAGGAAGACATTGACTCCCTGGGTTGGGCTTCCTAACGCTGGCTCTTCAGAACCCACCCTTCATTCCACCTACTGCCTGAGTGCTTGTCTGGCACATAGGACTGTCCCCTCACTCTGCTGCTTTACTCAAGGTTTAAGAGGCAGAATTAAATACTTTAAATAGTCTCATAATTCCTCACACGTATTTAAAAGTCCAAAGTATAAACAAATAAATGTTTGGCTTATTCTGTGTTCCAACCGAGTCAAAGTATCCTTTAGACTTTGGAGAGACGATTAGAAAGCCATCCTCTGAAGCTGAAAAAAGAGGATGAGTTTAGAATACACATAACTATCCCTCTATGAATGTGTGAATGTATCTCCAGTGAGTGTAGACCAATTTGAAAATCTCCTCAAGAAACAAAGATGTCTCCTATATCTTCACAAATTAAAATGTGATGCGAAGTGGTATAATTAACTGCAATATGTTTAAGGCAATGTTGTCAAACAGAAGGTTGGGTACTGTCTTGACTCCAGATAAAAAGGAACCCCAAATGAAACATTTTTCAGCACATGCACCTGCTATTCCATTGCCTTTGTAGGTATATTCTTAGAGTAGAGAAGGGATATACTCAAATAGAACATATGTTCCAGAACAGGACAAAATTTCTAATAGAAAATTTCAAATTTCTAATTTTATGCTTGACTTCTTAACCTGGCCCAGTGTGTTTTAATTCATTTATATTTTGTCTCAGATTTTTTTGTTCCTTACTAGTTTTTCCACACGTTTGTAATTATTCTGATTAACCATTGCTTTAACTTTTGTTCTGAGATTGGCCCTTGAAACTAGTTTCAACTTAAAAAGTTGGACTCATGGAAACAGAGAGTAGACTGGTCGTTGACAGGGGCTGGGGGTGGGGGAAACAGGGAGAGGTTGATCAAAAGGTAAACTTGAAGGGCTGGCCTGGTGGCGTAGTGGTTAAGTTTGAGCACTCTGCTTTGGTGACCCAGGGTTTGCTGGTTTGTAGCCCGGGTGCAGACCTATGCACCACTTATCAAGCTATGCTGTGGCAGGCGTCCCACATATAAAGTAGAGGAAGATGGGCACGGATGTTAGTTCAGGGCCGGTCTTCCTCAGCAAAAAGAGGAGGATTGGCAGGGGATGTTAAGTCAGGGCTAATTTTCCTCCAAAAAAAAGGGTAAACTTCCAATTATAAGATGAATAAGTTCCAAGGATCTAATGTACAGCATAGTGATTGCAGTTAACAATACTGTATCGTATGGGGCCTTTTGCACAATCCACTTGGGGGGCCTGGGGTTCACTGGTTCGGATCCTGGGCCTGGACCTAGAGCTACTTATCAAGCCACACTGAGGCAGCATCCCACACAGAAGAACCGGAAGAATCTACAACTAAGATATACAACCATGCACCGGGACTTTGGGGAAGAAGAAAAAAAGAGGAAGATTGGCAACAGATGTTAGCTCAGGGCCAATCTCCCCCCTAAAATAAAGAATAAGGTAAATTAGAAAAATATAATACTGTATTGTATACTTGAAATTTTTGAAAGTAGGTCTTAAACATTCTCACCAAAAAGGAAAACAAAATTGGTAACTCTGTGAGGTGATGGACATGTCAATTAACTTAAGTGTGGGAGTCACTTCACAGTGTACATGTATATCAAATCATCATGTACCCTTTAAATTATTAGAACTTTATTTGTTAGTTATATCTCAATAAAGCTTATGTCCCCTAAATATAGTTTCGATATCTCCTAAGACCTTCAGCTCCCTTTGTCCTGGCTCCTCTCCCGCCGGCAGCTGTTGGCCGAGCCCGCCTGAAGACGATCTGCTCGGAGTCTCTTGAGAAGAAGGCAGCGTGGGTGGCTCCTCCCGTCAGTGCCAGAAATGCAAACCTGAGAGCTGCATTTGTCCTCGCATCCTCGGAGCAGGGTGCGCCAGGAGAAGAGCCTCATGCGGAAGCGGTGTTGGCCACCCCTCAGCATGGACAGCCATCGCCTGGTCCTCTCCCCACTCGCCAGACAGTAAACAGCTTACTTACGGAGACTGAGAACTTGTACATCTAATTAGAAGAGACGCAAAGGAGACACTGCCAGGCAGGTACTGAGAGCAAGTATTTAAAAAATAATAAAATAAAGAATTATTAATTATCACAATTTATTATTTAAAAACAATAACCATGCTTTGTTCTATGCATTTTACATCTATTACTTTAATTCTCAAGACAATCTTACGAGACAGTCACTAATATTATCACCATTATACAGATAAGGAAACTGAAGCACAGAGTTGTTAAGCAACCTGTCTAAGATCACACAGCTAGTAAGTACCAGAACTAGAATTCCAATTTTGTCTGATTCCAGGGTCCAGGCTTTTGACTAGTATGTTATACTAACATCTCTGTAGTGTGGAGTAGAGCAAAGCTGACATTAGGAGTTGTGACAGACCGAGAGATTAACCACCCTGGACGCCGGGCTTAGAATACCGTGACCAACCCAGGCCCCAACAGATGCTGGGCTGATGCTGCCTTGATCAGGATGGGCCCTGGAACAAAGTAGGCCTGAGGCCGCCGGTAGAGGACAACAGTGCCTGGGACACATCTAGGAAGGACACAAGCTGACAGTCTCTTCATTTCCTCACTTTACTTTAACTTTGTCCAAAACAGCTGCTCTTTATAGATGTGTAATTTGGTTGGCTGATGGAAACCAGAGTTCAAATTCCAGAGGACAGTGACAAAACTTCTGTAAAGGAGGGGCTCCAGGATGACAATTGGTGGAAGAGGAGGAGGCAGGCTGGGGGAATTTCACTGTGAACGGTATATTTGCTTAGGGTAGCTTGGGGGTGATGGAGATTGAGGGGGACTAAAGTTCCCTCCTCAAGCCGTTCCCTGGTCTGCCACTGGCGTGAGCTGGATGCAGCGTTGTTAGTAAGTGGCTAAGTTCAGCTACCTCTCCATGTGTGTGGTGTGATGGTGTGCTTGTGCCCTCAGAAACACAGAACAGTCAGGCGTCCTAGAGACCCAGAGTCCTGGAGCTTCTCTTCTGAGCAGTGGGAACACGGCTAGCGGGTCTGAAATCTGCCGGGCTGTGGAACAGAAGAGGAGGAGCTTGGGACTCTGCTCTCTGGGATGGGAGCGTGCTTAGTGATCAAGAGTGGATAAAATTCCATTAGAGGTAAATGTTGTCAGACAGCAGGCTGGAAAGATATATTTTAAGCTGAGAAATTACTTAATAAATTCAGACCAACACTCTGTGACATTTCCCACAAGACTTTAATGCTGTTTACAAATTCCAGAGAACACCCTGAGTTGTTTCTGGCATGGGCTTATGATTTATTTCAAAGGAAAATGGGACAGAGTGTGTGGGTTTGTGTTTAATGTGAAAAGGGATTTGGAGATGAAAAGTCAACTGGCATGAAAGATTGCAGGGCAAATGCAAAGTAGCGGAGCATGTGGGTGGCCTTGGAGCATGTAATAGCGTATTGAGAAAGGAAGGGCCTCTCACCCTTCCTGCGCTAATCAAATAGTTCCATTTGCACAGGCCAACACCGCATTAAGGAGGACGAGTTAGGAGGCAAAGCCGGAGCCCGGCTTTCCGAAGCACTTCAATCCCGGAGACTTTCATATGGAGAACAGGCAAGCTTCCACCCCACGGAAGGAGGCCAGTCATCATTCATTCTCTGCAAAAGTCAACATTTAGAAGACATCACCTTCATCTGTAACAAGATGGACATCACTTAGACCAAAGGAAGGCATTCCTAAAGAAAATAAGACCTTGGACTAAGAATGTGAAGGAAGATCTGGGAGGAAATTTTCCACATCTGATACTCTGTGTTTCTTGGGAACAGAGGGATGGATTTGTTGACCTTGTGATTTCGTCTCTGTGTTCTTTGTAGTGTGGAGTAGAGCAAAGCCGGCATTAGGTCTCGAGTCCAGAGACCACACAGGGGTCAGGAAAAGGACTTGGCTGTGGGAGTGGTCCAGGGGTCAGTGGGTTCAAGTTCTGGGTGACCAGGGAGGCAGCAAGGTGGGGCCAGGCTGGCAGGGAGAGGACAAAGTGATGAAGGCTCTTCTCTCTCCCCTTCCATCTCTCCCCGTCTCTCAGGGAAACTCCGAGTCCCATTCATCTTCTTGCCATGGAGTATGTGGTCTGAATGGGAAACGAGGACAGTGACGTCCCCCATCTCTCTTGGAACAAAAAAATGACATTCCATTTGGTTTTGGAAAACACACAATATTCCACTTATAAAATATTCAATCACTGTCATTAATCCTCCCGCTGGGCTGGCCCTACCCCACTCAGGCATGAGCTGCAGACTTAGGCTGTGGCCGCAGGCCCAGGAACCTCTCCAGCTTCTCCTTGTGGACAATATAATTAGAGGCGACAGGGTCCTCTGTTCTCAGCGTTGCACTCTCCAGGGCAAGGGTCTGGGTCTGCCGGGACCTCCAGAGCAGTCTCTAGGCTTAAAGCTAAAGAGCCCCAATTGACCTGGGGCTTCCTGTGACTGGGCCGAGGATTTACAGAGAAGTTCTAGGCCTTGACAACGTTCACTCCTCTTAACGCAACAGTGGTACCAGCTCTGGAGGTTCCATCCCACTTGCCAAAGCTCAACTGCCTGCCGTAAGACGTGGGTAGCCCTCCCCATCCTGTGCTGGCCTGTTGTTCTTTTTTCCTCAAGTTTTTCTCTCTCACCTTCCTCTTCTCCTCTCAGATTTTTTCTTATTGTTTCAATATTTATTTATTTTTTGAAAACAGAATCTCAAAATGTCAGAGCTGGAAGGGGCTTCAGGAGCCACCAGGTCCAACCTCTTCATTTGACAGGGGAAGAAACTCAGGCCCAGAGAGGGTAAGGCAGTCGATGTTTTCCCCAAAGCTTCAAAGCAAGCATTTCCCCCTCTGTTCTTCACCGCAACCCCCCCCCCCCCCACAAGGAACCATCCAGTTGCCAGGAACCTAGGCTCCTTGACTGAGGAAGTACTCCCAGCCGTGCTGCCTGTGGCCAGGCATCCTGAGCATCCTCTGGACCTGCTGCACTCTCAGGTGACCAAATGAGGCACCAAGGTGGCACAAGCTGGCTGATGGCCTTTTATTTCTGGCTCCAGGGACTGAGTTTTCCGTGTATCATTCTGCTTTCTGCTAAAATAATCTTCCTGTCAAAGCCTTATTTTTCCTGCCCAGACTCTCTCTCTGTGTATCAGCTTCTTGTGCTTCCTGAGCCCTCTTGCTCTCATGGTTTGCACCATCCTAGGATGCATCCTCTAGGACTTACCTGGAGAATCATAGAAAGGATCTCTCCTCTCTTCCCTGCCCTGGGGGCTCTGTGCTCTTGCTCCTCCCAACCCCTGGATGCTCACCCTTTTCTCCTCACTCACCTTGCCTCCCTGAGACACCACTCAATCTTCGCCAGAGCTCCAGACTGACGTGGAGTTGGCATTTGGTGAAAGTTCCTCAGCACTTTTTAGGAGGGAGTTTTGAGCCTAAAAATGTAGGGAGGAGGGGTGGGTATTTTTCTTCTCTGGGGAAACTAGCTACTGGGTGTGGATGGCGTTTGGTCCATGTGACTGTCCTCTGAGCCTGACCCCCAAGCCCGAGGAAAGCCATGTAAGTTCTTGCTGTTGGAATGTTCCATTTGCTCCTGGAGAGACTGCCTGGCCTGGATTGGGAGGAGACTGTGGGTAACTGTCCTTAATGCCCAACTCCTGGCCCCAGGCTCCTACTAAGGGTGGGGACGGCGACCTCAGGGAAGGCTGGACAGATACCCCTGACACTCCCCATCTCTCCACCCCTTCAGGTCTCTCCAAAGGCCACCAGGCCCAGGAGTCTTAGCACCTGGGGTTTGGGCCAGCCCAGGATCAAAGAGTTGGGAAGATCCTAGGAGTCATCAACTTCTTCGTGTCTAGGAGGGGGAAAATGAAGGGCAGGAAGATGACGTTATCCCAAGTCCCCCAGTTTGTTGGTGACATAGCCAGAGCATGAGTGATCGCCCTTGCTTTCCAGGATGTAAGCGGCCATCACCAACACTACCTCCGTGAGCATCCCACAGCTCTGTGAGGTCAGCAGAACAGGGAGGTCATCCCATTTTCCCAGATGTGGAAAGAGTCCTCCCCAGTTCTCTGAGACCAGACTTCTTGGTCCCACTTGGGGTGCAGTATCACTTGGAGAGGTGCTGAGGGTCTTGGCAGACATTGGCCCTGGTTCCATACCAGCGCTGCCAAGACCTCCCTAGGGGTAGTTCTGTCACTATCTCTAATCCAAGGTCTCGGCTACCTCAAGGGCATGCATAAGAAGTGGGCAGCTAGTCCATGGTGGCTGGAAATTACAAAGTCCTTTTAGTTATGAAAAGGAGCGGGCATCACATTTTGTTTTGCACACGCATCAAGTCGCTTGGGGATGTAGAAGAGAAGGGGGTGGGTTGAACAGGGACGCCGACCTACCCCTCGACGCTCATGATACTCAGTCTGGTTCTGTTTTTCTCCTGTTCCTTTCAGCATTGCTCCATGATTCTAAAATGAAACATTCTGTTTTCCAATATAACCTTTCTAATGAAGGAGTTGAGCTAGTGACTCCAAGAAAAAATTAAATCACAGGAGCTATTTGACTCTGCATCTGCACATTCCCCGAGTGAAGTTGAGACTGGAAAAAAGTGGCTGGAATCCGCAATCCACTTGGCCTTGTTCAGCTGAAGCGGCCCACCTGCCAGCAGCTCCTGCAAAGCCTGGTCAGCCAGCCCCTGGAGAGTCACACGGAGTTAAAAAAACTCTGACAAGAACAAAGCTAAAGCTAAATAAGCCCTAGCAGCCAGGACAGAGCTTCTCTCTTATCACAGAAAGATAATTGCCTGCTCTGGCTTTGTCCTAATGCGGCCAGCAGCCTCGCTCAACACTCCCTCACCTCCAGGATGTCCTTTAATGATGAGGGGAAGGGTTCACTTGATGCCACGAACAAGGGCCATGGATCGCTGGGGTGAGGACTGAGCTGGACCTTCCACAATAAACATTTTCCTTCTAGAAGCAGCCCTTGTCCTAACACTGGCTCTGGGCTTCCTGTGATGCCCATTCATAAATGATTCAGGCCCTGCTTTTTGCAGAGCATTAAAGCTCTCTCTCCTTCCTTCACTTGGGAGCACAAACAGCAGCCCGGTGCTGGAATTTAATACCTGGTAAAGCTTTCAGGTTCAGGAATAATAAGGCAGTGCTGTAAACAGCATACAAATCCCACATCCAGCCAGCAATAGTTGCTAGCTTGGCGGGGGCTCAGGGGGAGAGGGAGAGAAAGTGCTGCTGTGGACCTATGTGGGGGCTCCCCTGGGAAAGAGATCATGCTCTTTTCAGGGGTGCAGCAGAGGGTGGCACTGCTAGGCTCCTGGGAAGCAGCATTCTTAGTTCTCTGTGAGCCTAGGACCAGCTGGTTTGATCATGTCTCAGGAAGGCAGACACCTCCCCAGGGCTGGTGGTCCCAAGGCCAGGCCACCGAGTAGGGTTTTCGTTACTATTCCACTGCCCACAGTTTGAGGGGGATGCAGTGCGAGTTCAAAGCCTGGACGTACGTTCCCGCTGCCTGCCAGGACGCTGGAATCCTGTTGCTTTGGCCCCTGTGAGTCTGAAGTGCCAACTTTCTCAGTGCCCCTAACAATCTTAGCCTTGCTTCCGGGCCCACCTGGACTCCTTCAGAGAGCTTTCTTCAACAGTCCTGCCCAGTTTTGTAAAGTCAAGTGGAAGTAAATTTCTCTAACCTGTAATAACAGTGGTGCTGATATAGTGACAACAATCATGATAATAGCTAACATTTACTAAGCACATCTTTTGTGCTAAGTTCTCCTGTAAGTGCTCTTTTGTATGAAATCAGTCTCCTCTCACACAGGCGTATGAAACAGGTCATAACATTGAGGAAGTGGAGGCACTGGTCAGTTTGGATTTTATGTGCGCATGCGCATATGTGCGTTAGTCTTTTGCCTGCGCTGAGCTCTCCGAGGGGAGGCGGTGTGTTACACGGTGAGGATTGTGAGTGTTTGGGACTCTGCTGGGCAGGATCTGATCAGTTCTTATAGCAGCAACGTGAGGTAGTCAATATTCTGCCCATTTTTCAAATGAGGTTCAGAGACGTTAAGTAACCCTCTGACTGATCTCAAGTCACACAGCTTATAAGTGCCTCAGTTGGACATGGAATATGACCTCTGTGTCTTCTATTGTCTGGTGGTTGAATGCACAAGCCCACCACCACTTACCAGTTCTGTGACATTGGGCTTAACCTCTCTGCACTTCAGTTTCATTGTCTGAAACCTGGTAGGTAGAAGTACCTAATTCTAAAGCTGTGATGAGGAATGAATGAGATAAATGCATGTAAGGAGCTCAGAAGAGGGTCCCTGGCACACAGTAAGCACTCAATAAATGTTGGTTATTATTATCATGGCTCAATGCAACGCAATGCAACAAAGGGTACATGAGCACCGATGATGTGACTCTGGACCAGACGCTATAGTCGGTGCTTCTCTGGTTTATTCCTCTTCTCTACTTTCCATGGTGCCTTGAAAAGCGTTAAGCACCTAGTAGCTGATCAATGAATGCCTTCTGATTGATTTCTGCAATAAAGCTTGCAGATGGGTCCCAAAAGAGCTCTTCTGCCTATCATTGTGCATATCATCATCTGTCAGTCTTTGTCTTTCTTTTCCTCTCTGCTACACCCGATTTTGAAAGAACCAATGGCTGTGTGATGGTAAAAAAAAAACTGGTTCTGGGAGCCAGGTGACCTGGGGGTCTGCTTTAGGTTCTATACTGACTTTGACCTGGTTAAGTTAGTTCCAGCTTTTGGCCTCTGTAAGGGTTTGGCTTAGATGATATCTCAGATCCCTTGCATGCTTCAGTTCTTAGGGAAAGTGAGTATTAAGGGCAGGGACACCTTTCAACGCCCCCCAACTCCTAGCGCTTTGATCTCAACTTTAGAACTTGGCTGTGATTTTTAAATTGTTTTCAGCCAAGGAGGAGGATAAATAACTGTAAGACCACCCCCCCACCCCCACCACCCGTGTTTGGGTCCGCTCATCTCTCTACTCCTAACTATGGCTGTGCCCACACTGGCCACGCTCAGCATGCCTCCTTTCCTTTCGTAACCCCAGCTCAAGTCAGGGAAGGATTCTGTGAATATGTATGTGTGCACATGTGTGAAGTAGCTACTTTGGGGAAAATCCTGATTCTGAGCTACCCATTGGCACCTTTGGCTGCAACTTTTGGGAGGAAAGAGACAATAAGTGTTTGAACTTCACTGAAGTAGGCTAACTTTGGTCAACTTGTTGGGTTGCCTTCCAGGGCCCCTAGAACATGTATGTAGGGGATGTGGTGGAGGGAGTGGTCAAACCATATGCTTCATCTGAGCAAGTGGAGAAATGTGGCCTGGTTCACCCAGGAAAGTTGGGTGGAAAAATCAGGGCAGAAATTTGACATTGCTGAGGTGAGAGCGAAGAAGGAGGTCTCTCCATCCTAGACGATTGAGGCTTTCCCTTCAGGGATGTTGCCATGGGGAGAGGAAGCAGAGCTAAGGCAAACCCTCCAGGAATTGTTGTGAGACCCTACAGGTGCAATGCTTACCTGGGAGGCAGGAGTTGGAATCACGTGACAGGAAAAGGGAAGGCATGCCGTCTTTCTTGGAAATTTGGGATAAATTATGAGACTGCCTAACTTCTTCAGCACCATTAGGAGTTCTCTTTGGGATACTTCTTACAGAGGAAAGACTTGCTCTTACTCTTTGAATTAGCAGCAACTAAATCCTTGGTTGAAAAGGAAGTGGATGGACCTGGCAAGAAGGAGAGAAGGATGTGGAGGAGAAAGGGTAGGGAGGAGCTCTCTTCCTCCTCTCTGAGGGCAGGAGCAGCAGAGGCAGCTGGCCCCGCTTGTCTCCCCAGCCTGGCTTTGTCCTTTATTCTAAGACTACATATCCTAAAGGGTGTGTTGAAAGAGAATGTTTTTAAGAGTTGCCTTGTACCTGCCAAAACCACGGTCATGAGTTGGCAGGGCAAAGTCTCCTTGTGGACATCTGTGTGAGGGAGGCTCTTATTAGGCTCCTCATGTTCTCTTATCAAGTGCCTTGAGTACACCTTGTCCCAGCAGGTAGGGCCTGGGGTGTGAGCCTTCCTTGCCCTCTGTAGGGATCATGGGACTACAAAAGGAGTCAGGAGAGAGGACAGCAAATCGGGGAAATTTGTGACCTGGCAAAGGGAGCATGAGCCTGTGGGGTAGCACACCCAGGGCACCTTCTAAACCAGCAGACGAGCAGAGTCAGCTCCAAGACACGCCTCCAGCACCCACCCTTTCTGGGAAACCTTCCAGAAATCCTCCACCTTTGCTCCCCCTCACCCCCTGTATACCCCCCAATCTTAGCTCTTACTGTAACATATGGAAATGACTTGATGGCACTCGGTCTCCCCATATAGGAGATGTCCTTGAGGGACTGTGTCCCCCTTACCCTGCACTTCTGTGCTCAGCCGGGCTCAGGGTGCAGGAAGTGTGGGTCAGTTGGGCAAACTGAAAGCACCGCACATGGCACTCAAGTGTTAGCTTCCTTCCCTTCTAAATATTGTCACAATGACCTGACCCTGAGGATGAAGATCTTCACTTTGAAGACGTACAGCTTTCCAGCCAATGTCAGCTTCTACCTGCCTGCTCCCACTTTCCTGCCCTCCCAGCCCCCTGTCTCATGGCCTGTGCACAGGACACAGAGGCTTTGATCTTAGGCCACATTTTGCTGTTAGGCCTAACTAGCTGAGCATACCTACACTCCCTGTATAAATTCCAAAGCCGAGAGAGACAATTAGGGGGTCATCTACTGTGGGACATTGCCCATGCCTCATCTGTCTCCATTAGTATGCATTGCTGAGAGCTGGCTGTGGATCCCCGCTCCTCAGCACCCCTCCCCTAATGAACCCCATTTCAGATGGAGCAAGACAGAGCCACTCGGTTAAGAAATTATTTCTGCTTCCTGCCAAGGAGGAAGTCAGGAGCAAGAGCCTCTTCCTTGGGGGCGAATTATTTAATCACTTGTCTTTCCCCTTGAATCAATGCCACTAATGAACATCTTTTGCCTCTTCCTCCTTTCCCCTCTGCCCTCCCCCTTCGCCCATCAGCCTCTTATTATTCCAGCTTCCTCTTCTTGCTTCTTCTGGTGTCATCAGTGACTACCTAGGGAAGGCTGGCCCACATTGCAACCCAGCTGTTCTCTACCTCTTCTCATCTTTCTCCCACCCAACCCTCACTTCCCCTTCGGGTCACAATCAGTCTGTTCTGGAATGATACCAGCTTCGGGGAACAGGAAATGCCAGTACCTGCCAGTGTCACATAAAAGAAAGACCCTGGGCTACCTCTGAGAGGGAGACTTCAGAACACGGAGGTGGGTCTGGGCAGAGGGAGAGGGGAGCAGCAGAGTCATTTGTCATGGCTAAGTGGAAATTTATTGCCATACCCCCAGGGCTATAGAAAAGCTTCAGCTAAGCTCACAAAGGGAATAGGAAATTCAACAATTGCCAGAAAAAGAAGCCTCATCCCCAAATCAGTGTAAGGGCTGCTGATTCTTATTTCCAAGGTGTGGTGGCACTGGGCCCCCAGGCAGCTCTGGGGCATGGGTAGCCTGAGGTTGGATGGTATGAAGAACTGGGCTGCTCATCTCTTTGACAGCCCTGCAACTGTGGGCAGTAGCTGGCCAGGGGTCAAAGTGTGAGTTCTTCTGCCTGCCTCCTCCCCTTTCTGTGATGCTGGGGCGAGCTCCCTGGACACTGTGCTTACACTTCAGGAGTCCTCAATCAGCAAGCCTGGATAACGTTTATTAAGGGCCTTGCACTTCCCTAGGCACCAGGTGGGATGTAAAAGGGTTTGATGTGTCCCCACTCCTCAAACTACTTGTAATCCAGTTGAGGAGAGAAGACTAATGCATGGATTGAAATTGACAAAACAGGGTTAATGTTGAATATGCACAAATAGGAGTGTGCACAAGAGAGAGTTCCAGGTGAGCTAGGAGTCCATTAATCAACTCATATTCCCTAAATTTGTACAGCAATTTGCAAAGTGCTTTCATACAGAAATTTATTTTCTTTTTCGATTCTTATGCCAATATTTCTGTGGTGAGCGATCACTATTTTACCATTTTAAAGATAGGGCAACTGAGGTGGAGAAAATTTAAGCTATAAGTTGACCTGAACACTAGTGTTCTGACTTTTGGTTCTCTACTCCTTTCATTATAATGTGTCAAGGATTTAAAGAAAGGAAGACAAGACTCAGGGTAAGTGGGACCTAGATAGTGAAAAGTAAAGGAAATTAAAATTCAAGTAGGAGAAATAGCATGAACAGTGTTGGATGAATGAATAAATCTACAAATGAATTCAAGAATGCCCTATGGCATGGGATAGTCAGGAGATGGAGAGGGGAGCAGCAGAGTCATTTGTCATGGCTAAATGGAAATTTATATTGCTACCATCCCAGGGCTAGAAAAAGGCTTCACTAGCGTCCAGGGCCGTTACTGCAGAATAGTGAGGGAGAAGGGTGAACCAGTTGGTGTGGCTAGATTATATAGAGGCCTAGGGATCCAGGCAGAGGAGTGTGGGTTGAAATGAGAGGCCCAGGGAAAGCCACTGAGGCTCTGGAAAAGAACCATCTCTCCCAAAGGCAGGAAAGTTGTTCCTACCTCTGTATATTCCATGCCTGGGAACATGGCCTCCCTAACGGCACAGTGGCATGGAGAGCAGAGCACTGCACCGAGTCAGAAGATGACAGTTCTGAGCCCAGATCCGTAGCTTCTAGTCCTTGGGCAAGTCTAATAACCTCTGCAAACGTCAGTTTCCCCACTTCTTCAGAGCTCAGTTGAAATGTAACTTCCCTGCTACTCTGATTAAGTCAGGCCCTGTGTCATACATCTTTGTGGCACCCTCCACTTCTCCCGTGTGGCACTTATCACAGTTGTAAACAGTGGTCTAACATGGTGGGTCCAGGAGGGCAGGGGCTGTAACTGTCATGCTCAGTGTTGAATCTCTGGCACTGAGCATGGAACTGGGGATGGTTCTCAAGAAGTGTTGGTTTGATGAATGAATGGATTTGTCAAACGGTATAATAATGTTAACTCACGGCACAAATGGGAGTATCAGAGGTCATCTCGTAAGTTCTTTGTAAAGCAGTAGATGAATGAGAGAGAGTACTGTTATTGGGACCTGGATAGAGACCACGTCAAGAGTCTGGAGGCAGGGACAACCTCCAGGATCAGTCATCCACGGTGATGTCCGGGTGGAGAGGGACTGAGAACGTCACAGATATTTGGAAGAAAAAAACGACAGAGCACAGTGCTCGGCTATCGATACACAGAACGAAGGAGAGAAAGAACTCAAGATTTCCAGGCAGAAAGATGAAGGAAATGGAAATGTCCTCAGGGCAGTGGTGAGGTGGCCAGGAGAGACCCCTTCCTCAAGGGTTCTGTTGGCCTCCCACTCTTCGTCTCCGAAGCTTTGACTGTCTGCTCCTCTTTGGTTTCCCTTTCTGTACTCTGTCTTATCTATCCTTGACTTGCTGTAATTCTGTTTTGGTGTTTCTTTGTCCCCCTTTACATTTTTTAGTCTTTGGCCCTGCCTGCCTCTGACCCCGCCCTGCACCTTCTACTCTTGTCTAACTTTTCTCCTGCTGCCTCTTTCCTTTCCCTTTGGATCCTTCTGGCCCTCCCTCTGTCTTCAGTTCCCCTCTCTACTTAGTGCTTTCCCCCTTTGAATGTTTATCTCTTCCAGCCTCTCTTTCCTGCCAGCTGTCTGCTGTTTGTGGCATCCTGGATGCTTACTGACATCTGCCAGGTGGATCAATATCAACACTGAAGGTTTCTTTTGGTTCTTCTTCTCCCACCCCTTCCACCCCACCACGTGCCTCAGTCTCCCTCAGTTCTCCTTCCTCCCTGAAGTCAGAGACCAAACAGATACCTACTGATTAGGGAAGCTGGCCCTGGGACTGACAATATTCCAGCCTCTTTTACAGCCCTTTCTATGTACTTCTCGTTCATATTGATCAGGCCTGAAGCTTTCCCTCCTCTGGGGTTCAGCACCTCACCCCGACCTAGAATGCCCTCAGCTGCCCCTTTAAAAGCCCTGCCTAGGTCTTGCCTCCTTCCTTCCTCCTAACGCGATCATGAGGCAAGTATCTCACTGTCTCTTTGTGTCTTAACTCAATGCCCTGTGCATTCATCTTCACATCAGAATGCCTGTCTAGAAAACTGTCAGGGGACATGGGCCTGGCTGGTGTCACTATCTTTCAGTCTAGCCGAATGTTACACAAAAGTAGGCTCTTCATAAATACCTTCTGATACTAATGTTCATGATGTTGCTGATGAAGATGATAGTAAGTGAGATGAATCACGGCAATGTTTCTGGAACTGTGCCTGGCACATAATAGGTATTCAATAACCATTAGTAGACTCTTAATCTGAATGATAATGTTAATTGCTTTTCAAGACTCTGTTTTTGATTGCAAATAATGGAAACTGACTCAGCGGCGCTTCAGGAACAGGGAGACTCTGTGGGGTGTAGATGAGCCTAGACCAAGGGCAGGACATAAATTTGGGCTTCACTAGAGTCAAGAACCAGGAACTAGAAAGTTCTCAGGGCCTGAGACAGCTACTGTCCAGCTGTGTGGTCTCGTCTCTTTCCACGTGCAACTGCTTCTTTCTTGGCAGAAAAGTTTCCTCTGCTCTTCTGTGTACGTGGCAGAATATGGCCACCCCTAGCCCGGCCTCAGTCGTCTCTCTAAGCTCCCGTGCCACAAACCCATGTTCCAGTTCTTCAAGTCCGTGTTTGTTCTTCAAGTCCTTCAAGTCGCAGTTCTCCAAGTCCATCGGCCCAGCTTAGGTGAAGCGCCCCTCTGGCCCCTCAGGATCACATTCCACAAACACAGGTACAAAAATGCTCCCCTCCAGAGTGACAGGAGCCATCTTCAAAGGGTGGTGTGTGGTGGCAGTGGTGGTTGGGGGAGGGCATGACAGGGCAGACACAACAGAAAGTGCCTCTTGCACGAAATACGGTAGAAAGAATGAAGTCTGTCAGGTTTGACGTACCCGTGTCTGTCAACCTGAGCTCTCTCATCCAATTACCTTAGACTTGTGCATCCCAGTTGGGGATCACTCCATGAAATCTGGCCTCCAAGTTTGTGCTGAACTCAGCTCATCCAACGTGAGGAAGGCAGCGCTAGAACACGCTTAGTTTCCTCACCCTGGCGGGATCTTTTAGGTCCAGGCCTTCTCTGTCTGAGGCTAACTCACTTCCTGTCTACCCCAAGGAAGGGAGATTCACAAACCCTGGCCAAGCCTGAGTGGCAGCTCCTTCACAGAAGCTGATTACCAGGGCAGAAGCTCTTCAGCTCCTGGAGAAGATAAAGAGAAGCATCTCCCCACACTGGCTGTAGCAATGGACGGGTTTGCCCTTCTGCAAGTGATTACTTTGGCTCAGATAAGGAGTCCAAGTGGCTGGTGAACCAGCAGATTTCCTATAATCTCTTTCCTAAGATTTGAGCTCAATCAACCTCAATTCCCTTCCCCATCACCCCCCACCCCTTGCAATATCTAGTTTGTGATCTCTGAGAAGAAACAAACGTTGGGGCCTCTTGGAAGGTCTGGGGGTTCTGGAAGCTGGGAAAAAGCAAAGTCCCTCTAGTGAAGGAGTACTGTGGTTAAGACCTCAGGCATGGGGTAGACAGAACGGGGTTCATCCTGATAGGTTACTCAATAGTTAAGGAAGTACTTTTATTATTATTTTCAAAATTTATATTTGAAAAATCATGGGAAAGCTAAGAACTTTGTGTATTTCTTTACATTTCTTTTATGATCCAGTTTTGCTTTTCTTTTGCATTTTATTTCAAGGGAATGTCATAATCTTTTCAGTGTCTTGGGCCTTGAAATTCTGGATCCTTTATTTATTAGATACGTGACCTGGGTCAAATAAATAAGATGGGGCTAATTATATATCAATCCCACTGGGTTATTCTGAGAATAAAATGGGATGATCCATGTGAGCCTCTAGTCCAGCTCCTGGCACATAGTAAACACCTTCTAAATTGTAGTGGTTATTACTGTTTCATAAAGTGACTATCAGCTCTGAGAAGAGAAGAGCTTTTAAAAATACAGGCCTGGAGCTGGCAAATAGTGCATCCTGGTGAGAACTGTTCTATGGGTGTGACCAGTGTGGACTGTGCCCGAGGCTGGGTCCTATAAAACTGTTACTTGGTGGGAAGTACCTGAGATTTGGGGTGGGATCAGGGTTGGGGAACAGAAGCAGAAGGAGGGTGGGCCATGCTGATTTTCCCAACACTTCAACATCTAGAAAAATATACTAAAAA
This sequence comes from Equus przewalskii, assembly GCF_037783145.1. Classification (NCBI taxonomy): domain Eukaryota; kingdom Metazoa; phylum Chordata; class Mammalia; order Perissodactyla; family Equidae; genus Equus; species Equus przewalskii. Next base: position 7,087,118 of record NW_027228750.1, read on the forward strand.
TCAACTGCTAACATCTTCTGTTTCACTTGGCTTGACCCTTGTTCAATTTCTCTCATCATTTTAGGAGTCAGATGGTGGATGCCCTTCTACCCGTTCCCCTGTGGTCCTCTGGCCCTGGCCAGATATTTAGGAATCTCTTTCTTGGGGTTAGCATGTCCTCCCTCATTCTTCATCTGTTTCTTATATCACAATGTCAGGAAGTTCTTTTTCAAGACTCTCCTAAGGACTAGGGTTCTTTTTGAGTCTCCTAAGATGATAGGGTGTTGGGAAACTTTCCAAATTCTTTGCTACCTCTTGGTAAGAGAACTGTTTGGTTGTTTCATTCATTCATCTATCCATTCATTCATTCATTCATTCACCTACCCTTGAACATTGACCAAAGACCAGGCTCTGTGCTGGGCAGTGGGTGTCCAGGCCTTGGTGAAACCCTTAATCTGCCCTGCCCCATCGAGTCACCAGGGAAGGAGGTCTAACCCTGAAATCTTTCCTCTCTGGGTGGTAAGGGAGGGGTTCCCACACCTCACGTTCACTCTTGCTCCTAAACCCACTGGCTCTCTAATTGAATAGTTTGCACGCAGAGTCAATTTTGTTAATATCTTCAGTGCCTGCCTGGCTTTTCTGGCAGAGGATAATATCCCTTTGTGTGCTAATCGGCTTTCTGGGATCATCCACATTCTCCGGCTTCTCAAATGAAACTCAACCTGGACTCTCTTTGGCAAATAGATTCCTGGCATTTGCATAAATGATTAAATCTGGCCTTTAAAATTGGGCCAGGGTGCTTCCCGGCTTGCTCAGTGTCCCCTCCTCATGGGGCATGGCGCTGTGGCGTGGGCAGGGCCTTTGTCCCCAAGCCTGTGGGCAGCAGGCACAGTGGCGTTAGAGGTCAGTCAGGTGGAAAGCTCTGGCTTTAGAGCCCAGTCTCTGCCCGTCATCGTCACCTGTCAAGCCTCGGGCAAGTTCCTGAGCTCTTTGTGTCTCATTATCTCATCCACACAGTGGGGCTGATAGTTCCGAACTATTGTAAGAATTAAATGAGATAATGCAGGTAAAACACTGAAAACAGTGTTTGAGCCAGAGTAAGTACTTGGTAAATGAAAACAACAATCATTATTGTTTTCAAGGTGGAGGAGGCAGCAGGGGCCTGGAAACGACCTGGCGCTCTGAGATTTGTTGGCAGGCTTGGTGAAGATGGCTACTTCGTGCTGCAGTGAAGAGAAGGAAAGAAGGAGAAACTGCATTTATTAAGACAGACAGGATGCTGGATGCGTTATATGCTTTCTCACTTAACTTTCAAACACCTCCATGAGGTGGGTATTGTGGGCCCCACTTTCCAGAGAAGGCAACTGCCAGAGACTCTAGTAACTTGTACCAGGATCACATGGCCAGGTGGTGAGCAGGGTTTGGAACCATGTCTGTCTGACCCCACCTCATTCCCCGTCTACTCCAAGGAAGGGAGATTCTCAAAGGCTAGCAGAAGACAAGAGTAGATATGTTGATATGTCTACTCAGGCCTGGGCCCTATACACATATCATCTGCCTTAACTGCCCAAATTGCTATTACTCAATTTTGCGGATAAAAACAGTAAAGCTCAGAGGAGGCAAATGGCCCGGCCTAGGGCAGAGCAGGGCTGGGGCTTGGCTGTGCCTGCCTGCCAGGCTGGTGCTCCCGCCACCAAGATGGGGCTAATTATATACTAGTCCCATTGGAATTGCCCTGCTCTGTTGTGAGCTGCCTGTGCGACCTTGAGCGGGTCACTGAACTCATTTTCACTGCGGCTTCTTTACCTATAGAACAGAGAAAGATAACAGGCACCCTGCCTGCCTCTTAGAGCTGCAAAGAGACTCAGATGAGGTAATGGATGTGAGAGGGCTTTATAACTGGAAAGCTCTGTAGAGATGGAGGAGTTATTACCATCACTCCATAAAACCTTCCACACGCACCACGTCTTCCATCTCCCTCCTGATGCTGTCGCCCAGCTTTAGGGCTTTTAGAGTCTGCCAGATCATCTTCCTCTCTCCTGGCACCAACAAGAAGGTCTTCCTGCCTCCACCAACCATGTGCCTCACTACAGACTCTCAGAGTGGGATGGATTATGGTGGTTTGAACTGGGCCCAGGGCTTGATGGAAGGAGCCCAAGTCCAGAGCTGACTGTGGCTGTCTCAGGGGGACCTGTGCCCCCTCTAAGGCCTGCAAACACCTTCCCAGGGCAGGGCTCTGCTGGACCTCATGGATGGCCACTGTGCTCCCAAAAGACCGCAGTCCCCAGCTGGGCAGCTCCCGTCATGCAACTTGCCCCATCTGAAGCACTCAGACTTTCCATCTGAAGTTGCTTTCAGTTTAGGGCTCAGAAGAAATAACCTCACCACTTTAAAGACTCCTTTTAAAACAGTTTCCTGTACCCTTCTCTCTGTTTCTTCTCTTCTTCCTTGCCCTCCTTAACCGGGGGCACAGCTGCACTGGCCTCCCCCCTCAGCATGGCCACATCCAGTCGTCGGGAGCTGACCTAAGCCTTCTAGTTGGACTGTCTCCCTTCGAGAGTTCCCCCCGGCATCAGAGCTGTAACAGATCGTAATCATTACCTCATCCAACCCTGTCACTTTACAGACGAGGAAACTGAGACCAGGGAAGAGAGCATCTTTTCAAGAGCACTCAGTTTGTTAGCTCCTTTTTCCTTATGGGAGGATCTTGGTGGGAAGGGGTAGAGAGGTGGGGGTGGCAGAAGGGCTTGAGATTCTTCTTACTGACGAGGCCAGATCTGACAGCCTTAGCTACCTAGTACCACTCCTCATCCCCTCCAGATATCAAGAAGAAATGGCCTGAAAGTGAGCAGAGGTGTGTGTGTGTGTGCGCGCGCGCGCGCGCGTGCCTCTGTGTGTGTGTGTGTGTGTGTGTGTGTGTGTGTGGCGGGGATGGGGAGGAGAGGACGTAGGGAGTGGGGGCTCACGCCAAAGAGAGAAGTTGCTGAGTAGAAGCCATGTTCCAAAGTGACCAATGGAAGAAATGTAAGACTTGGCCATACTCTTCCCTTTCTGGAATATTCTATGTGCATTCCTATCCAGAGGCATGAGGCCTGGACAAAATGATCTCGGAGTTTGCCTTTCCCTGAAACTGTTTTGTTGCTGCCTGCTGAATCCAGTTTCTAAGCTGGGGAGAGGGTCCTAGGTGCCCAGTAGCTTTTTGGCACTCAGGAAATGTTAAATAACCATTATCATCAGTTGCAGCATAAAAGAGTAAGCTGCATGAAATTCCATTTTCCTACCTGCTCCCATGATCAAAAAGACAAAGTAAATGAGATTATCTCCTCCCGGCCCAGAGACAATCTCATTGCCTCTGCTCCATCGACCACATAACCACGAAAGGCGTTATTGCTGGCTCTTTATAACAGATGTGAAACAAACCTTAGGAGAGGAGTGAAGAGTTGCTGTTCAAACTCAATTGCAGACTCGACAATGGAATGAATCACAGAATCAAAGCCTTCTTTCTCTCTGCCTCCAGGCTGGTGGGGGGAATGCAGAGAAAAAGTTTGCTTCGGCTTTTCAAAAAGAGGCTTGGGTCCTGCTACGGCCTCTGCTACTCCAGGCTGTGCATAGGCCAATGGGGCAGGCACGGAAGGAGGGACTCCCCGGCACTGGGGCTGTGTACAGACACAGCCTGCTATAAGCAGGGTCAGACCCCGATGGCGGGACACCCTGGCAGAGTCCTCATCTGACTCCCTTCCAGTTGGCTCAGTTATGTATAGGTAAGGCTGAGAGTTTGGTGGGGAAGGGCGGAGCAGGGGCTGCTGTTGACTGGTCTTGCCTTGCCCCTGTTGTCCCCAGCAGTTCAAGGTTGGCTCCAAACTTGCCCAGCTCACCCAGTGAAAGAAAAGCCCTGCAGTTAAGGAGGCTGGTCTAGCAAGTATCTATAACCGGGACAAGCCCTACCTTGGCCTCCTTTATCTCTGAGTTCTCTTCTTATCCCCCAAACACCCCTCCATCCCCGCCTCCCAGTGAGGCTCAGCAAAGTACTCTACCAACCCCTGCAGTCCTCCCCCTGGGGTGGGGTGGGGGGTTCTGGAAAATGCATTCTCTTAGCTTCTTATATCTCCAGGATATTTTAATTCTCTTCATAGATGGCATTAGGGGTAGTGGCCTGCCTGGCTGGTCTGCCCTTGGTTCTGTTCAGACTACAGGCCCAGCACCTTGCTGGATCTGCTTGGGAATTCTAATCCATGCTTGGTGGGCCCTGACGCCCATTTTTTTCTCCTGAGACTGATTCCAACTTGTTTCTAGCTCTGGTTTGTTCCAGCCCTCCTCTCCCTATACTCATTTGGCTCTTCTTCCCACCTGTTTGGCGCTGGCCTCCCAAGGCTCCGGGGAGGTTCATGTCTTTGTTCTCCTATTCAGATTGCTCTTCCTCCTGCTGCTAAGTCTCCTGTTTATACAGAGCACATCTCTGGCCCTAATGGAGTAACTGGGCAGCTGGCCTCCCAAGGGCTGGTGCTCTGCTGCCCCCTGGGGGTGCACATTCTACAGGCCAATTCGGGAGACCTGTAGTTTCCACATCTAGAATAAACCACAGAAAAGCTTTGAAGTGAGCATTCTTCCATCATACAGTTCCCTTTCTTCCCTCCACATCCCCCTCCCCCTTCCATAGCTGCTTCTAAGCCCACAGATGTTTTCTCCAGCTGCACAAGCCCCCTGCAGAGGCCAGGTGAGAATGCCATGGACTTTTCAGGTTGAGGATGGGAACTGGAGAGAAGGCTGGTTCCTTCCAGGCCGCCAGACCCTTTCATCTCCAGAGCAAGCGATCATTGTAGATTTGCTCCAGCCTGGGCTCCGTTAGAACAAACACACATGTGCACATAACACCCACATGCCAAAAATTCAATTTCGGCAAACAACCAGACCCTGCTAATTAAAATGTCAAATCCATTTAAATGAAGGCCACAATTAATTTAGCCAGACAGTAATTGTGTGATTTGAATACTCTTCCTTTTCGTTCCCATCTAGTTGGCTGGAAGACTCCTTTTCTGGGCGGGGTCCAAACCTTGTGATCTTTGAAGTGGATTTCGTAGCTCAGCTTCCCTCCACAGAAGACCTCCCAGCTCACCCGGCACTGATGAGACTGGCCCCCGCTTTCGGGAAACATCAGCCTATTGGATTTCTTCTGGTTTGAGCCACGCTGATGGAGAACAGACAGCCTGGGCTTGATTTATCCCCTCCCTGGAATGCTGCCTATCTGCAGGTGCCTCTCCCCGAATTCTCTGCCTGGGATGGGAAGATTTGGGGCTGTGATTGACTTCTGTGTTTTCATTCCTGCTCCTTCCAAAGACAGCTGTATTAGCCCTTTTTCCACCAGGGCTGAAGACAGAGAAAGATAGAGAAATAGAGAATCAAAGATTTAAAAAGAGAGTCAGGGATCGAGACACAGGGAAATAGAGAAGGAAATCTTTGCCCTCCAATCTGAGTGTACAAAAGATAAACATCAGAGACATAGTCTGCTGTTCCCAGCGTGCAGACCCGGGATCCAAGGGCACCCCATGCCCCTCGACCTGGTCTACTCTTTGCCGCCTGAGCCCAGGAGGGCTCTCATCTTGAAACATTTATTGAGTGTCTACTCCACGTAAGGCTCTGAGGTGGTCACTGGAAAGAAGTAAAGCAGGAATATAAATGAGTATAATATAAGTAAACAGTGATGGGTGCCATGGGAGAAGTGTGCAAAACTGTAGCTGTGGCCCAGAATGCCCACATGGAACAGCCTTGGGGCACTGTAGCTGGATGGAAGGAGGGGCTGGGGCACTTGAAGTGGTGTCTGCATGCCAAGAGTGCTGTTTTACTGAGATTCAGGGGGCAGATCCAGGTTCTGGGGGGTCTGAAGCTTATTGATTGCAAGGGAGGTTATTTAATAAAAAGAAAACAAAATCATGAATACAGAATTAGATATAAAACTGAATGCATATTTCAAAAGGAAAATAGATCACAATAAATTATATATTTTAAAAGCTGACAGTATCACAACACCACAAAATCCAGAGAAACAATAGATTTAAGAAATGAATCAGCTGACTGGCACGCCTCTATAGCACTTTCTCCCTACCTTTTTTGGCTACACATTATTTGATGCTTCTTCACATGACAATAGTTTTGGGATGTCATTTTCTAAAGAGGGAACAGAAAGATAATTCTTTCTTCCTGTGCAGTTCATCAAAATTTCTTTTTTATTATTGATACGGTAGTCGGGATTCATGAAATATGCAACTCCACACACAGACGTACTTGTTTTTGTGATAATGCTACAGGCTGATGCCCTGCGACTTTGGAATTGTGAACAACTCTGCATGAGGAGCCATGGGCATCTTCACCATGCAATATGACCTCTGGCCCTGCGCCCTTGGGTCATAGTGCTGGCTGATTTGGCATAGTGGGTGGAAAGGTTACTTCCTGAGACATATCTAAGCAATATCTTAACTATGTGTAAAACTATAAACTAGTCAACTATAACTAACCCAACTAAAAGCTTTCCCAATTCAACTTCCCCTGAGTGGGATCCCTAAAAGCCCACCCCATGGCCGCTTTGGCACCACTGACGTGAGGGGAAGCGTGATGGAGGGAGGCTGGGATGGAAAGAGACAGCTGCTTTAACCAATTTTGGTTAAAATATATTACTTTAGAGAGTTTTATAAAAACATCAGGTCATGTGGACACATTGCCAGGGCCTTTCCCAGAGCCTCCAAGGGGTCAGAGAAGTGAGTGGCCTTGAAGCCCTTGACAAGGTTTCATGGGCATCAGAATAAATCTATCACGACCTAGATTATAAATTTGTTTGAGATGGTCATGGGAATTGCAGGAGAGCTGAGTCCTTCCCTGCTCACCCCTTGCAGCTCAAGAGAGAGTGTGGCACGTAATTAAGAGCATGAATTTTGGAGTCAGTAGTTCTGGGTTCAAGTTTGGCTTTGCAGTTTCGGAATTCTGTAACCTTCAGCAAGCCACCTAAATCCTAGCTTTCTCATCTGTAAAATGGGGATAGTAATAGAATTGGTATGATGGATCAATGTGACAACGCATTTAAATGTGACAAGCAATCAATAAATGCTGGCTGTTTTTTATTTTTCAGAGGGAGGAGAGATATCTTCCAGCTGCTGCGGTGGCAGAGTGAGGGTGGAGGGGAGAGTGTCATGAAGGAGGGGACATTTGATCAGGCCTCAAAGTTCTAGGGTTAAACATTTGAAAGCAGGACGCACATTACAGGGGAGATGTGTCCAGTTTGGCTGGAGTACAGGGGCCAGAAGGAACGTTTGATGTGAGTTTAAGAAGGTAGTTTGGGGCCGAGGGGGGCCAGGAACCCTAGATTTTATTTCCCATGATTTGACACAATCAGATCTATGATTTTGAAACACAAATCTCGTGGCATAGGTGAGGACAGCTGAGGAGAGAGAGTGTGTGGAGGCAGAGACCTGTTAGAGGTTGTCAAAGCAGCCCAGGCAGGAGGTGATGAGCACAGAACTAGACAGCATCAGAGGATCACACACAGACACAGACACAGACACAGACAGACACACACACGTGAACACACATCTAGAATAACAGACTCCATATTGATGGCATGGTTACCCTTTATCTCTGAATTGTTTATCTTGCTCTTTGCTGGGACTTGACAAATAGGAGACCAGCCTGGCAGAGCTGTTGCCAGCGCCTGGCTGAAGCTGTGCCCTTTTGGGCATGCACTGGGTTCTTGTGTGACAGAATTGTGCTCCCGGGGCCTGAAGGGTCACTTCCAGCACTGGCTGCAGCTGGTTGACTTGTCTTCATATCTGAGTAGCCTCTTCAGAGCTGGTGGGAGCTGCCAGTAAGTGCTGGCCTCCAGCAGGCTGATGGGCCGTGCAATTTATTTTATGCTGAAATGACATTGGAACAACAGTGCCTCTTGCAGGAGACAATTTGGGTTCTCTAATTGCTAGCCTGAGGGCAGGGGGAGAGGTCCCCTCTCTCTTTCTCAAAACCTGCCAGAGTAGCAGGGATGGCAGCAATCAGCCCCTTTGGAAAAAAAAGACTCAGAGCCCCCTTTCCTATCCACCTGCCTGGAGCCGTGGCCCACAATCTTTGGAGCCAAGAAAGAGCCAGAGATGAAGTGCTTAGGGGCCCAAAGCATTAGCCAGCCTGAATGTGGCAATTTGCCCAAAGGCTTCTACTTTGGATCTAGCACTATTCTGGAAACTTCTGCCCATTGATTCAGGAGCTTGCTGCGAACCAATAAATCATTAATGGTAATTCTTATGCGTCCATTTTCAAGATACAGAAAATGGAAGGATAGAGTGCTTCAAACCAGGCAAAATGGAATTCACAAAGCCCTAGTAGAGATTATATTTCTCATAAGAAACCCCACTCCCTCTCATTTGCCTATATTTGTACATTTCCCGCTTGCATAGTGCCTAATACAGTTTTTGGCACATCAATTAGTACTAATTTGTTGACTACTGATTGCATTCTGAGATGAATAATAATCATGACCAGGTAATTAATTTCTATTATTTTACCGTGAGAAGGAGGAAAGACGACTAGTGTGCGTCTTCATTCATTCACTTATTCATCCCACAGATATTTACTGAGTGCAGACTGTGTCCTAGGCACTGTACTGTGTGCTGGAGACGGGCCACGGCAAACGGGCTACAGCTCCTTCCTCTATGAACTACAGTCTCATGGGAGATAGATAAGTACTTACCTCAGAGGAAGTACTGCTGTGGGAACAAATTCCAGGAGGCACTTAACCCACGCAAGGGGTGCAGGGGGTAGGGGTCAGGGAAGGCTTATCAGAGGTACTGATCTCTCACCTAGGGCCTGAGGGAAGGGTGGGAGTTAGCCAGGTGAAGAGAGGATGGAGAGGTGAAGTGAGACCAATCTATGGTCCAGGATACCATGGAGCTTCTGGTCTAGGCAAAGAGTTGGGCAAAAAGAAAAAGGTGATTGCAATAGTGTGCAAGTACTGGGATGAGGAGAAGGATGGTACTTAAGGGAGCTTTTACCAATTAAGTGTCTTCAGAGGGAAATGACTAAATTAATTCCAGGCAGCTCAAGAGGAAGGCCAGTATGGTTGTTCACAGAATTAAAGGGAAATCTGAATGACCCAGGCAGTTCCAGGGTCCTCACTGGTAGATCTTCATTGATCTTGTTTCCAGGAAACAAATGCCATGAGCTCCAAATCCAGGAAATGAATGCCATGAGTCTGGTCTCTGTGTGCTCAAGTCTTCAACTTCCTGGGAGGGAGAATCCAATTGGCCCAGATTGGGTCAGGTGTCTCTACCCTTGGACCAATCAGGCTTGGACAGAGAGTAGGAGTATGGGTAGACATGGCCAATGGGGAATCTTTGTGAATCTTACAATCAGCTCCATGTTTTTTGTTTTTAGTGTGCAAATAGGAAGGGAAGGCACTTCACTAAGAACAGGGGCAGCAAGGAGGTAGGAAGCTAGGGAAGGTTTCCTAATGTCTCCACTGAGTCTTTATAGGGCTGAGTACAGTCTGGCATTTATTTGCAAGGCCCATGGGTTCCTTTTTTTCATGCCAGCCACCCCTCCTTGTGATGGATCTTGCACAACCAGCTCTAGCACTGCTAGGCTTCAGACCAATGTCTCTGACCAACTCTGGAAATGACTGAGTCCTGAGAATTTTCCAGAGCTATGACTTGAGGGGGTTTAGGGGAGAGAGGAAGGTGTGTATTAAAGTGTAGGGCATTGGAGAAACTCTCTAGACATCTAGAGGGTAAAGAGAAATGTGCTACTTTCCTAAGTCTAATTTGGGTTTATCCAAGTGAATAATTTCTCAGGCAGCCAGGAGGAGCCATAAGCCCCGCGAGACCAGGGCTGCTCAGAATTCAAGCTGTAGCTCTGACAGCTTCAAATTGGAATCAAGCTCAGCCTTGGGGCCTGTGGGGTCCTTCACGGCTTCACTCTACCCTCCAGGCCCAGGGCAGAATTCCCAGAGGCTGAGAACATTGCTCTGCTATGTCTTTGCAGATACATGAAAGAGACAGATGAGTCTTTAGCCATCGTCTCTTCACTTGCTTATCAAGCAAATGACTGATGCCCCCTGGCCTGGAGAATAAGAAAGAGTCTGGCTCCGGATAATCATTTCTCACTGGACAGGACACCCTCCGACCCCTTCCTCATGCCCCTGGGTGCTCTGGGCCAGTTGGGTGGGCAATTGCTCTTAGCCTACTAGAATCCTAGACAACCAAATTGAGAAGGCTCCTCAGATATGTTTTAGTACATCCTTTAATTTTATAGAAAAGGAAGTTGTGCCCAGAGAGGAGATGAGACTTGCCCAAAGTCAATCAGCTAATTTGTGACAGCGCTGCCAATAGAACCAAGACCTCTCAAAGCCCAACTGAGCCATCGCTTCTCACACCTCTACTTCCCGTGGGAGGACTGAATGTGCTGGGACCCCAGAGCCAGCCTTTCCCTCTTGCTATCACCTTCCCAAGGGTCAGAGTTGTTTTCAAGCCAGCTCCAGGGGTAAGGAATGACTCTGGAACCCCCCTCCCTTCCATGAAGCATTTTTCCTTGGATAATGAACTCCTGGCTCCAATATCAGACCCAGGCTTTGCTGAGGAGAAGGAGCCACCTGATTCTAAGAACATGCTCCTTAGAGCTTTATCACCAATTTAAGGAGCTCCTAGTCCCAGTCCCCAGCTGGCCCTGAGGACAAGTGTCCTCTTAGCAGGAGGCCCCGCATCAGTCTGAACTACAGAAGAGAGCAAGACGAGCCGCACTGGAGGGCTTAGACCATTTGTCAGCTTGGGGACTTGTACTTTGGGCAATTTTGTGTGGATGGGGTTGTAACAACGGTGACCCCAGCTCCTGGAGATCTCCCAGTCATCCAGGGATGGTGTCACCTGCTTAAGGCCAGCTGCTTTGCCTGCCTCTCAGAGCCAGCAGGCCCTTCCAATGAGAAAGGATATGAGCCTATCAATTTTTCCCTTTCCTTCCAGAAAGAGCTTCTTCAGAACTTGAAATGCCAGCCTCACAACTCCAGGGACAGTGATTTTATCTCTTCTTTAGGGAGTGGTATGATATTTTTCTTTTTTTTCTTGGTGGGGGATAAGGGAGAGTGATCAAAAGGAGAGAGCACAGAGTTTTGAGACTTTTCTAGGTGGTAGATTTTGTGTGCATGCGTGTTTGTGTGTACATGTGTGTGCTTGTGCCTGTGTGTATGCACATGTTTGCTTGTTCCAGGCCAGCTCATGATGAACAGCAGCCTTCAATATCCAGAGACGTGCCTTGTTTCATCTTCTCTGGTAGATTCCGGGTACTTGGTAAATAGAGTACCTATCAGGTATGGTCTTAAGCCCCACTTGAGGCCCAAATTAGGTGTCTTTTCACTGTAGGGACAAATGATAATGATTAACTGTAGGAAAAAATGACAAAATAATTTTCTTTCCTGAAAATGATATAGCTCATACTTATAGGGCAAGTGCTCTATGCTGGGCACTTTCCTAAGCTCCCTGTACATTGAAGATTACTAATTTAATCCTCATAACGACTCTATGGAGGTAATTTTGTTTTCCTTATCATACAGATGAAGAAACTAAGGCACAGAGAGGTTAAGTAACTTGTTCAAGTCACACTGATGGTAAGAGTTGGAGCCAGGAATTAAGCTCTGGCAGTCTGGCTCCAGGGCCTTCCTCTTAGATGCCTTATGATACGTTTTCTTCTTTTTTTTTTTTTTGGTACTACTTCTTCAGGCCCATGCCTGAATGACTGCTCAGAAACCTACTGCTGTAGAATCTGAAAGTTGCAGGATTAGAAGGGAACCTGAAGAACGTCTAACCTGATATCCACTGGGGGAAGATGTGTCAGAGAGAAGACAGCCCTAGATACATCCTCAAACTATCCCCAGCTATGTTTCTAGGAGATTTAATCACTGTTGCTGGTCACCCACTTGCCTCGCCAAAGTCCACAAAGTACAGATCATCCTCACTGGCAGAGAGGTCAGTCTCTAGTTCAGTGCTGTTTTCCCTCCATGCCACCCCCACTGCACAGTTGTCCCAGCAATGCTGAACAGCCTCCGGGGATGGAGACCTTGCTGTGCCATAGAGCAGCTCCTTGCATCTCTGGATGATTGTGATTGTTGAGAGTTATGGCTGGCACTGAACTGAAATCTGCCTTTCTGTAGACTCCTGCCCAGTGGTGGAACAGATCTGGGCCTTCAACCACAGGACAACCTTTCCAATATTTGTAAAAGCCTTCATCTATACTCAGAATCTTCTCTTTCCCAGGTGACACCATCTCAGCTCCTCCTATGGCAGAGTTTCAGGACCAACCGAGCCTCTCAATGGCTTGTCCACGTTCCTGTTCAGGCATTGCTGAGGTATGGGTTGGTAAGAACAAAGCATAGCGGGGCAGTTCCCTTCCTCCTTACAGAGATTCTATTAATGAAGTAAGATGAAAGTCACTCTAGACTCCTTCACGGGCTTATGATGGATCATCTGAGGCATCAGAGGAAACATTTGCAGCTTTACATAGAAATCATTTGGAGATCTTTAAAAAATTCTAGAAATTCTTGTTTAATTGGTCTGGTATGCTGCTTGCGTATTAGGATTTTTAAAATTCTCCAGGTATTTCTAATGTAAGGCCAAGGTTGAAAACCACTGTTCTTACTAAGACCGTGCTAGAATGTAATTTGTGTGAGGGAAGGGACTTGGTCTCTTTGGCTCACTGCTGTATCCCCAGCAGCAACAAAGGTGCCTGGCACAGGAGATCTTGCTCAAAAAGCATTGTTGATGAATGAATGAATCCTGTGCACGTAGCTGGGTGTGTACCCATCATTTCATCAACCCTCCCTGATGAACTCATAGTTGAAGGGCACTGAGAGACCATCTCTGCCTTGGACAGGGAGCGATGGAGCTGGTTGTGTCTGGGTCCTGGCCAATGCGCAGCTAAAATTATCCAAGTAGGACAAAACAAAGCTTGTTGGCATGTGGGAAGGGCTCTTGGGTCACAGGGCCAGTGAAGGAGGCTGAGTTGAGAACATGGTAACAACTTTGTATTTAACGGACATGGCTCCAGAGGGATCAGGAGCAGAATTTAATGGAGGCTAAGAGTGCCCGCAGACTGGGGAAAGGGTCAGCTCAGACCAAAGGAAGCATCTGCAGGCGTGGAATAAGGCTACATTGAGAAGAAGCAGGCAGAAGATCTCCTTTCACTGGTTGGAGTTTTTGTGAGGCATTTGAGACAACTGAATCCTGAGAGGCACCAGGAGGGCCTGCTGTAGGGGCGGCGGCTGTGCCTGGGAGCCTGGGTGCTCTCCCTGCGTCCAGGATGCCGTGGAGACCTAAGGAGCTCATCCTCTCTCTCCCCTTCACTTTCCACTCTCTGTTATGTGGGGAGCCATATAGTGGGTTCCAAGGCAAGAAGAAACAACACAGAACCTATGTACAGTAGTCCCTTTTTATCCGCAGTTTTGAAATAGGTTTCAAATTGTGTGCCGTTCTGAGTAGCCTGATGAAATCTCGCACTATCCTACTCTGACCTGCCCGGGATGTGAACCATCCCTTTGTCCAGCACATCCACACTCTATACGCTACCCACCCATTAGTCACTTAGTAGCTACCTTGGTTATCAGATTGACTGTCGTGGTATCACAGTGCTTGTAGTCAAGTAACCCTTATTTTACTTAATAATGGCTTACTTAGTAATGGCCCCAAAGTACAAGAGTCATGATGCTGGCAATTCGGATATGCCAAAGAGAAGCTGTAAAGTTCTTCCTTTAAGTGAAATGGTGAAAGTTCTTGACTTAATAAGGAAAGGAAAAACATCGTATGCTGAGGTTGCTGAAGTTCAGAGGCTTTCCCTTGGTAACAGGGAGGGGGACCTGATGATGTATACATTCTCTCGTTTAATTCTCACAACTCCCCTATAAGGTAGAGAGTGTCAACCCTACTTTATAGGTGAGTGTGCTGAGGCTCACAGTGATTGAGTCACTTGCCTAAAGTCACCAAAACGAGAAAGTGGAGTGTTGGATTACACATAATTTGCCTCTCTTAGAAGCATGAGTACAGAGAGGAAAAGCGTAGATGGATGGGGAAGGTGCAAAATTCAAACCTCAGTGTTTAAAGAAGCTAAGTCTATATTGATACAAATAATGCAGGTGATAGTGTCTTCCTTCAAAGTGCCCAGTGTATGTAGAAAAAAATCAGACTGTCGGGAGGCTATGAATTACTTGCAGGGGGAAGCACATCACTGTTCCATCTCAATCTTCCAAGGTCCTGCCTTCCAGGTTTCCTTAAGACGGGACATTCCCCTAAATAGGTGGGGTAAATCCTCCCAATGCCAACGGCTAGGGGCAGGGTTTCCATGGGGTTAGGATTCTACTCCCCTTCCTTTGTTTTCATCTGGAATATGAAGCAATTGCAGGCAACTTCTGGAGTGGAAAGAGCCCGGGTCCAGGAAACAGGATATCTGAATTTGAGGCTTGTCTCTCTGCCACTGTCTCTCCTACACCCTATTTTTCTATCTTTTGTTTAACAGAGTCCCTCTTTTCTGTGGGGAACTCATTCAGGGTGGTTTTGATGGAGCTGTCCCAAGGTCATCTTTTGTAAGGGTTTTGTAACCCAGAGCTGCTGATTATTGTCTTTCCAGTAAAGTGTAGAGAAGAAGAGAGAGACAGAATTCTGACAAGGTTTGAACACCTGGATCCCACTGTGCTGGATTCTGCACATTTCGTGTAATCCAACAATCAGATAGCTTACAAAGATGGTGCCAGTGACTTCCCCCATCTGTGCATGCATACTCGTTTGCAATGCGACTTTGTCTCCCCTTTAGACAGATAGAGTCTATTTCCCCTCCCCTTGAATCTGGGCTGGGCTTGTGACTTGATTGGGCCAATAGAATGTGGCAGAACTAACACATGTGACTTCTAAGCTTTGGTCTCAAGAGGCCCTGCAGCTTCAACTCTCATCCTCTTAGAACCTGAGACCACCATACTGTGAAGTAGCCTGGTCTAGTCCCCTTGAGGATGGGAGAACACTTGCAGAGAGAGGCCCAACCAACACAGCTGTGTCAGCAGACAGCCTGCCAGCTGAATGAAACTGGAGTGAGCGGCAGAGGAACCACCAACTAATCCACAAAATTATGAGAATAATAAGTTGTTATTGTTTTAAGTCACTAGTGTGGAGGTAGTTTGTTATGCAGAAGTAGATACCTGATTCATGAAAATATGGTCACCAACTCACTCTGTGACCTTGTGTATCAATTTATAGTTCTTGATTTCAAGCAAAACAAAATCAGATTTTGCTAATTTGATCTGTATAGTAATTTTCCTAAAAGATATTGGACCATCAGGAGGGCTGAAATACTATGATCAAAGCTACTCAGCCAGAAATGTGCTCCTAAATTTGCCACCACCAGGACCCCTCCAATGGCTGTGCCAGAAACTCAGTTATGCTAGAATTGTCAATGATGCCAGAGAGAAAAACCCCTTACTACCCCGGGTTTCTTTGTGCCACTAGCTCCCAATTCAAAGTCCAAGGTGGGGGCTTCTGACTGATCATCTCTAAGTTGTGTGTCTGCATCCTAGCTACGGGGAGTCTGGGAAACTAAGTATCTGTCATTTCAAGCTGTTACGATGGGAGGGAGACTCATAAGATGGTGAACTTTTACAAATGTAGAAGTAGTTTAAAAAGAAGGACCAATGTCTTTACAGTCCACCCCTTTTCTAGATTAACATCAATGTACACTCTTCTTTCAATATTTGTACTTCTAAAAGAAAAAAAACTCTGTCTAATATAATTCAGCTATCTCTTATTCAACCCAAAACAACTTATCTTCTCTCCAGATTCTCATCAGATATTGCATCAAGCTTCAAGTTAAGGATCTGTGGTTGATACTAGCTCTGGCATGAATTTGCATTAATATCATGTAATTTACAGAATAAATTGTGAAGCTGATCACAACAAACATATTCTACATGAAAAAGTGAGGGAAAGTGAGAAGAACTGAGACTAACATTTATTAAAATATATAATTATATGTATAATGCAATATGAAGGGTAGTTCACATAGGTACTTCTATCTTGTTTTCACTGTAGTTGAAAGATTGTTTCTTTATGGTTAGTATTTAAATTTTCCTCCTTCATTAACTTGCCCATATTTCTTTTGTTTTCATTCAGTACTCAGGCATTCCGGTTTTTTAAATTTGTGGGTGATGCAAACGCTTACTTTTGAGGGATTTTTTCCCTTTTGTAGTTTTATCTGCATAGGGTTGCACTGGTTTTCCATCAATCTATTACCACCGGAAATAGAAGAACCATAAGTCACCTTATGGTATCCCTTGTGCTCAATTCATACTCCTGCTGGACTCAATGTGTTGCAGCAGTGTTATTTCCCCTTAATGATCTAGAGCAAGTACTCTAAACAATATAGTAAGCCCATTTTTCTTGCCTATTCATTCAGAGGGAATGGGAGCACAAACAGCTATGTTAGAACTTCAACTTTCAATTCAGTGAGCTAATTTTTGTGTTTCCTGGTAGACACATTCTTCCTTGGATGCTAAAATTTATAAGTCTGTAATGCTCAGAGTCATAAAGATTAGAAGCACAAACTTTGATAACATGTAACAATGTGTAATAGTGAGAAGTGCCATCCCCACTTCTACTCCTGGGTTTCTAGACTCATGATTTCTAGGTATGCAAGAAAGAGTATTCGATATGCTTCAAAGAATATGCTTCATTCTGCATACTTCATGGCACCTCAGCCATGGAAGTTAGTTGAGTGAAGAGTAGCAACACCTTAGGAGTAGACGTACTAGGAATATAACCTTATGAAACTCACTTGTACCATTAGGACTTTCTTGAGCCTGGTCCTGCTTATATCATTTCCACAGATAATGGTGTGTTGCTGGGCCTGCCTGGTTTATAGTTAGGTGGACCAGATAAACTCAGTTCACGATAGGTACTCAGGTTGCCTGATTATCTGGTGTCTAGTGGTCATACATTCAACCAGGGCCTGGTAGCAAGCTTAGAGCTGTTCTTAAAAAGATGATAATGGGGCTAGCCCAGTAATGTAGTGGTTAAGTCTGCACACTCCACTTCGGCAGCCTGGGGTTCACAGGTTCAGATCCCAGGCATAGACCTACCACTGCTGGTCAAGCCATGCTGTGGCAGCATCTTACATAAAATAGAGGAAGATTGGCAACAGATGTTGGCTCAGGGCCAATCCTCCCTCCGACCCCCAAATAAAGATAATAGTAACTTGCTGAAGAGGACCTGGCTTTCTCAAAACCCCAGGGACCTATTCTATGATTCCATCCAACCCTGCTTCAAACTCCATACAGCATCCTGATTTGCCAAAGACACCTCAAATAGCGCTGGATCTTATGGATGACAAGGCCAAGTGAAGAGATGCTGCAGCCTGAACTGGTTAGAGACACGTCTCTTCCTCTGAACTCCACTAGAAGTTGACAACCTTCTTGATCTCCTGGAAAGTGGACTGAAGCAGTAACCAAAATGCGGTACATGTTGCTTCTAAAATCCAAGGAAACCCTCAAAATGTTATGCCATTTTTCTTCATTGTAAGAGGTACAAGGTATAGAAAATTGCCTTTCGTTTTGGAGGGAATGATCAGACATTCTGAACCATTGGCTTCCTCCCACTCTAGTAGAAGACCCCTATGCTTTCATGGTATTTTTCTCATATTTCTGGCATATGTGTATCTTACTAAGTCTCCTAGTGAACTACTACATCTTGCTCTTCACATCCTATCGTGTCAGCATCTTCATAAACCAGCCTATTCTTGGTGGGTGTGTGAGAAGTTCAAGGTCTCAGAAAACTACTTTGTGGCACATATCTGAGGGTGGACACACCCCTACAGCTGGATAGTGTTAGGGTACTCTTGCCCCTACCAGGTGAAAGCTTCAGATGTTCTCTGCTTAGAGACAGAGAAAAAGTATTTGCTGGCTAGCAGCATTCCAGGTGCCAGGAAGTATGTTGATTTGCTCCAGTAAAAAGACCACAGCCGAAGCTATGGTTATAACTCGAATTACCACTTGATTATGTTTATAATTATCCATTGCCATTTGTGAAGGCCCAACTGTCTTCCAAATTGCCCAAATTGGCCAGTTAAATTGGAATGCAAGATAAACCAATCCTTCTGCATCTTTCAGGTATTTGAGAGTGCTACTGAATCTCTGTGATTCTTTCCTACAGGCAGCCTTGCATTTTATTTACCATTTTGGTAATGAGAGGGAACTCCAGGTGTTTCTACTTGATTCTCCTTAACTGGCAGACTTTATTCCCTTGCTCTCTAGTCAGAGACCCCATGGAAGGATGCTGCCAATAACTGAATAGGTCTATTCCAGGCATGTGCCCAGGGACTGGAAGACTGGGCTTGAGGTCCCACCGGGCCTACCATGAGGTGGACTTGGGTAAAACTCCATTTATTGCCTGTCTCCCATTAGTACCTACTCTGACATCATGATAGTGTTCTGGATCTTCAGATTTTGTATTATCTTAGAGCCAAGCTAGTAATCTTGAAAAGGACTCTGGGCATTTCCTTTTCCCTAGTACAAAGATACTCTGGTAAATAGTTGCAGGGCAATTTGGGGACTTCTGGGGATTCAGCGTATAGTTGCCATCTAATTGTAGGTTTCTTACAGAAAGGCATTGAACTTCCCCTTCATACGTGGAGAACCGAGCCTATGAATTGACTCAGGATGAAGATTGAGTAAGAGGCTATGTATCATTAGGATATTTTAGGCTTCAAGAACAGAAAATCTTAATTGGCTTAAACAGTAAGAAAATGTATCTCATTTAATGAAAAGTATGGAGGCAGAGAAGTACTAAAGTGGGTTAATTCATCAGCTCAAAAGTATCGTTAAAGGCCTGAGCTCCTTATATTTCTTTGCTCTGCCCTTCTCAGTGTGTTGGTTTACTTCCCTCTGTGGCTGCAAATTGGCTGCCACTGTGGCTGCCAAAACCACATGCAGTCAGATAATGTCTAACAGAAGAGGGACTCTTCCTTCTTTAGAGTTTGTTTTTTGGAGTAAGGAATCTTTTCCCAGAAATCTTATTGAACTTCCGTTAGAAAGGAGGACGTGGAGGTTTGTGAATGGCTGTTGGGTGGGAAATGAACAAGGTCTGCTATAGATTGCAACTCTCTGTCATGACGGTGTAAGTCAGGCCTCTATTCGTTAGGTCTGTCAAATCAAAATAAGGGCCTTATTGATGTGTCCATCTCTTTTTTCTTTTGGGACACCACGAGCTGCCATACCAAAGATCCGTATGGGTCAGACCATTCTGATTATTAGGCATGCCAGCTGCTTGTTGTGATAGCCAAAATCACTTTGCTTCTGACAATTAGTGCTATTCCCAGGCCTGTGTTTCCTTGTGACATTCCCAATCCAATTGAAATCGTGCCTCTCATTTCCAACTATAACTTTTCTCCAACAGTATCCTTGGCTGACAGATAACAGCCACTATATAACTTTTTATAAAGATGTTGGCACTCCCTCACTAATTTATTCACCATCGCCTTGACAAAGAAAGTGTGTTTTAGGTTCTATTGGGAGATAGAGTTAGGAGATGGGTAAGCAGTCATGATAAATCCACTCCAACATTCGTATCTCCCTTGGTCTTTGAATTTACCTCCTCTAAATTATACCTTGTAATTTCTGGCATCTCAACTACATTTAGTATGGAGCACTAATGAGTCCAGGTTTCTGTCAACCCACTCAGCAAACAATTAAAGTGACTCGTAGAAGCTCAAGCTAGTACATCAAATGTGGAATCACTGGCAGAAGCCACTATACCAATAAACTCAGCTTCATCGAAAATTATGTTTTTCCCTTGTTGGCCTAGCACCTTCAGAATCTACTCCCTCATATGTTCCCTCAAGGTCTCTGCTAATATCAGTCATCAAAGTCATGCACTTTTGTCTATAAGGTTTTCCCTTCTGACATTGCATACAGGTTTCAGATATGGAATTTGTCCCCTCCCGAACCACTCCATCCCAGGGACATGCTCTAGTTGTGGGTGTGGGGACAATCAGGGGTAGAGGGTTTAAGCATGAAGAGAATTGGTTTCCCCTTGCAACTGTGACATCCTCAGGTTAAATCACTGAGATTTTTAAGAAGGTGGGAATGGACCCATGAGAAGGAAAGGAGGGGCTGATTTGGCTGACAAGAGAAATAGGAATCAATGAACTTTAGAAATTCAATGCTTTCTGAGTTATGTGAATCCTCCCATAAATCTCTGCTCCAATTCCCAGGTCTCCCTCTTTCCTGATCAATGCTCTAATTTTCACCTAAGCAATAGTATAAGCCTGCAAATTCAACTCATCTTGCAATTCAGCAACCTGCAGGATCAAACTTGGTGTTTGATTTTTGTCTATTTCAGCATTGTGGCTATAAAACAAAAGAGATTCTTTTAGTTCAATCATAGAAAATCCTTGGTTTTCATTTTTGTGCCTTGAGTCGAGAACTTAAGAATCTGTGTTTTTTATTCTTTTAAAAAATCCATCTAGCACTATTAGAAGCAAGGATTTTATGCTATAGACCTTGACTTGCTCATGTCCTCTATATTGTTATATGGTGGCAACGTTTTATACCCTAAACCTTGGCTTCAATAGGTTTAGGTGACTACGCGTAAAAACTTAAGGGTTTTGTTACTGTTTACCATGTTTTGGCAGGGTCTCATCTCTTAATCCTAGCTGAATTTTACTGCTTTCAGGCCTGACTATGCCAAATAAACCATCCCAGATTCCAGTTTCTGCCGAACACTTGGTACCATTTTTGGCATCAGTCAAGGTTTTTACTTGCAAGCAACAGAAAGAGACTGGCTACATTAGGCAGAAAAAAAAAAAGAGTTGATTAAAGAATATTAGGTAGGGTCCAGCCCAGTGGTGTAGTGGTTAAGTTTGCGTGCTCCACTTCAGTAGCCTGGGGTTTGCAGATTCAGATCCCGGTGTGGACCTATGCACCACTTATCAAGCCATGCTGTGGCCATGTCCCACATCCAAAATTGAGGAAGATTGGCACAGATGTTAGCTCAGCGACAATCTTCCTCAAGTAAAAAGAGGAGGATTGGCAATAGATGTTAACTCAGGGCCAATATTCCTCACCAAAAAAAAAGAAAGACGGAAAAAGAATATTAGATAGTTTATTGAATGAGGAGTTTCACAGCCAGGAACAAGATTCAAAACCATGACCTTGGCGGTAACACCTTCCTCTGTCGCCTTCCCATTGAGTCACTATCTGCCAATCATGATATCATGATATAGGGCAGGAGTGTCTGGTTGGCAAGACATTAGGTCAAGGGCCCGTGCTCTGGCTATAAAAGACGCTTGGGAAGTACTTACCTGGTATTTTCAGCTTCTATAGTGGGAGATGGGCTCTGATCCCTACCAAGACTCCTAAGGCTGGAATTTCCTGAACAAAGGAAGGAGTTGAATTGCTGAACAGCCAAAGCGAATGGTAGATGTCCACTAGCCCTGGATGAGTCACTCCTTTCTCTGTTTCTCGGTTTCCTCATCTGTAGAAAGAAGGGTTTGGACTAGACAGTCACTAAGAGTGCTTCCAGATCTGTCATTCTGAGGCTCTGCCTCTCCCCTTTGGCCTCAGTGGAGTGGGCAATTCCAGCTCACGTTGTTCTGACTAAAGGCAACGGGCCCTTGTACTGCTCCTATCACAGGTGGCAGGGGGCGGGGGACAGAGGAGAGATGGCCTGAGACTGGCAGCCTGAGGGGGTGAAGGCCACTCTCCTGGCTCCTGGCAGCTGTCATGCTGAGCCCTTGTGGCAGCTGTTTTTGCAGCAGGCTTCACACTGATGCAGAAAATAGAAGCAGTGTCAGGCCGGCGTCAGAGCGATCCAGAGAACAAAGTCATTTTTCAAGACACTGCCCTGTTTGAACACTGGGTGTCGAGGTGACAGATTTTGTAGACATGTTATGGGAAAAAATCCACTACTTTGAGTGATTTTGAAGCCTTTAGAAATATTTGTCAAGTGTGAACAGTTGGTTCCCCGCATTTTCTCTTTAATCAATTGCTTCTTTAAGAAGTGGCTAGGCTGAAGAGAGAGCTGTAGACTTCTTCCCCCTCCCTCTGGCTCCCTTTCCAGCGTGCTGGTTTTTCAATATGAAGAGGCAAAACTTTCTCCACAATCCCCTAAATGGTGCCTGCATATTAAAAATACACCAGCTTTCTTTGCTGTTTGCCTGCGGATTTGTTTCATTTCATACCTCACTGAAGCCCCGTCTCTGCTTGGAACATGCTGTACCCAGTTGTGAGGAGAGAGGAGGGGAGGGGAGGAACTTGCCACAGCACCACTTGTTTTCTCAGCAAACTCTGAGAAATGTTGAAATGGAAGTTTGAGCTTTGAATGGACAGAAACCTGAGGACTTTGGGTGGAATGTGAATTCTCTGGCTAGCTTGGAGCTTTGACCCTGGCCTTTCCTTCATCTGATGGTGGCATTCACGAGTCACCTCTCAAAAGGTGGGCATTGGGATGCAAGGTCTGAATCACCACTACCTTCGGGCACATGTCCAGCTGGGATCCAGAAGCACATCCATGCTGCCTAAATGGGTGGAGCAAAGGTTTGCATAATTGAATATGAAATGCTGTATCAGAAACCAAACCATTTTCTCTTGCATCTATTTGCCACCTGCAGTAGGTTAAATTGTGTCTCCCCAAAATTCATATCCACCTGGAACCTCTGAATGTGACCTTATTTGGGAATAGGATCTTTGCAGATGTCATTAGTTAAGGGTCTAACCACCATTTCAGGTGAAATCATCCTGGAGTTAGGGTAGGCTCTAAATCTAGTGAGAGGCTTCCTTCTAAGAGGAGAGGACACAGAGAGACATACAGAGAAAAGGTGGTGTGAAGTTAGAGGCAGAGATTGGAGCGACGAGTCTAGAAGCCAGGGGACATCAAAGACTGCCCGCAAACACCAGAAGCTGGGAGGAGGCACGGGACAGCACTGCCTCAGGGCTTCTGGAAGGAACCACCCAGCTGGGACCTAGAGTTAGGACTTCAGGCCCCCTGAACTGTGAGCAAATAAATTTCTGGGTTTTTTTTTTCTTTTTTTTGTGAGGAAGATCGGCCCTGAGCTAGCTTGAGGAAGATCTTCCTCTATTTTATGTGGGATGCCACCACAGCATGGCCCGATGAGCAGTGCCATGTCCACACCCAGGATCCAAACCTGCGAACCCCAGGCCGCCAAAGCAGAGCATGCTAACTTAACCACTGTGCCACTGGGCCGGCCCCAAATTTCTGTTGTTTGAAGCCACCAAGTTGGAGGGAATGTGTTACAGCAGCCCTAGGGAACTAATACATCCCTATTGACCATCCCTTTGCCATCTTGCCTTCAGCCTATCGTGTCCTCCTCCCTCAAGTTTCAGCTCCAATATCACCTCCTCAGTAAGGTTCCCTGAATCTTCATGAGAAATTAATCATTTCTTCTGTGCTGCCACAGCCTTCGGCACTCACTTTGTTTCCTCTCGTATCGACAGAGTTGTACAGGTGTGTCCCTCCCTCCTTGACTGTGGGCGTCCTGAGGGCAAGAGCAGGTCTCCACAGCTCTGTCTTTCTAGCACCTAGCCTGGTGCACTGCAGACGCTAGTAAATGCATGCACAGAAAGGATGCAATGGACACACGGCTGCCTCCGAAGGCGACGTCCAGGCGCTGTGGACTTCTGGAGAGGGGCCCCTTGCCCTGTGGTCTTTCACAGCCCCCTCCTGCGTGCTTTTTCTTCCTTTCTGCTGTCGTCCCTGTCCTCCATGCTTAGCTGCCTACTGTTAACACATCTCTGCTTCTGCATTTGGATAATCTTGCTGTCAGCTGGTCCCAGTTTAAGGTGAAGCTCTTTCTAGGATCATCCGTACTCACAAGATAGAAAAGCCTCACACTTAGGGACATCAGGTGGTGGTAGGAGGAGAGTGGGAGGGTGGCCTACTGGCTTGGCCAAGGACAGAGAGATGGAAGACAGGAAGGAGCACAAGCTTGTCGTGCCACTTCTAAAACACTGTACTCTCCCGGGAGAGACAGTCCACGGGGGCCCTCTCTTCCTCTGCACTGTGCCCACTGCTGCTCCCCCACTGCCTCCCCACTCCCTCCTACCCCCTACCCCTCATCCTGATTCCCTGCCAACCACCAAATAATCTGGATCATTTGGGACAAAGGAAAACTCTTTGTCTTCATTGGCCCAGCTTTTATTTTGTTGTTGTTGTCACTGCAAGAAAAAACACTGGGAATTTGACAGAATTAAATGATTTTATCTTCTTTAAAATTTTAAACAAAATAAAGGAAAGGAGAGGTTGTGTCCAGACAACGTCCTGGGCACACAGCAAAGTGAGGTGGTGATCGTGGCAGGGCCCTCCATGGCCAGCACAGACCTCCGGTGCCCCAGGGATCTTGTGTGCCTTCCCTACAGTGTGGACCCAAGGACCTGGGCGGGGCCCACGTGGAGCTCTGCTGGTGCGGCTGGCACACAATGGGCCTGGGAGACGGCAGCCATGGAGAGCCAGTGCGCCTCCCTGGTGATGGAGACCTCTGCCTCTGTGTCCTCGCACAGTCTCCCACAGAGCAGGCCGTGGGGTGCCCTCCCCCAACAAGCCACAGTGTGTCCTGGCCATGCTCAGCTGCTTGGGGAAGTGGCCGAGTGTGGCGGTGATCTGCGGGGACCTTGGCGGATTCCAATTCGGAGGTCACGCACTCTGAGGCTGAGGATGATTTATGAGGAAGGCTCAGATTCTCTTATTTCAGCTCCCTCTGGACTCTGGAAGGTTCTGGTCATTTTATTTCATTTCCAAATCTCCAGCTTATCCTTCACCCTGAGCAAATGATCCCGGAACTTAAAGGGAGCCGCTCTGGTGGAGCCATTAATCACAGAGGCCTGGCAGGTCTTGGGGGAGCTCTCTTCTCACAGTCCCTAACCCACTTCCACGGCAGCTCTCCGTCCTTTCAGTGTCCTCTTCCCACGACTGGATTCCAGTCTGACAGTGGGCCAGGACTTGTGCGGGGAAGGCTTTCAGGGTGAGAGCGAGAATGAGAGGAAGACTGGCTCCATCACTCCCTCATGCATTTGTTCATTTGTGCATTCACTCATTCGCTATGTATGAGTCCCTACTTTGTGCTGGGCTCTGTTAGGCACTGGGGATATAGCTACGGACAAAACACACAAAAATCTGCCCTCAAGAAGCTCACAGTCTAGTTCTATGTAGACTTAAACAATGGCTGTGCTGTATTTTTTTCCCCCCTAAGGTAGAAATAAGGCAGAGGATAGAAAGATTTTACTGGTAAACTGAGGCAGAAAGTGAGTCAGAGGGACCCAAGCCAGGAGTTTACTTGCAGGAGCCCTTATTCTCAGACACCCCTGCTTCTCAGAAGGGTTGCCTAGGGCTTGGGGATGTTGCTGAGCATCCATCACTTTACAGGAAGTTGCTTTTTCTGCCGGGATGGCTGGGTGAGAACCAGGCTGGAAGGCAGTGTGGCCAATCATGCCAGCCTCAGCAGATCACAGGGGAAGCCACGGGTCTCCCTGAGCGGGGACGCAGGGCGGGCGGGAAGTGTGCATGCCTGTGTGTGTGTGATATCTGTGTAACAGGAACAGACGGTTCTGAGCAATGTGAAACCTTTAATTTTAGCACTTATTTTCTGTCATCTGAGCCTCCCGCTAGATGTGGAAGATTCTGGTTGGACTAGAGGCGGCGTCCTCTGCTGAGTGAGTTCTGAGACTGAGTTGTCTAGAGAAGGGAGATGGTGTTTGGTTAACCCCTCAGAGAGAGCCAAGGACCAGTATCAGCCCAACCTCTAGGGGTTAAGAGAGCCGCCAGGAAAAGGGGGAGAGGAAAGGAGATCAAGAGGGTGGAGCTGGGGTGGGGGGAGTCCACACATCCTGGGGCGCGAGGAGTCCAGTGGAACCACAGACGGGGAGTCAGGGACTCAGAATTAATCAGAAAGGAGACATTTCTGGGTGGCTTATAGAGCCTGGCTCTCCCTCACCTACCTTTTCAAGAAAGCCAATATGTTCAGTGTCTTACATTCAAGCACCAGCCAGGCAGAGGTCTCACCAGGGGTGTGGTGGACTCTCAGAGAATGTGGGCAAAGCAGCAGGACTGTCAGGCCCGGGGCTGCAGGGACTGCCCTAGAGTGACAGCGAGAGGGAGAAGGCGGTGGGACGTCAGGCACCGGGCCGGAGGGTCACTGGTCTCCAGGGAGGGAGCGCTCATGGCCTTGGCCCCAGGGACCTCTGCTTGGCAGTCTGGCAGCGGCGACATCTGCTGGAACAGCTGCACAGCCATCGTTAGCTCCGGGCAGGAGCCTGACTCCTCACAAGCTCCTAGGTCTCCTCATCTCCAAAAATAGGGCCTGGATGTGATCTGTGATGTGTAGTCTTTTCTTTTTTTAAATAGGAGAACAACTTTTAAACAACATTTTATAAGGAACCTCAGTTTTAAAAACAGTTTTAAAAAGCAGAGCTGTTTTGGCGCCAGCCTGGTGGCACTTACTGGTTGAGTTCCCACACTCTGCCTCAGCGGCCCAGGGCTTGCTGGTTCGGATCCTGGCCTCGGACCTACACACGACTCATCAAGCCATGTTGTGGCGGGCATCCTGTATATAAAGTAGAGGAAGATGGGCGCAGATGTTAGCTCAGGGCCAGTCTTCCTCAGCAAAAGGAGGAGGATTGGCAGCAGTTAGCTCAGGGCTAATCTTCCTCATCAAAAAAACAGCAAACACAGAGCTGTTTTGGTTGAAGCAGCTTGGGGCTGGAGGCCCGCCTGCTCAGCCTAGCTCCTCCCCCACGCACGGCCCCTGAGGGACTCTTGGAAGCCTGGGTTCCTTGGTGCAGCGTTTGAGAACCACTGGACACATGTTCTGTAAGGCCCCTCTCGGCTGTGACGTTCGTGGCTGTGCGGATGGTCTTCCCAGAGACCGGGAGGCAAAGGGCCAATAGAGCTGAAGATATGTGTTTCTGGCAGCTTCCAGTGGGGTCTCCTCATGAAGTGTTCCTCTCTCTTCATAGTTTAAAGGTCTTTTCAGTTGATTCCTTCCGTTTCTGTTGGTCTCTGTTTTTCTCATTAGAAGCTCTTGTTAGATGGCTGCTAATGTTGGGGAAGCACTCACGATGCCCCGCATGGTCCTTGCTGTTCTGCTTAGGTAAGCTGCCCTTGCTGGTGACTGGAAGGCCCCTGTCTCGAGCTCTGTGGACAGTGCGCCTCTTGCCTTCTGCCAGCGTGGGGGTGGTTGCTGCCCAGGGCTGAGATGGGGGAGGCGATCCAGATGCTGCTGCTTCTTACACAGCTTTCTCCCTCTTCTCCTTATCTGAGCCACCCGTCTCCACCTCCACTGCCCGAAACCCCTGGGGCTGCCAATCCCAGGGCATTTTGAGGATTCTGTGATATCAATCAGCTTGACTTTCA
Source organism: Equus przewalskii (assembly GCF_037783145.1). Classification (NCBI taxonomy): domain Eukaryota; kingdom Metazoa; phylum Chordata; class Mammalia; order Perissodactyla; family Equidae; genus Equus; species Equus przewalskii. The sequence continues at coordinate 7,114,504 of NW_027228750.1, forward strand.
GCTCTCCTCACTACCAGCAGTGACTTAGATTTCTCGAGTCTGTCAAGTTCATTATCCTTTGCCCATCCACTTTGCAGCTTCCAAAATTTTATTGCCATTTTCTCCTTTCCCATTTTGCTCTGTCCTTGTGGGTTTCTGCCTTGGTAAACAATCCAGTGAGGTTTAAGGAGGGAGAGAAATTAGGTGTGTGTGCTCGGTTCACTACCTTGACCAGAAAATCTGGCCATTTACTTTTATCATTTAAAGAAAGACCTTTCCAGTTTCCCACTGTGGCAAGGCCCCGGATACCTGGCACAGGCTAGGTGCGTCAGCAGAAAAAGCTGCTCTTGTTCCTGTCTTGATGGCCCATTGGTCACTGCTCTAGGCCCAGCATCTTCTCCCTGTCCTCATGCTACCCCTGTCAATCATACTGCTTCCACCTGTCGTACTTCATCATCTTCCCTATTCCTGTACATCACTCTTTCCACTTAGATGCCCTTGGGCCCTTGTCAAGATACTTTCAATCCATCAAGAAAAAAAAAAAAAATCAATGGAATTTTTTTTTTTTTAACTGAGCACCAAGGTAGGCTGTAAGGGTATGGCAATCGGATTTTCTGAATCCCAAACTGGAATGTTTGCTATGGTCCTGTATTAAAAAGATTGTTTGGCTAATGTAGGTTAAACATGAAAATTTTTAAAATTCAGGGAGCACCAAGTTTGGAATACTTGAAATCTGATCTGCCCCAGAACATCTGTGATGTTGTCATTGTTTCTGGGGGGAAAATGAGAAAACCCCCTTTTCCCCCCTCAAATATAACTTTTGTTTTTCATAATAAGTTAGTGTAATCAATAAATAGTGGTACTTATTTATTTAATTATAGATTCCTAGATAAATCTAGAACAATAATTTTAAGCATCAAGCTGGAAAACCATTCTTCTCAACACTAAATCTTATTTCTTGTTGCAATAATGAGTTAGCACAATAGAAAACTATTAGTACCTAGTTAATACATTTCCTGGGGATAGCTAGAGATAACCAGGAAATCCGTTTGATTCCAGAAGTTGAAAAGTCACTTCTCACAACCCTAGAAAAACCTTTTTTCTCCAGGAGCGTATGGTCCAGATGGGCTGGGAAAATGGAAACCTTCTCAAGGACAACGCCAGGCATTTTGGCCAGTGCCAAATAAGTAAGAGGAAGAGCCCTAGGAACTTTGAGGAGAGGAGATCCTGGAGGTGCTGGGCTGGTCAAAAAAGAGAAGGCTTCCTGGAGACAGGCTTTAAGGATGGGCTTCCAAAACTGCCCATTGATGTCTGGGGCTGGTTCTGTGGTGAAGAATTTGGGAGATGGCGTGAGACGAGCACTGCTCTCGTTGTCAGCTCTTCCTCTTTGATCTTTCCTGCCATCTATTACCCTACCTCCACCGGTCACCTTCTACCATCTGACGGTATGGGCCTCATGGTAATTCCTTCTCAATCTTAAAATTTTGTTTGTATCATTTAGCATTAGGGTGAGTTATAAGTAACAGAGACTCAAAATAACTGTGGCTTAAACATGGAAGTTATTTCTCTCTCAGCAAAAGTCCAGAGGATGTAGTTTGGGACTAGTGGGGAGGTTCTGTTCTATGAAGTCCTCAGGATTGCAGGTTCTTTCCAGCTCACTGTGGTTCTCATTCTAATGGACCAAGATGGAGGTTAGTGCTCCAGCCATCACACCCACATTCCTGGCAGCAGTATGGAGGAAAGACTAAAGAAGAAAGGGAGCAAAAGATAATCACCAGCTGTCTTGTAAGGAAGTTTCCCAGAAGGTGCCACACTTCACTTTTGTTTCTGTCTGATAGACCAGAACTTAGTCACGCACAAAGTATGTGGGGATCGATAGCCGTTATTCTGGGTGGCCAGTTATTACTATGGAAGAAGGGATTCTGGGATAGCTAGAGATCATGGCTGCACTGTCACCATCAATCACTCTCAGTCCACATTTATCCCCCGCCCCCATCTATCGGTCCTTCTCTCATTGGTGCATTCTTCCATCTGTTCATCTTTTTCTGTGCGGCCATCATCACTTAAAGTTGATGAATGTCAGAGCTGCAAGGAAACGAAATCATTCTAGTCTTATCCTTGAACGGTTGAAGAAACGAAGGTGCAGGAAGGGGCATAACTTGTCTACGGTCAGTCTCACTGCTGAATAGTGGCAGAATCATTATTAGATCTCCAGGATAAGAATCATCCAAATTGAACACCCAAGTGCTGAGGGAGCAAGAGAGAAAGGAAGTGCTCAAGCCAGGTCGGTTACCCAGGGATGTCTTCTGGATGAGGTGAATGAGTTTGGGGAAGGAGAAAGTCATTCAGAAGGGAAGAGAATGTTTACAGAGGGGAAATGACCAAGATAAAGCCACAGGTCAAGTTAGAACATTTTGTTAGGGCCTATGAGTTTGAACAAAATGAAGGGTATGTTGTCAGCTATGGTGAGAAATTAAATGGTGTGTTGAGGTAAGGGATAGGGGAGCATTCATTGAATGGGCTTTGAACTGTACCCAAGAGCTTGGAGTCAATAAAGAAATATGGCCATTTTGGTTTTTTTTAGGTTTAACAGAATCTGGTCCAGTACCATCCCTCCCTATCTGTCTCTCCCCTTCATTTTTGTCTCTGACCCTGTCTCAATTTCCACCTCCCTGTTCCTGTGTCTTGTTTGTTTCCTCTTTCTAGCCTTTGGCAGCAGCTTTTATGCTTAGAAAATGTTTCCTGTAATCCCCTTAATAACTGTTGATGGGTTTCTAAGCCTGAACCCATTCAGATCTCCCATCTGCGCACCTCTGAGGTCAGTACTCCCTTAGCCTCCCTCTCATACTTTATGAAAACAGAGTTCAGGCTGGGTTTTCCCTGGCCTGAGCACCCAAGACAGCAGCAGACACTAAAAACGCTGGAGAGTTGCCCCCCTCCTCCATGATGGGGTTTGGGAGACATGCTCACTCCACACTTCCTGTGGACTAAGAGCCTCTCCTGCTTCCTTGAAATCTACCAGCTCTGAAATTTATGATGAATTCCCTGTCCCTACTCCCAGAGGTAGCTGCCAAGGAGACAGGTTAAAAGCCTATATTTATGGCAAGTGACACTTTCTGAACAAGATGTTGATTAAGGAGCATGTTGAGTTCTTACTGTTCTGCAAGCTCCAGAGGCTGCGCAGTGAGTGAGGGCACCCACCACCTGCCTAAGCCTGGAGGCCCTCACGGGGAGTTGGTGGCAAGGGGACCTGACAGTGCTGGGCTGAAGGTAACCCACACTGGCAGATTGTCAAATGTTCAGGAACATTACAAGTTGGTCATTAAATTGTTGGTAGCATCAAATGGGCCATGGTGGGAATACTTACACCCTGGAAAAGAGCAAACACTACAAATCAGGGTCGTCCCCCTGCCCCCACCCTGAGAACTGGTTTATCAGGACTGGGCCATCCCCATTTTGGGCACTTTGTGGGGAGAGTTGGAATTGTCTGAGACCCTCAAGGCTTTGTCCAGGCATCTGGCCAGATTGGAGGAATTCCTGGCCTCGTTGGGGAGGATTGCTTCACCTGCGGTGGGAGGCTGATATTAGGAGAGGGGCAGAAAAGTAGATGAAAATAAACTTCCTTCTGCCAAGTGAGGCAGAGCTGCGGCTGAGTTTATCTGGTCCAGGACCCAGGACAGCAGGCAAATGCATCACAATGACTGGTTCTTTACAATGAAAACATTAACTCGGATATACTTTCAGCCAACATATTCCTCTCTTGGTTATCTTATCTACTACATCCTTGCTTCCTTAATACTCATTTTCCTTTGCAAAGGGAAAAGGTAGCTTTGAAGTCACAAACCCCAATATATAGGTGTCCAAACGTGTTTTGACTAACATTTAACGTCAGACTGACAGCCAGATAGCTACTGCAGTGTGTGCAGCGCTGCAAAGGGCTGACTCATGTCCAGTTATCAATGTGAACCGTGGATCAAGAAAATATCTCACTTGTGAAGCAAATATGCAAAAGCTTCTGGTCAACCAGAGCCTTTTGCAAGCTGAGGCCCTGACTTGTGGGCGTGAAGTAAAAGTTGCTTCTGCGTCATCACGTGAGTGTTCTGGCTTTAATTGAACAAGGCGATCGGGGGCTTCTTGGGTTTACACTGGGCATTAGCCTATTGGTCAGGCACTCCAGACTCTGTCCAAGGTATGGGGATTACAGGGCACGCTCAAGCACACAGAGAGAACATAGGTCCTCACAGATGCATTGAGGGGAGCCTCGGAGAGTCAGAATAGGAGAGAGACGCCCAGAGCTACCAGTCTAACTGCTGGAAACAGACCCAAGGAAGGTAATGTAATTGCCATTAACCAGAGAGAACGGCCCGGCTGACGGATGCCAGCAGCGTGTGAAGGCTTGATAATTGTCTGTTCATCCCAGGATGAATGTGATGCTCTCGTTCCCCTGCAAAGTATTTATTTGTATGAGATTAGATTTGACTGGGGAATGCTTCTCCCTTTTCTAAATTATTAACGTCTAATAAAAGGTTATAGCCAAATTCCCTGACAACCTCACATGTGGAAATAAAACCATCATTTTTATGCAGCTGCCATGCATTTTCCCTTCATGATCGAGGAATATGAGAAAAAAGGAAAAAGAATTGGGGTTATATTCAGTTCACTGGGGGTGTTTCTCTCTCCGCTGGCGTCCCTCCTTGAAGGTTCATTTTTTGGGGGCTGTGGGGGTGGGAAGATGTCTAGTTTTCAGCCTTTCTCCATTTACCAGTTCAGGATTGTAGCTTTTCCCAATCGTTTGAGCTTCAGAGCTCTGTCCCCACTTTGAGGCAGCGTTGCCATTGTGGTTATTTCTGAAGAGGGGGACTTCTGATGGATACAGTTTGTGGTTTGGAGGCAGTGTGTCAATCAGTCAGTCTGTCAGTCAGTCAACAAGTCTTTATTTATCTCAGTGGGTGCGGAGCTGCCTATGAGATGGTTGGGACACGTGGTCTCTCTGCCTGCAGTTTCTCCCCCTCACACCATCCTACACACAACTGTCGCATTAACCCTTTCTCAGACACAATTCTGATCCTGTTGCACTCTTGCTCAAACATTCAGTGGCTCCCCATTTCCTCCAGAAAAAAAAAATCTATGTAGCTTACCTACCTTTCTGGGTTACCCTCACTTTAACCCACCTTCAAAACTTTAAGTCTTGTCTCCTGTAAACCTCTTCATGACCCCAAATGGAACTACATGCTATTCCCATCTCTGTGCCATCTCTTTTCCATTTCATCTCTGTGTGCCCAATTCTTCTCCCCCTTCTAGGTCCAGCTCACAGGTTACCCTAGCAGAAGGAATCTCCTCCACCTCCACGCCCTGATAGCACTTCATTTGTACTTCTTTTCTGCACATCAGTTATTACCTTGTCACCCAGAAATATGTGGGACAGGAGGGTAGGGTGGTGAGGAGCATAGATTCTGGAACCAGACCACCCACAATTTGAGTCCCAACTCTGCTCCTTACTACTTATGTGATTTCTCTATCTCAGTTTCTTCATGTCTAGAATGAGGCGACTTATAGTACTTATTTTGGGGACTAATTGTAAGCATTAAATTGTTTAACCTAGGTAAAGTGCTTAGAGTATGGTCTGGTAGACAATAAGCATCATAGATACATTAGCCATCATTATTTTTAAAAAATAGTATTATTTTGCCATGGCTTGGAAGTCAGTAAAATTTATCTACAAACTAGGCAAGACTGGTTCTAACTCTAAAAGTCTATATCTATACTAATAATGTAGGCATGTAGAATTTAACATTTACACATCATTTCCTCATCCATGATTCAATTCCAGCAATATTCATTGAGAATGCCCTATGCGCCAGGCAGAGTGTCTCACTTTAACTATTGACATGAGTATTATTTTCTCCATCTTCAAGCATAAAACACTGAAATTGAGCAAGATGCAGGGACTTCCCCAGGGCAGCTTAGCTTGGATGGACTGGAACCAGAGGCTTCTGACTCAATCACATCTAGTCTTTACTGCTGGCCTCTGTCTATGATGCATTAAGAAGACATTGTAATTCAGGATGCTATTCTAAGGCATTTGAATCCTCAGGGAAGGATTAGAGAGCCACTGTGCATCAGCAAGGGCTTGCTGTGTCCTGAGAACGTGAACCACATTCCGTAAGCACAGACCCGTGATCTCGGATATTACAGAGTGAAAATTTCAGACTCAGGCAAAAGTGCGTGGTGAACTATGGTGGGCTACAAGTGGGCAATCTGCTCCTTAGCCCACTTCCAGAACAATGGAGGCAAGATTTCTCTGTTTCTACCTCCCAGGTGGTAAAGGTGTGTGTGATCTCCAGGAATACTAACTCCCTTCTCTACCAGTCTAGTGAAAATTAATTAGAAAGGCATATCTATTGCAGAAATCCCCAAACAAAACGATGATGTATTGTCTGATCATGCATGTCAAAGCCAAATAGAAATGTTTTGGGATCATTTGCAATTTTGGATGATCTAACTCACTGCTCTCCTCCACTTAGTTTGGAAACACAACATGTGATTTTCTAGATGTTCAACTCTCAACTCCCAAATGGATTTACTTTCACCCCATAGGATACCCCTGCCCCCAGCTTTGTGCATCCAGGTGTTGGTTTGGGATGTCTCTGCCTGGCATATCTACTCTATAGAATGGCCTCTGTCAGTATGCCTGACATAGCATGAAAGTTCCTGGAAGGCAGAGCTTGTATTCTTGTAATTTTTTCTGTAAGCGGCCCTGCACAGTGCGAAGTGAAGTATGGGACTTAAAGCTTTGATGGTAATGATAATTAGCATGTCTGTGTCTGGAGCAAATTAAATTTTCTAAATTATTCAGGCCTGGACTCCTAGGGTTTTGATGATCTGGGTTCTAGTTAAGATTCCAGCACTTATTAGTTGTGTGTCTCAATCAGGGTCCTGGCAAGAAACAGTGGGCACATTCTAGAGTCAATGAAGAGGGTTTAAAGAAGGCGTATGTGTGGGTTCAAGGGAAGCCAACCAGGAATGATGAGCACCCTGAGGCTAGCAAAAACTGGGAAACTGCTACCACCCCAGACCTGCAGGGGCAAAGGGAGGGACTGATTATCAGAACCTGGAGAGGCTTGTAGCTGTCACTAAGGAGAAAGCCACCTGGCAGGACCTGTGGCTGTAGATGGAGTAGCAGAGCCACTGCCAAGCCCCAACTGGACAGGGAGGGAGCCAGGAAGACAAAAATCCCAATTTCTCTCTTCTCCCACCCACTGTTTTCTTGCCATTACCTCCCATTGGCCCAACCTAATAGAAAGCCAGAGGGTCAGGGAGCCTATTGATGCAGTCCACAGAAGCCAGCCTCCTGGGACACAGAGCACGGTGAAGGGTAGAGAGTGGATGTGGGGGTGGGTGGGGGGATCAAACAGCCACTATCCATCCCACCATGCAACCTTGGACAAGTTCCTTAAAAATTCTTTGATTCTCAATTTTTAATTTGCAAAATGAGGATAATTATCTTAGCTGTAGGAATGCTGAATGTGAGAACTATAAAGCATTATATAAATGTATGATTTTTGTACTTGCTTAGCTGGATTTTATTTCATTTATTTGGATCAATTTGATCAAAGACTGGTCATGGAGATGCAGGCCTGGAGCAAAGAGAAGACTCTAGCAGGCACACCCAGTGGGCCAGGGGTCACAGAAGGACTCAGGCCTTTCACTGTTGCTATCTCTACAGAGTAGGACAGAAATCTCAAATTTGTTCTTGATTCATATTGAAGTGATTTTTTTTCTTTGCTGCAATTTATTCAGGTTTATGGAGCACATAAAAACATGCAAAGACAGCCTTTTGATGTAGTTATGCAGCTGTAAACTTATACAGCTGTAATAATTGCATTTTAATGATTTCTTTACATTGCCATAATTGGTAGAGTTAATGATCACATCAACTGGACGATGAAAAGAATTCTCCTTGCAGCCAATCCCCTTCTCATCCTCTCAGCCTCTCTAGAGAGTAGGGAAAGATAGATGTTTTCTGATTCCCCTTTATCCACAGCTAATGGACCCCAACTGGTAATCACTGAACCTCTCAAAGTTCTCCTTGGGAAGGCTTCCATTTGATACATACAGTTAATTTGTCCTTGTTTCATGAGCAAACTTCCTCACCTCTCTTTCCTGAAGGAGCCGGGCTGGCACACTGTCTATTCTTCTTCCTCTGGCTGCTACAGTTTCTCTGCACAGTAATTTTCCATTTCAGGCTTCATTACTGAAGAAAAATCTGGGAAATAAAAGGGTTTGGGTCAGTGTATGCACATGTGCCTGTTATTTAATCGTCTCCCAAGTGCTGAGAAAAAAGTCCCTCTGCGATCAGAGCTGGATGAAAGATCTTGATTTTAGCTGGAGGGGAAAGGGAGAGCTAAAAACCAGCTTGACTGAAAATTCTCATAAAATTTGCAAAATCCTGAAACTGAAAGTTCTGCAGTGCAGAGACACTCCCATGCACTGTAAACAGGGTTGGTTGGGGCTTTTTGGAGCTGGGCTGAGGTGGGGGCCACTCTCAGTCAAGCTAATGTTGGGCTTGGGATGGAGGTGGAGGGAACTGACCCTCAAAATAGAGATTGCTTTGGGCAAGACTAGAAAATAAATAATCCCCTTCCTCCCACCTTTTCCATCTGCTTCTGGCGAAGAGAGGAAAAGGAAGCCAGTTAACCAACTCCCTGGTTTGATGTGCAGTGTTGAAATTTTGGACAGCTCCTGCTGGGGGGGCGGGGCTGTCAACCTGATAACTGGTGATAGTGATGGTAGTGGTGGCAGTGGGATCAGTAAAGGGTGGGGAGGGGGGTCACAAAAGAGGCTGTGAAGAGGAAATGAGGGATGAGTGAGTTTTCAGAACAGAGCATAACCAGAGCTAGTTGATGTTCAATAAACATGTATTGACCAACTTGATCATTTAAAGTGGTTTTGCAGTGAGTCAGTGCCAGCAGACTACCTCATTTCCTTATGCCTTGGTGAGGCTAATCTGAAAAGCAGATTTTATACTCTGAACATTCACCAACCCATGTGCAGAGAGAAATCAGGGGAACAGTCAGTGTGGCAGGGGAGGCCAGGCTGGCACAAAACGTTTTTCAGACGAGCTTTATGAAATGATTAGTTGCTATGAGAGTGCCTTGGAATTGGCTGCAAACTGGTCTTGGATAGAGAGGGAATCTCTTCCATTCCAAGAGCTATCAGCACAAAAAATCTACTTCTATATCCCCCCCAGAGATATGAGGGGCTAAAAGTCTTCTGGTGCATTTTTCTCTGGCCTCCAACTCTGAATTGGGCTGGGAGGAAGAAGAGTTCTTAGAATGAGGAAAGATTCTCAGCATGACCATTTGGCCTTACTTTGAGAGTAAATAATTTGTTTCTAGGAATGTAACTTGACGGCCCTTAGAAAGACCTTCTCTTCCACTTTCCACTCTCCAAGTATCTTCTCTGTTACTCTGCCTGAAATATCACCTGAAGACATTAGGGCCAATGTGCAGCCTTTAGAAAGTTAGCACTCCAGAGTTAAGGGGACTCCCAGGCTATCCTATACCTAAGTGTGAATTGGCCATATCAGCATCTTCGCATTCTGACAATGAGGTGAGTTCAGCAGCATTGGAAGAGGAGGAAGCTGATGTAGGGAAATGAGAAGGATGAACAAGACTTGGTACCCTGGGAGGATGGGTCTTTGGAGGAAACCTTAGATGAGGAATGTTTTTCTCGAGGAGGAGAAGGGTGCCAGGGGGTGAGGGCACCAAAGAGATGCTTCATGTACTTTGGTAATTTTCATCAATCCAGATCTGATCAGTGGCAACTCTTTCCCCTTGGTGAATTCTGGTCACTCTTTTATTCTTCATATGATCTGTTGCATTCTGATTTTTCAGTAGGCAGATCAATCCTCTATGATGTGGGCAGAATGACCTGGGATCACAACGCAGCTAGAGGGTTTCAGGTTAAGTCTATGTGGACAAGGGATTGACTAAAAAACAAATGACATTGTGATGTTGAACTTTATGGTTTTCTATTTATTTCACAATCATCTCCTCTGGTACTCACAAAAATCTGTGAGGAAGACAGGAGAGGACCAGGAGCCTTAGACTCATGGAAGGGTGCTGACTTTCCTGCAAACACTCAGCAGCTAAGTGGCAGAGCCAGGAACTCGGCTGCTCAGCGCTCTCCTACACCACAGTGTCAATAGCTGAGATGGAAATCTCTCTTTTATTGAGGATCTTTCAGTATAACCCTGCTTACTAAGGGGACGAACAAAGTGGCTTAGAGAGGCTTGGTCTCTGAATTGTTAATTATTCAAGGCAATACTCAGAAGAAGGATGCAGGATTCTGAGAATGTAAGCGTTGAAAATCCCCAAGAACCCTACAGACTACAGTTGTCTGGCCAATCAGGTTCTTTCTAGCCCAGAACTGTAGCCATTTGGCAACTTCCTCAAATGTATGTGACTGAGAATCAATGGTGATGAGGTTCCTTCCATTATATCTCTTTCACTTTGCAGAGACTCAGGCATAATAAATGTGATGGAAATGCCTGCCAGTTGAGAATTAGGACTATTTGTCACTAATACACCTTCTCTGTTGGCCTCTGTCAATATAGGAAGAAATCCAGACAGTGAAGGAATGAGTGGCTCAATTCAGATACAACACGGAATAAACTTGACAAATTCTCCCTGTTTTTGTGCTTTTCCAGCTGCTGGATTCTCTTTTTGTCTGACTTGCTGCAGTACTGCTGTTCTAAACCCTTGGCCATTCTTCTTCTTCTTTTTTTTTTTTTTTGAGGAAGATGAGCCCTGAGCTAACTACTGCCCATACTCCTCTTTTTGCTGAGGAAGCCTGGCCCTGAGCTAACATCCGTGCCCATCTTCCTCTACTTTATATGTGGGACACCTACCACAGCATGGCTTGTCAACCGGTGCCATGTCCGCACCCGGGATCCGAACCAGTGAACCTCAGGCCGCTGAGAAGTGAAACGTGCGAACTTAACCGCACACCACAAGGCTGGCCCCCTGGCCATTCTTATGAGCTCTTAGAATCACCTTGTTAGTATTTAGATTCCTTTCTTGGAATTCCTTCTCTCAGAATTTATTCCTTTATTTTCACAAAATTAACACATCCTGATGAAATCACAAAGAGTCATCAATCCTTTTATCTACCTAATCGCACAACCATTCATCTCTCTGATCAACTATGTATGACCTGTCCATCCAACAAATACTCAGCACTCACTCAGAAAACCACTGTATCAGGTGCTGTGGGAGCTCAAAGATGAATAATATACTGTCTCTGTATTAGTAGGGATCCAAGCTGAAAAATGGAGAGGCCACTGTAAGTATTTACAGTAGAGGAGATTTAGTGTAAAAAACTGATGATAGAAGAACTGGGAAACCAAACAGGAGATGGTGTGGCAACACAGAAATTAGCAGTACCTGGATAACACTACTCCCCCTCACCTGGGGAGACAAAGGAGGGTGAGATGTTATCAGAGTCCAGGGGTTGGTGTCACCAGGTGGAAGCTAGAACCCTGGTAGGTGAGTTCAGTGGGAACTTGAACCAGAACGGATTTGTCTCATGGGAGCTGGGGCTGTGGAGGAGTCACAGCTATTGCAGAGGCACTACCTGAGGCAAAGAGGGAGAGGGAGAAATTCCCTGACTTCTCCCTTCCTGCTGTCCTCTACTTTCCTGACACTACCTCCCATTGGCTGAATCCAGTCAGAAGCCTGGGAGACGCAACCTCCAGGGGCCCATTTCCCTGTCTTCACCACTATACAGAATAGAACAAAGGAGGGGTGAGGAAGGGATCTGAGGGTAAACAAGTCGAGTACCACACACAGCCCCGGTTCCAGGGAGGGGAAGGAGGGTCCAGGATCTAGTCACTCAGACCCTAGTAAAATCTCTGATTTTTAGAATGGCTTGAGGAGGGAAATTGAAACTTTGGTAAAATATCCTAATGATCCTTTCGGGAATCCAGGAAAAAACCAGGTGCTCTTTCCAACATGACTGCCCAGTGGAAGGGCTAACTGTGATTACAGACGTTTGGTTTGGGTGTAAAGACGTCATCACAGTGCCTCTGTGCCCAGTAAATGGTAGTTTATTATGCTTGATCATCAATTACCACTCCAGGGCCCATGCATGCCAATCAAACCAAATGAGTCATGCTCTTTCACATCATTTTGCCTTGGCTGGAGCTGTCCCCTGTGCCTGGAGTCTTCATCCCTCTTTTCTACTTGAAGAACTCCCACCCCTCTTTTGATAACCAGCTCAAATGTCCCCTCTTCTGTGAAGATTCCCTCTATCCTGCCCCCATGCCCCCTAGCACTTTCTTCATATCTCCATTATTGCACCAGCATCATGTGTTAGTTGTCTATGTGTCTGTCTCTTCCGTTAGTCAGGGATTCCTAGGGCACAGGGGCCACACCTTCATCACTGCACATCCACACACAAGCATACGTCTGGCACAAAGTAATCAACAAATATTAGCTGAGGGATTGAATGTGTTATCATTGTATATGCCCCAAAACATACAGATAGATAAATAAAACATCTGTTCTCTGAGGGCCTCCACCTTCCCCACCTCCCCCAGGGGTGATAACTATCAGTTATTCAGGTGGCCCGGGTGATTGATCAAGTGAATTTCCAACCCTGGATATTCCATGCATGAGACTCTAGAATTATGCCTTTGGAAAGAAATTCCTAGAGGAGTTGGGTCTGAGGGCTGTGAACAGCTACTGGAACTTCCCTTTTGATGTTTTATAAATGTGTTTTCCCAGCCCAGCCCAGCCCAGCCCAACACGACTAGGCAGAGCGTCTGTTTTGAATAACTCAGACAGCTTTTACAGCTTGATCATTTCAGTGAATTTCCAGATGTAGAAAACAGGATCTTTTCTCCCTTTTCTCCTCCATGTTTTATCCTTCTTTCTTTTCTTCTGCCAAGTGAAAGACCCCCTGCGCCCTGCACCTGACTATGCCCAGACCTTTGGGGTCCTGGTCTGGTCTCGGGAATGAGCACTATCAGGTTGTCTCTTTCAGGACACTGAATCCTCTTTCTGGGTCCTCGACTTCTGAGCATATTACCTGACTCTCAGGCTGCTCCACGGTTCCCATGACCATGGGGGGAGTGGGTCTGGAGAGGAACCTCCTGTAGTTCAGGTAAAATGTTAACATCAACAACAACTAACTTCCTTCCTCTTAAGAATGCCAATCTTTTTATGTTCTTTTTCATCTTTAATGCTTCCACAGACAGTTCTGTAGTCTGGAAGGAGATGCTGGTAACCATCAGCCCCTTTATGGTGGGTAAACTGAGGCCAGAATATACAAAAGTCACAGTAAGAGGCAGTGAGCAAAACTGGAAGTCGAAGTGGGCGTCCTGAGTCCCAGCCCTGGATGCCACTTGAGTCTGTGGAGGTAAAAATGGAGCTGGGGAGCCCTCAGGTGCCGTGAAGTGAGGAGATTTGGCCCAGACACATGACTGATGAGGACCCCTTATCTCAGCTGGTGACAGAGTTGGGGCTGGGGGCAGTCTGGGGTTTCTGCCCAGCCCCTCTTCTCGCACTTGCTTTCTCTGCCTGCTGGTGGGAGACAAGAGATGAGCAGTGAAGCTAAGATTTTCACTGGGACCCACAGCCAGAATTTCTCTGAATCCTGCTCTCATTTGTTTTTGTGGCCTTGGGCAAATTACTTATCTCTCTGAAAGTTGGATTTCTCACCTGTAAATGGAGAAAATTCCTGCCTAGAGGCCATTTTGAGGATTAACTGAGATAGGGAGTTTAGCCAAGTGCCTGGCGTATAGTAGACACCCAATTGAGCGTATTTTTGACTGTAATGATTTTTATTCTCTGGTTCACTCCCTCTTATTTGTCCCTGGCCCTGCTCTCAGCTCTGCAGCTGGGCTGTCCTCTTGGTCATCCCAGGCCTCTGGGAGGATGGACAGGCTCCAGCCATTGGAAGCCTGCAGCCCCTGAGCCCAAACCCACAGCTTTCCTCCACACTTTCCTTTCCCAGCTCCTCTCCCGCTAGTTCCCAGTTCCCCTGTGCAGGGAGAGCCCCTGGAAAACAGGTTAGGAGGAGGAGGTCTCAGGGGAGATGGGGGGGACAGACGGGGTCTGTGAACAATGGCAAGTGAGGCAAAAGAGCTGGTCTAATCAAGAGGAAGGGAGGCCCAGGATCACTTTGGAAATGAACGTGTGTGTGGAGTAGGCAGTGAGGAGGAGCCGTGAAGATGGTCCACACTATTGCTCAGTTAACCTGGAAATAAGAAAGGGCAACAAGAAGCCACAGCTGAGAGCTAAGTGAGAGAAGGCTCATAGAAGACTGAGTGAAGGGAGAACGGCCGGATCCAACCTTCCTGCACAGCACAAAGGGCTGGGCTGACTCCGGGGTTTTTTTGTGCATGTCACCCCAGCCCCTGTCACCTTCCAGTCAATTCTGCTTCTAATACCATGAATTCCCCTCATTTTTATCTTGGTGGGAATTAAACTCACACTCATATTTTCTAAGGGTCCTCACCCTGTGGAGTGTCTGACTCATGGTAGAATCCTACGCACCGGCTGTTGGTCGCTATCTCATGTTGGGGGCTTCAAGGTAGCCGGTTGTTCTCCCTCATGCAGTTTCCTGGGTAGGCCTCCAGGACCCAGCTGGGAGGCTCGCATCTCTGTCACGCCCTTTGTGCTGTGTGCCATTTCCCCTCTCTGCTCTTATTCCTGGGGTGGTTGGAGCTCAGCTTTGCTGCCGGGCAGGGCTGGCCTTCACTGCTGTCTGGAAAGATTGGATCTGGCTGCTTGTAGACATTTCCAGGCCATTTGATGAATGGGTCCATGGAAATGGGGTGGCAAGTGGCTGGTGGGGAGGGTGGAGGGGAGACAGAGGGCTGCTTTCCTTGCTCTCACTGAAAGGTTTGAACATTTCTGCAAATGTGGATTCTCCTCCTTTTTCTACCTCAGTCCTCAGCCTCCCTTCCTCATTGTCACTTCTTTTCTCCTCCACTTCCAGCAATGACTTGATGGCTCTCAAAATAACAAGTATCTTCAGGGAGGCCTGCAGCTAGAGGAGATCTGCTTCTCATGAGCTCTAGAATGTGCCCCCCTGCGGGTGACCCCAGATGTTGGTGAGCCGGGATACCCCTGACTTGGTACTTTGACCTGGGTGCCAGCCAGGGTCAGGGGAAATGGCAGGGTTGCCCCAGGAAGGGCTGGGGTGGAGCCACATGTTTGCAAGCTGAGGGATCATGCTCCAGGGAGCTGACTCACTGCTCCTCTGGGAATGTCTGAAGACAGGTTTCAGGTTTGGGGCTGCATCCACATTGGCAACGGAAATGGGTGGGGTAGTCACAGGCCTACCCATTTACATGGTGGTGTCCACAGCTCACCCCACATTGTGCTGCTCAGATATGCTAACATCCTCTCTCTCTTTATGACGCAGCATATTTCACTGATGTGGATTTTCAGCAAGTGGATTAGAACTCACTTATTGATCTACACCACACTAGAAAGATCCAAGTTTGTAAATCTGTTTCCATAAATATTGGATCTCTCCCCCATCATGCCCTCAAAATTTCTGCTCTAACCAGACCCACAGCCCATAGGAAGTTTCCAGATTTGAAAAGCCATGAAAATACATCTGGGATTAAAACTCTGAGTGTGGGAGTAAGACCCTCCAATGAACTTGCATCGTGTCTGATAATCTCAAAGCCCTGGGCCCATGAAGGAAGGCAGATTGCAATGGGGCAAGAGAGTGGATACTCTTGGGCTCAGACTCTCTTTGGTCTGGGATACTCTCAAGAGTCCGGAGCTTCAGCCACATCTTGGGACATGGTGTGACCCTGAAGGCTTGGGCAGACTCTTGACTAGAACTGTCCAGGGGATGGGGCAAGTCTGGAGGAAACAGCTGTGAGTAAGCACCTGAATGGTTGGGAGCAATAGCCCAGGTGAGCAGTCAGCATGGGCAAGGGAGGAGGCAGGTCTGATGACAGGCATCCTGACAGGTGGGTCTCAGCAGACAGACAAGGAACCTGGCTCCTGTGATTCTTGGAGGCCAGACAAGCATGTGGCTGTCGTCAAGTACATTGTGCCACATTGTTTCTTACGGCATTTATTTATTTATAACACTCTGTGATCTCAGAAGCAATCTCATGTAGCCTTATTTAGATGTTACTAAAATCAGTCTGGAGCTTTCGATCATTAATGTAAAATGTGCAAGATGAACAATATAGACTAGGACTACAAAACCACTATAGATATATTGAGCCAGAACTCTATCTACTCTTGCAAGCTTTTAATTCTTATATATAATTCACACTTAGAGAAAAGTGGTTATCATTTTGCCCCATTTGCTTGCTTATGCTTCAGGTGCTTCTGAAGCAGGGACCAGCCTGTAGCCATCAGGCTTGGGGAAGGGTTGCCGGCCCTAAGGGGACACGCAACCACGGGCAAAGTGGTCCTGGAGAGACGGCGGACAGAGCTGGTCACAAAGCAGCAGAGAATGTGCTGAACTGTCCACGAGGGACAATTTTCCAGAGGGATGGGACTACTTAAGCCCAGTTGGGCCACTTCTAGTTCTGCCAACTTGCGTAATGGGTGAACTGCTGAATCTCTCAGAGCCACTGTTTCTTCTTTAGTAAATGGGGAGATTAATGTCTACTTCAGCAGGTTTCTTGTGAGAATGCAATGAACTGATGTGTGTGAAGTATCTTACAGAACCTGGTGCATAGTTAGTGCTCAATAAACGGTAAACATTAATAATGATGATGATGATGATTCAAATAATAAAAAGAACACCTCCTGAGGTTGAGATGGGAGCCAGAGGCCTGGCCCAACTTGACGTGGCAGTTGAGGCCAGCTGGTGGGGCTGCAGTAGTTGGGAGGGAGCACACAGCTCTGCATTCCGGGCAGGACTCATGCTTCCCTGGGCATCCTGGGGTGACTGCTGGTGTGGGGAGGACCATGTGAGGAATTTCTCTGCATGAGAAACCAAGTTCCTCTGGCCAAACTCCAGGGCTTGGGGATCTTGGGTAAGGGAAGATTGAAACTGACAGCTATAGAATGCCCCTCCCTTGGCCTGAGGAAGGATGAATGGAATATTTGAGATGCTGGAAGCCCTCCTACATGGTAAGTTCAAAGAACAGAAAGTGTCTCGCTTCTCTGAGGATTCCAGACAGACTTTGCAAAAATGTAATTAAGTTCCAAGTCCCTGGAAATCAATCATGCTCCCAGGAACTAATACCTTGGCTTGTTGATTAGAAGTGAGGGGAGCCAGGGGCAATTACTCTCTCGTGAAGGGAAGTCTTTGCTCAGAGATCCAAGTGCTCAGAGAGCCAAGGCCAGGGAGCTGGGGGCTGGGGAGGGGGTATGAGTGGTGAAGCAGCCGCTGGGAGCTGCAGCTAATTACACATGACCTGTTTCTTTGGGCTGAAATTCTCCGTTGGCTGCAAAGTCCACTTCCTGATCTATACTTGAGTCTTAGGGGCTTCTCTTTGCATTGGAGGAAACTGTGTAGAAACAATTCCTGGATCCCAGGACTCAATGAGGCCATCGGTCATTGTTTAGTCCCTTTCCCTACTGCCAGCCAGAGTGAGAGTCAGTGGGGAGAAAGGACAGCCTGCCAGTTAGCCAGCCATACAGAGAGGGCCGTAGGTGCCCAGCCCAGCCCTGGGTACTGGGCATGTTACCTGCCCCCAGATCTTAATGGACTTCCCTCCAGAAGGAGGTAACTCTGAACGGGAAGTCAAAAGCCCTGGGGTCCAGCCAGAGCTCTGCCTCTAACCAGCCACGTGACTGGAATGGCTGGCCCTCTGGCTTTAGTTGTAGAATGAAAGAGTTGGACAGTGCAATCGGTAAGGTCTCTCCAACTCAGACACCCCTCTCTCCCATTCTTTGCTGCATAGGAGGGAATGGAGGGCAGCCTGATGGTGGAGAGTCAGGGTGAACGCAGAGAGACGTGGAGGAGACAGAGCACAATGAGACGGGTTAGACGCGGTAGGGATGGTGGCTGGAGGGTCGAGGGTGTGCAGACTCAGAAAATAGTCTGCTGACAAAGCGATGCTGGCTCTGCAGCGGAGGATCTTGGAGGGCCGAGGGCACAGCGTGGGGAAGGGACTTGATTCAGCCCAGCATAGATTTCTCTCAAACTAGACAACCAGGCGCGACTTGTTTCAGAACCAGCCCGAGCTCTCTCTGCCTGGTCTCCAGGGATCCCCACAGGATATGGGTGTGCTGAGGGAAGTGAGGATGGAGAAAAGGAGATGAGAGCAGTCAGAACTCTTTTAGAAGCAGTTGCCTCAGTGTCGTTATTCCGTTGAGGTCAGGGCTGCTCCAAGGGGGCACCACACCTGAAGCCCCCTGCGTGCTGGTGAGTGGCCAGCGGCAAGACAGCCCGAGGCAAAGAGGGGCTGAGGGACTGAGGGTTGGAGGTGGAGCTAGGCAGAGGCTCAAGGATATGGCTGAGCACCCAGTGTCAGTGGAGCATCTGACCCAAGGCATCGTGGGCCAAGGCCTTCTGTGCTGGGGGGCCTGGGAAGTGGGAGGGAATGGCAGGGTGTGTGTGAAAGCACCTGGAGACACTTCAAAGCCCTTGCTGTACAAACGTAAGAAGAAAATGATTACTGTCACCTTCGTGGCTGTCATTACCGATCTTGGCCTCCTGAGCCCTGTCTCTCTGTCGAGCTGGTTGGCCCCGCCCCACCAGGCAAGACGCAGAAGGCGGCAGCCCCCACGTCTGGCAGTTTGCTTTCTGGGGTTTATTACAAAACTTTGGGCCAGAAATTCCTCCCTTCATGGATCAAGCAACGGAGCTCGTCCTACTGAAGCTGGGGCTTTGGAATCATAGGACTTCGGTTTGAATCCCAGATCACCCAGTTTTTAGCTGAGGGGTTTGAGACAGTGTCTTTACAGTTGGAGACTCATTCCCTCATCTGTAAAATGGAGACCACAATACTACCTTCCTCCTAAAGCTTGTGAGGATTAAATGAGATCACCCGTGTGAAGAGCTTAGCATGGAACCTGATTCATAAGGAGTTGTTACTACTATCAATATTACTATTATCATTATTAGTTCCTGGCAGAACCAGACCTAGAATCCAGACCCTCTTACTCTAGGGTAAGTATTATCTTGAAACTTCAGCTTGACCTGACTGAGTTATTTTGGGTTCCTTGACATGTTTCAGGCTCCTCAGAGGCGGGGGGATGGCTGAGGTGAACTCTGGAACTTTGGGCTCCGTAATAGTTCTCCTGGCGTGTGCACTCTCCGTGTCTACCTTGGTGGTTCTGTACTGGCTGGATCCATGCCGCTCTTCTCAGACTCATATCCAAAATGGCTGAAGGTCCTCTGACGTCCCCTTTCCCAAACGGCGGCAGCTTGAGAAGAGGAGCCCCTGGCCCCACTCTTCCCTCCTGGCACCCCTGGGCTTCTCTCCTGACCTGGTGTTGGTGCTGAACCACTGAGGGCTGTTTGCTTTCCCAAGCTCAGCTACCCATGGCCAACTTTCCTTGAATCGTAATCACTCTACCCCATTGGGCAGGAGAGCTAAGATTGGACGGTGGGCCTGTTTGCTCACAGAGGAGCTGACGGCTGTCCTGGGCTCTCCCCCAGGGCCTGCCACAGCTTCAGCTGCCTGCTGCCCTGAAGCCTGGCTCGTCCCCACTCCAGGGACTGTCCACCGCCCCTGAGGTCCTTCAGGGAATTTCACAAGATGCTATTGAGCGCCAGCTTACTGTTATTAACCCCAATTTACAGAAGAAGAAACTGAGGCTGGGAGAGGTCAAATAAGGTGCTCAAGGTGACATGTAGTAGGAGCCCCAGCCAGAATTTGAACTTGGGGAGTCTGACCTGAGAGCCTATGGGCTTCCTCACCTCTCCCCGGTCTGTGTGCAGAAAGCACAAAAATCCCACAGTCTTCCTTCTCGCTCTCTTCCTTCTTCATCCTCCCACATTGTCTTTTTGTTTATAAATACCATCCGGGCAGCTCCCCATTGCAGGGCATGGTGCTGAAACCTCAGTTGTTTGGCAATTCACAGAAGGTTATAGATGCCCTAGCTCTCCGGCTATGCCCTGAAGACAATTAAATGCAGAACTCTAAAAAGGTTGAGGGAAAATAATCTGCATTACGTAACCAAATAGGAATCATCTGTGGTATCTGTTGTTTTCGGATTATCTGTAAGTGTGGATAATCAAGAGTTGGCCATATTTTATGCACAACTTAATCTGCAGCTTCTGAACAACTTCTGCGGTACAATTTTGGACAACAAATTAGTTTCAGATGAGGGACTCTTGCTCCTCCTTGAAAAACATTTTTCATTTTAAATTATCCTCGCTGCCAGCCATCAGGGCTGACAAGAAAGCAGAGAGTTAAGCTGTTGATGCAAATCTTGGCTCTCGGCTGTCCCTCATTGGCTCATCACGGATTCTGTTTGTATCTTCCCCTTCAGGGGACGTCCTGAGCTGGGAGGAGGAGCTGGTCCAGCTTCATGGCGGGCTTCAAAGCTTTGCGTGAGCTCTCCTTTCATCCTCCCGGAGGCCTTTGCTCCTTTGAGGAGTCCTCAGGCAATTCTGGAAATAGGGCCAGCTCAAAGGGTCCTCCGAGCAGTTGGGATTGAACCAGCTTCTCCAGGCAGAGCTCCTGGCATGAGGCCACACCAGGTGGGCACGGCTACTGCAGCCGTCCCTGTGCTCGGGCAGCCAGTGGGAAATCAGGACCTTTCTCCAGGGAAGAAGAAAGTGGAAGGTGCAATGGCAGCCACGACAAAGCAGGCTAGGTGGTAGTGCCCGGTAGACCTCGTCTGATTTAATTAATCTCTGTGACAACTCCTGGAAGTGGGTACAATGCCTTCTGTGTTACAGATGAGGAAACTGAGGCTTGGGGAGGTTGCACAGCTCACAAGTGGTCTTCTCGGGATTTGAACTCTGACCCTATGCCAGAATTGTTGTTCTTCCAGGTGTCGTGGGCTCCCATGTGTCTGCGCCTGCCATTTGGTCTCCATTTGGGAGGACTCCCTTCAAATCTAGCTCCGGGCAAAATTGCAATTCCTCCTTTTCTGAATTGGGCTCCCATAAGCACTTCTACATCTTGAGTGGCAGGTGCCTCTCAGCTCCCTAGAAGGGAAGAAAATCATATCAGAAATGCTGTAGAACCATCTTCAAAAGAAGATGAAACGGGCTGTGTAACTTTGAAGCATGAAGTTGTGGTTCTGTCTGTTTTGCAATAGTACAAAAGAGTCACGCAATTTTTGTCAAGTTAGAAAATACAAAGAAGAAAGAGTGCTTTGGTGTCACTTGGCTGATACCTTTCAGTACCAGCATATCTACTCTGTTGGCAGTCTGCCCTTCTGCCCACGTGAATTTGTTCTTTCATAATAGGAAATCATAGCAATAGCAGACGTGCATAGCACTTCCAAGTGCCAGGAACTGGTCTAAGGGCTTTTGCTTCATAACTTACTTGCTTCACAACTTATTTAGTCTGTATAATAAATCTATGAGGTGGGTACTATTATCATCCCCAATTTACAGATAAAGAGCGTGAAGCACAGAGTAGTTAAGTAACTTATTCCAGGTCACACAGCAAGAAAGTGGCAGAAGTGGGATTTGAACTTGAGCAGTCTGGTTCCAGAGCCTGTGCCCTTAACAACAGCCACATAGATTCGTGTGCAGCTTTGTATCTCTGGGTGTAGAAATTTCTTGCTCTCCTTCAGTGGTGTACCCTATTGGGTGTGACCCTTCAGCTGTGGTCTCTTGCTTGGCTCTCTGGGCCTCTGGGAATCATGGCTCGTCCGCGCTTAGCCTTTCTGTCTGGGGGCAGCTCTTATGGTACTGGAGCTGTGTGGCACCAGGGGCCTTGCTTTACCTTCTCCCTGCACGCAGCCCAGCGCTGCACGTCTGCGTGTTTCCAAGAACCTTGCACGTTTGCTCCCGCACTCAGGAGGAGCATTTGCTTGCTTGATAAATGCCCATTGGCAGTACACCCTGTGCTGGCACTGGCCTAGATGCTGAGAAGCGTGGAAGCAACACAAAGCCCATTGGGGAGCTCTCTCTGCTCCGCCCTCCGCCCCACTCCATCCTGACCCAGAGGGCAAGGACAATGGAAGACCCAGGGCAGCCTTGAAAGGAAAGACGTCACCCCAGGGCACACTGGGAGGGGTTTGGGGAGGGGAGAGCAGCCCTGGCCTTTGGCTGCAGAGAGGGCCGAGTGCTAAGGATGCCCAGGCAGCATGGCCCCAGGTAATGATCCTCAGGTCCCTGCAACCTCAGTTCTGACTAGAGTGGATGTTCCTGGAGAGTGGGCTCCAAGTCTGAACCTTCTCTGGGGGCCCCACTGTGCCTGGCACAGAGTAGACCTTTAGTAACTGGGTTTAGGATGAGCCGCGAAGCTGCCCCTTTCATTGTTTCGTGTTGGTGACAAGGATGATTTCCCAGCGGGCCTTGGGGCCTGTATCAGCCAGGGTCCCCTACAGAAATGAACTCATCCCAGGTGGTTCCAGTGAAGAGACCTGAACGAAGGGATGATTTGCAGAGGCGTGGACAGGGTTAAAGGAAGAAACATGGAATGGTGAGGCATCTAGGAACTGGCCACACCAGCTCTGAGGTTGGAGAGACAAGGAGAAGGGAACGATGCCCCCAGAGGAACTGTATAAAGGGGCCACCCTGCAGGAGCTCCAGTCATGGAGGGTTAGAGCCAGACGTGGCCTTGAAGCAGGCAGGGTGCAGGGGAGAAATGCCCTGAACTTTCCTCCCAGCCTTGAGATCTGCAAGTGCCTCCCATTGGCACACCCTACCGGAAGCAGCAAGAAAGCCTGGGTGACAGCGTCTCCTGGAGCCAACCTTCTCGGGAACAGAGGGGCGGAGAACAGATGGGATACTGACACGGATGTAACATAAGCAGGGTATGGCCTTCCTGTCCCTCCTGCCCAACCCCACTGCCAAGGGGCCTTCAGCTTCTCCTTGAAGGAGCGTGATTCTAGGCGTAGCCAGAGCCTGGGGCTCGCTCCGATGTGGGGACTCTCTCTCTCTCTGTCTCTATCTGTCTTTCCCTCCTCCTCACTCCTCCCTCATCATTTCTCTCTTTCTCCATTTAGACTCCAAATTTTAGAGGCCCCGGTTGTCCTGCCTGATTCTAGGCATCTGGCACTGCATCTCTCTTCTCCTTCCCAGCCTTCCCCTCCTCCCTTCCAACCTACCAGAAACACCGTATCAGCTGAGCCAGCTGGGCCAGCCCAGAGCCACAGATTAGCTTAGCCCTGGTTGAGCCCAGAGCCAGTGGCTTCTCCTGAGCCCAGGTGGGAAGCTGCTCAAGCCAGGGTGTGTGTCTTTGGGGGATGAGTGTGTGGCCTGGGCGGCCAGGCTCTGTGGCTCGGTTTCCCACTCTTCCAAAGCAAGGCCACAGAGCTTCCATGGGAAGCAAGGAGCCCCAGTGCTGCTCAGCACCGCCGCTCCCGGCCCCTCCCCTGTAGGAGCAGGAACACAGGCGGTCCTATATGTCTACGGAGTTTGCTCAAAGAGACTTTGTTGAGGGTCGAGGAGGGGTGAGAGTGGAACCAAGGCCTATATATCTCTGTAGCCCGACAAGTGGAGTGAAGGACCCCTGTTTTCCAGGGACCAGCTCAGCAGGCTTTCAATTGCTTTATTCATTCATTCAGTAAAGGTTTTGGGGCACCTACTATGTGCCTGGCACTGTGCCCGGCCCTGAGAATTCAGAGATGGCTGTTGCTCATGCCTGGCAATGCCCCCTTCTAGTGCCTGTGGGTACATTTTGCCAACCTGACCTCATTCCAATGTGTCCCATGCTGGCTTTTCTGACATCAGGTGATGGGACTCGGTTTGCAGTCAGCTAGATTTTGTGCCTGTGAGCAAACAGGGAAGGGGGCTGTGTCCTGGAAATTCTGTGACTTTGGACAGGCCACCTAGCTCCTCTCTCTAGCTTCTCTACCTGTGTGGAAGATATACCCAGCAACCCTCCCCTTGAGGAATTATAGCTTTCCCAGCCCACGGGGTCCCCACAGGGCTGTCCTTCATGCTACCCTGCCTCCTACCATTGGCACATGACACAGCTGGCCAATCAGAGTCCCCATCCGTCCTGTGCGGTGATTTCTCTAGCTTTGGGCCCGGAACCCAACAAGTATCAGTGGCTTTTCCCTGATTGTTCCCCTTCCCCCCAAATCTTCCCTTTTTAGCCTTCTCCATCTCAGATGATGACGATTCCATCATTCCTGTTGTCAGGCAGGAAATCTTGGAGTCATTCTTGACACTTTTCTGTCAGCTCACATAGGATCCATCAGGAAGTCATGTTGGCTTCCTTTCAAAATAGAGCCCAAATCGTGTCACTGCTTCCATTCTAGCTGAAGCCCCATCGTCTCTCCCCATGTGATTGCAGTAGTCTCCTGATTGGTCTCCTCGTTTCAATTCATGCCCCCTGCAGTCAGTTCTCAACACAGCGGCCAGAGTGAGCCCTTTAAAATGTAAGTCAGATCATGTCATTTTTTTGCCCCAAACCCTGCAGTGACAACCCATTCCTCTGTTTCTACAAGGCCATGCACTAAAAATGTCCCTTCGCCCGTTCTTTCCCTGACCCTATTATCTCTACGTCTCCCTTTCCGACTCTGCCCTAGTCACGCTCGTTCCTTCTCTGATCATCCATCATGCCAGGCATACTCCCACCTCATGGTCTTTGCACAGGCTGTTCCCTTTGCCTAAAATGCTCTTCCTTCGGTTACCTGCTTTGCTCCCTCTCTTGCCTTCTTCAGATCTCTGCTCAAATGCCGCTTTCTCAGTGAGGCCTTCTCTGCCCTCTTCCTCCAATCTAGTGACATACCACCTGGCGCTCCTCTCCTATTCTCTGTTTTATTTTCTCTGTAATTTTCACCATACAACCTACTGTGTACTTTACCTACTTATCTTGTTTTTTTTTGTCTTCCCCACGCTGCCTCCAATAGAGTGTCTATTCCATAAGGTATGAGATTTACATTTGTTTTGTTTATGGCTGTATCCCTGGGCCTGACCATAAATAGGTGCTCCCTAAATCCTTGTTGAATGAGCAAAGGGACTTGACTATTGGCCCTGCGAGAGGGGGTCTCTCCCCCTTCTGCACGATTGGCCCTCAGAGTGCAGGCTGGGGGCTCATGGGGCTGTTCTCTCTCCCACCAGGTGGGGAGAACCTCCCTGAAAGTGTAGCCCCCAGACAGAAGGACAGAGATGGAGGCACTGAGTCCTGGAGGCATTGTTTGAGTCCTTGGAGGCAGCTACGTCTCCAATGGGCCCAGCCACTCCTCCCCAGGCCTTTCAGTACCCCCAGAACCTCCTCTTTGGCTTATCTGGCTTGAGATAGGGTTGATCACTTGCAAGAGAATGAGCCCTGGACAGGAAAGTCCACTGTCAGGGACTGTGATGATTCACCCAGTTGACAGAGTTGAGCCACTCGGAAGGGGAAACTGGGCTGATACGGGTTCTGCTGAGTTCTCTCACCCCAGAAGGCAGGGCAGAGACCTCTGACTGTGAGAGACACCTTCTCAGAGCAGGAGCTGGATTTGCCCTGCTCTGCCCTTTGCACATCTACTGAGGGCAGACCTTCTCCACCTGCGACTGAGGGCCACATGGGAGAGACAAGGAAGACTGATTGTCCCCATGTGATCTGGCCCCTTGAGTCTTCTCAGATCCCTGCGAGTGGCAACAAGAAGGGATGCCCTGGGCACTTGAAGGGGCTTTGACCGTGGTGTCTGAAATCCTAGACCAGATCATGGCTCTGTCATTTACCAGCTGCATGACCATGGGCAAGTCACCACACCCCCATCGGCCTCCATTTCCTCATCTGTGAAGTGAGAAGGTTGAAGTCAGTTACTCCCAAAGTTCCTGTCCGCATGATGTTCAATGGAGGTGGTGGGCATCATGGTGAAGTCTGCAGGCTCCGGGCTCGGGCTGCCCGAGGCCAGTTCTGCCTCTTCCCAGGTGCTCAGTCTCGGAGCCTCAGTTTCCCCACAGCAATACCCGCTTCATGGGTGGTTGTGAGAATCAGGAGTAGAACACACAGAGGGCTCAGAAGCGTGCTAGGCACATATTAAGTCCTCAAAAATATTAGCTATTACGTTACTTTTATTTACCATTATTACTATCATTGAAAGGATTTTTCCTGGATCCTGGAGTGACTTCTGCTCCCATCTCTAAGGGTGAGCTCCTTAGGGCAGGATGCTCCCCAGGTTTGCAGCTACCCAATCTGTACATGAGCAGGGACCATTCTCTGCCCCTCCCTGCAGTGACTGGAGGCCCCAAGGGCTGGAGTCAGCATCCCCTTCTCCTTGCTGGAGGCTGGGGCTGACACCACTCACTTTATTTGAAGAATTTCCATCGCACTTTCAGCATATTTTGCTTGGGCTAGCTTATTTACGCCAACCATACATCTTATCACTGTCATAAATTTTTATTCCTATGGACATGTCTAAACTTATGGGTTGAAATAAAGTAATTTATGTGCTCTTTAGTATGCAGATTGGGTTAATCTGCTTCTGTAAATTCTCCACCAGGCCTGTGCAGCTGCCCTGTCCCTCCAGGACCTCAACCTGATTCCAATATCATGCTCTATTGTGCGTGGGGCAGTGCCAGATGCTTGGGTCACAAGCCACCCCCAGACAGCTGAGCACCTCACCACTTGTGCCTGCAGCCTGTGCAGCGCACAGTGTCCCCCGGCAGAGGCCTTGGCCCCCAGGTGTCACTCCCACAGACCCTCCATCTGCTGGTTGAGAAGCCACTGGGAACCAGGTGAGCTCTTTTCTGTCTGAGGCTGCATCCTGAGATAAGGCTTTCAGGGCCGGTGAGTCCAGGGAGCAGTGGACCCGGGAAGCACCAGCGGGTACAGGGGAGGAAGCTGATGCAAGGTGTTACTGAGCAGGTCACCACGGCGGGCAAGCGGGCCCAGTCCACCGGGGCCTCAGAGATGGCTTTGAATGTGGCTCAAACTTACCCACTGAAGGGGGACCAAGGGGGGTACCGATTCCCTAACTCCCTGCTGGTTGGCTGATGTGGGCGGGGCACTGTGCTCAAAGCCTCTCTTCTGTTTTCAGTCCTGGTTCTCCGTCGCTTCACCTAGGTCTCACCTCCATTTCATCCCTCAGGGCGGTCCTTCCTAACCACCCTATTTGAAACGACAGCCTCCCATTCTCTAGCTCCCTCCCCTAGTTATTTTCCTTTATAGCACTTATCACTACCTAATATATTATGTATCTGGGTTTTCTCTTGTCTGAATCATTTCAGTGTGGGAAAAGACAGTAAACAAACAAATATTTAATGTATCAGGCAGTCATCAGTATGACAGAGAAAATTAAAGCAGAGGAAGAAAACTTAGGAATGTCATATGGGGTTGGGTTTCCATTTCATGTGGGGTGGTGTTTGTCACAGTGGTCCTCTCTGATAAGATGTCATTGAGCTGAGAGAGGTGAAGGAGTGAGCCACGAGGGAGAGCTTTCCAGGCAGATGGAACAGCAGGTACGAAGATCCTGAGGCAGAAGCATTTTTGGCTTATTCAAGGCCAACATTGTGGGAGCTCAGTGCTTGAAGGAGAATAGGTCAGAGAGGGAGTCGGGAGGTCTGACATGTAAGACCCTGAAATCTTGGTAAGGACTTAGGAGTTTACTCTGTGTATTAATCAGTGCTCTCCAGAGAAATAGAGCCAACAGGATGTTAATACATATATATTATAAGGAATTAGCTCATATAATTATGCAGGCTGAGAAGTCTCAAGATCTGCCATTAGCAAACCTGGAGACCCAGGTGTAAGTTCTGGTCTGCTAGCAACAAGCTTGAGATCCAGGAAGAGCCAATGTTTCAGTTTGAATCCAAAGGTAGGAAAAGACTGATGTCCCAGTTCCACCAGTTAAGCAGGAAGAGTACTCCCTTGTTTGAGTGAGGGTCAATGTTTTTGTTCTATTCAGGCCTTCAACAAATTGGATGAGGCCCACTGACATTAGGGAGGGCAGCCTGCTTTGATGTCTACTGATTCAAATGTTAATCTCATCCAGAAACACCCTCACAGACACACCCAAGATAATGTTTACCAAACATCTGGGCTTTCCTGGCCTAGTCAAGTTGACTGATGGGGAGATATTGAAGTTTTAGAGGGATATGATCTGACATGTTTTCAAAAGATCACTCTAGCTGCTGTGTGGAGAGAAGTCTGCAAGGGGCAAGGGTGAGTCAGGGAGAAAATTTAAGAGGCTATTGCAATAATCTAAGCAAGAGATGGTGGTAGCTTGGACCGTGGTGATAATGGGTGGAGGTGGTGAGAAATGGCTGGATTCTTGGTATATTTTGAAGGGAATGCCCACAGGACTCATTGATAGGTTGGAATGCGGGATGTGACCATAGGCATCAAGGATGATCCCTTGGTTTTGGGCATGAGCTGTTGGAAGATAGAGTTTTCATTAATTGAGATGAGGAAGACTGCTGGAACAGCTGGTTTGATCAGTATAAATTAGGTGTTAGGTTTTGGACATGTCAAGTTCAAGATGTCTATTTACTTCTAAGCAGAACTATGGAGCAGACCATTGGATATATTCCACTGGAATTTAGGAGCGCAGTTTTGTTCCGCTTGGTGCTCAATAAATACTTCTACGACTGGTCAGATTTCTCCCATGAGACTGCAACAGCCTTCTGTATATCACTAATTTCTGTGGTCTAGAGAGCCCACTTTGAGCAGCTCTTTTGTCAAGCCCCCAGGAAAATTCTGAAGTCTTAGGCAGAAATGTTTTAAAAATACCACCAATTAGATGGAAAGCTTTATGCAAAAAGACATTTGACACAGTATTATGTTTAATAGTTGTAATTTAGAAGCAACCAATGGAATATTATGCAGCTAGAATAGATGATTTTGTAGACAGTACAGTAACTTGGAAAAATGCTTATGAGAGTTGGTTAAGTAAAAAAAAGCAGAATGCCAAATCGTGTCTACATAATGAGTGCAACTATATAAAATTATGCATGCATAGAAATAAAGCACTGTAGGGGAACAAAGAAAAATGAAAGCAGCTGATGTGTTAGTTTAATAGGATAGTAGACGATGCTTCTTTCTCTTGAATTATTTCTTTATTGTTGCAGTAAGTAACGGAAATAAAGAAATGGCAGTGTTGCTCCAAGCACACAGCCAGACTCCCCGCCTCCCTGGGAGAGGTCTTCAGGCTTCTTTCTCTTATCATCTCTGTGACGCTGGGATCAACCTCTGGACTTACTGGGGAATCTCTT
This sequence comes from Equus przewalskii, assembly GCF_037783145.1. Lineage (NCBI taxonomy): Eukaryota > Metazoa > Chordata > Mammalia > Perissodactyla > Equidae > Equus > Equus przewalskii. Next base: position 7,143,703 of record NW_027228750.1, read on the forward strand.
GTTTGCCTATTAAGTGCCTAACGTATGCCAGCACAATGCTAACCACTGGAGTAGGGGGCATAGAAATCTGTCATTGCTCTACAGGAGCTCACTGTAGAGGGCAAGATTGACACATGAGCAAACATTACAATAATTGTAAGACAAGGTCATGAGTGTGATAATAGGAGTATGAGCAAAGTTCTGTGTAATCTCAGATAAATTTTCTCTAAGGGAATCTGGGAAGGTAGAAAAGAGGAGGTGGTATTTGATCTTGGTCTTGAAGGATAAGTGGGAACTCACCAGGTAGAAAAGGGATGGAAGTAGGGTGGGGTGGGGAGGATCAGGCATTCCAAACAGAGTGTGTAAGGGCTAAGAGGTATTAAAGGCGTGGAGTGTTTAGGAAATGGCAAATCATTAGGTTTGGATGGAATATATCCATTTATTAATTTACTCTACAAGTGATTATTGAGTATTTGTTGTGTCTCAGACATTGGACTAGATACTGGGGGCAACAAGAATTATCAGCCTTGTCTATGCCTTGAATACTGATCATAATAATAGCAGATTTATTGAGTGCTTAATATGCATTAGCTCGTGTGTTCCTCCTAACAGTCATGTGAGAAGGTACCGCTCTTATTTCCACTTACAAATGATGACATTAAAACTTAGAGAGGTTCAAGGACTTGTCCACAGCCTCACATTTATCATTCAGTGGAGCTCCCGGAGCTTAGAGTCTAGTGGAGGGAACAAACAAGAGACAGATGATTACAAATCAGGGTGATAAGTCTAAGATGGAAGTAAGGGAGCTCAGAGGAGGGACCTAGATATAGTCGAGGTAGACTTTTTGGAGAAGGTGATTTCAGCTGAGCCCAGGATGAGCAGGCGTTAGATATGGAAAGTGGAGGTGTGGGGAAGAGCAAGAGGGCCTTTACGGTGGTGATGAATGGTAGAGCTGGTGGGGCTGGTTGGGGCCAGTTTATGAAAAGCCCTTGAACGTCCTGCTAGGGAGTTGAGGCTTTATTCTGTAAGCAATGGTGAACTAACAAGATTTTTTGTTCTCTTTTTAATCAGGAGGCTGAGTCACTTGGGCAATGATTCAGCCACACCCACCATGAACTCTCAATGACTCGAGGAGAAGAATGGCATGGATAATCTAGAAAGAATGGACAGTGGGAAAGAACTCCAGCGCTCTCATGGAGTGCATGGATCATGATTTGCTGCACTGGGGGAGCCGCTGGTTTGATTCATTCATTATAGTCTCGTCTCTGGCTGATACTAAATCTACTTGTTCCTGAGAGCACCTGCGGCCATCATGACAGGCTCAGTATCACAGGGCCTAGTGAAAGAAAGTCCCTCTGGCCAAGGGCAACAGAATAAAAACGTAACTGAGTCCCAGATATGCTAGTGTTTTCCACCATTGCATCTCTAAGATATCAACAGGACCTGGAAAGATGAGAGTGAGTTCACTGTCCCCCCATGGGCTGAGGTTGCTGGAATGCTGGAACAGAGAGAAACTGGGAGGTTTTAGCATGCTCTGGCTTCAGAATGAAGGGAGCAGAGTGACGAATGCTGCAAGCTGCATGGAGCGGCCAATTGAAAAAGCTATCAAAGTCAGAACAGCACTGGAAGCGTTGACCCTGAAGATGCATGCCTGGAGAGAGGATTTTTTTCTCTTTTTTTGCACTTTTTATGGCAGTAATGCAGGGACATTCTGTGAGTAGAATCCAGGGGGCCATCAAGCCTGCGTTCAGGTAGCTGTGCGGGAAGGGGTTTTGATCCTGTTCTGAGAAAGCTGTCTTGGGGCCCAGGCAGAGAGCACATTACTGTGTTAGAGCCTTGAGTAGTTAAGAGAAAGTTCTTGGTTGAATTGGGAAAGGGACCTGTAAATAGCTGTAAAATCCTGAACTAGCCGTGCCTCCTTTTGTGCTAGATGCAGTCCTGGAGGCAGAGGCGCAGGTGAGGTCAAACCACTTCTGCTGCTAACTTGGGCAAGTCACACCACCTGTCTGCACCTGTCGGTGAGAGGCTTGGGCTAAATGGTATGTCAGCCTCTCCTAGTCTCAGTTGTCTCCCATTTGTGGATGCCATTTCAGGGATAGAGAAATCGGAGACTATTGATAAAGACTGCAAAAGTGCAGATTTGCTCATAACATGGAAACTCTCAGAGAGCTGGTCCCTGTCAGGGAAGGATGGAGTGGTCTGCCCTGGGCGCTAGGAATAAGGAAGAGCATTGTTGATGGAGAATTTTAAAACAATAATGAAACCAAGGAAAAGTCAGTCTGCTTTTTAGGATCACCACGCGTGGACAATTCTAAGCAATGTCAGGAATAAAATACTCCTCCTCACCTGGGTGGACCACTCCCACCATCCCCCTCCTTGGTTTGCCACTGTTTACCTGAACAATTCTCTTTTTATTCAGTGCTCTTTCAATTCCTCTGACTACAAAGGGAGAGAAATTCGCTATGGTGTTAACTCTTTCATTACCACCCCTTAGTGTTGATTTGTCTCCAGTAAAGAAGAGTGATGAGTTACTTTGAGACACAGCAGTGGACCGGAGTGCAACCAAGGAAGCAGGAACAATAAAAATGGAGAGAAAAGAACATGGAGTGAGGTGTGGAATGTGTTGAGTAGTGGCTTAGAAAGTGAAGCCCTGAACACATGGTCTATGGCCAGGATGGGGACAGCTCCCCGAAGGCTCAGGTCAGGCTGGACATGTGGTGCCTAAGAACAGACTGCAGCTGCATCTCCCTTCTGCTTTCTCAGATCCCTGGCACTCTGGAGCTTTCCTTTGCGGCACTGTAGATGCATTTCTTAGAAGTGATCTGCTCTGCACTCCTCATGTCACACCACCCACCATCCTCCTTTGGGTTGGATTTCCTTCTCACTGTGTCCCAGTGTCTAGAATATGAAGGGACTTTGCCACCCCTCAGGGGACTTGCATATCCTGCATTGATGCCTCTCTTCTGTAGGCTTGGTCCCCTTGGTGCCCAACCTTCTGCTTGATGGTGTTGCTTCGGGGTGTGTTCACATTCTCCAAGGAGCCATTCCCGAAAGCAGTAAAAATAACCTGTGCGCGTTCTACAGGGGCTGAGTGGGCTGCTCTGGAGAGGACCATGGGGTCTGTTGGAAAAACATGAGTGTGGTCTGGGGAGGAGGCTGGGGAAGGAATGCAGAATCTAAAGATGGAGATCCTTGCCAAATTAAATAAAAAGGGTTTTTGTTTTTCCAAGCGAGAGCCCAGTTAGAAGCAATTAAATTGACAATCAACTCAACCCAACCCAAACCATGAGGACCGAGTTCTAGTTTCTTACAGATTTATAATTTGCTAAATTTTGTCTTTTAAACACCCACCAGACACATATTCCCTCTTGCACATTTAGTTCCTAATTGTTATCCTAAGATGATTTATTTGTTCTGGCAGGAAGATAAAAGGAAGAGATAGCTCCAGTGGAGTTTATTTCTTTAACCCTTTCTTTTCTGATTATAAAAGCCACGCGTGCTTATTGTAGAAAGTTTAGGAAATGAATATTCCAGATAGAAAGAATTACTTCCTGCAAATCACATCACCAGAGATGACCACTGTCAACCTGCAGCTGTAGTGACAGTGGTGTCACTGGAGAAGTTCTGTTTGCAAGGGCTGGCTCTATTGAGTGCAGGCTTTTCCTGGAGGCCCCTGGCACCAGCGTTCTCTGGACCTGGTGGAAGGGAGGTTTTCCGTTCTTGCTGAGGCCCGGTCCCACCAGCCTGACGGAAGATCCTGGCTCTTCCTTAGTTGGTTCCCTGAAGGTTCTGGGAAATTGTACTTGTTCCCGTTCTCTGGCCTCCGTGCTGCAGTCTCTCGAGCTGTGTCTGTTGGTTTTCTGTTGAAAACCTTCTTCTTGCTTACAGCTGGCAACCTTCACATTCACAACACTCACACACATACAAAATTTCTTCATTTATTAACATGAATTCATTTCAAACTTGTTTTATTCACAGATATCGGTAACACCACAAAATATGGACATTTGTCATTTCTTTGGCTGCTCAGCAAGCAACACCCCCATCCTACTTTTGGGAAGTCCCTCCTTGTGTGCAGACCACTCATTTCTCACAGTGGAAATCGAAGGGGGACATGTCTCTTTCTCCCAGCCCAAAGGCCATTAGGGAGCTGGCCTGCGATCTTGGTTCAGCCAATCAGACATTATCATCTCACAGGGTGAACCTCGAAGGGGCCTTACTGGGTGTCAGGAGCAGTTTGCGCAGTATTTATGGTGGAAGCAGAGACTTTGAGATCTGGCACTTCACCGTGTTGGTTTTGAATATCGCCTGGTTGCAGTGGCCTGTGGCAGCAGAGACTCTGGCCTGCCAGGATAGGTATGAGCAGTAACCTGGATCATTCCTGCCGGCCATCCTGGGTTCTGGACATGTCTTGGAGCCTGGTTCTCCAGCCTCCTGTTGATTCTGTGAGCTATATGATATTCTTCAAAAATATTCATTTTTCTCTTAGCATTAGCCAGACTGCTCATAGTAAAGAACCATTTTTTATACCATTTGATTTTTGTCTTAAAGATTCAAATGCTACTTAGTAACTCACAGCATACTAATTTGAATTTCCATGGTAATTTGTGACCTCTGCTTCCCCAGGCCACATAAGTGGAGAAGAAAGGGAGAGGAACGGAGGAGACAAGAATAGAATCGCAGCAGTCTTCCCTAGCTGCACCCTTAGCTGCAATAGTAGGGAACTCCAGTCCCTCCTTCCAAGAACCTCCACAACATTTCTGGGCTTCTAGCTGCCTGGCACTTAGCCCTGCATCTCCTCCTTTGCCCAACCTAGAGGTTTCTGGGGGCTCTTGTAAGTCTTTCTTCTTCTATCCCCATCTGTCTGTGAGCTGCCTGATTTGCTCCAATCATATTCACTAATCCACTATTCGGGCTGGTTCTTCTCTTTCAAGAGACCTGGCTATTTCAGCTATTGTTCTGGGCCATAATCTGGACCTCAGAAACGGCCAAGCACTCAGTGGTGACCACATGGGCAAATGTCACAATCCTTTTCTGAAGCCTGTCTGCCTATGTCTTTGCTTCTCTGTCACTCCAGTTCTGTCTATCTTCAGGGAGAATGATTTTCAAGTGTCATGATCTTATCTCAAGTCACATCCAATATGATCTGGCAAAGTGCAGGAGAGAGAGAAGACTGAGAGTGGAGGTGATCTGGAACTACGTCTGTCTACTGTGCTGGAGCAAAAGCTGAGTGGACAGACCCACGCAAGCATTGGGAGGAAAGCCAGTCCAGCAGATAGAACACAACACTAAGAGGAGGTGTTGTGGAAAATGGGCCCAGAAAGGTCCTGTCTCAGGCCAGAGTGGGAGGCAAGAATGTGGTTTTTTCCAAGCTCGTAGGTCTTACAAGATCTCTAGGAACCCAGAAGCCAGCAAAGAACAGGAGTCCAGGTGGACAGACAGACAATTAGTGTTTAGACACTCAGCAAAAGTTTGCGGCCAAGAGTGTAGAAATGAATGACTTCAGATTGGGAGTGGGAGGCGTGGCAAGGAACTATGACGAACAGAATTTTTCTCAAACCATCTCTGTATTCTAGATAGTCCAAGCCAAAATAGCCCATGGCTAGGAAAGTTTGGGAATTATGGAATTCTAAATCCCTCTTTTGGAGATTTATGATTCACATTACTATTTTAAAGTTTGGGTCCTATAATTAGAAACAAAACAAAATCTGTTTAGCAGGCGAATAAACGACATTATTTAGGCAGAAGACATTTTCTTTTTTTAAGTTACTTTTTTCAACTTCATAAGCATTTGAAGTGGCAGCCAGCTAAGTCATAAAATTGTTTTTTAAAAAATATGATTATCTTGTAATTCTAAAACAGTATATATAATACATACAAGGGACTTTAAAATAGGAGTAAAATCCATTATGAAATGGAGTATTGCCAATCCTTTTGAAGTCTGCTTGTGGGCCCCTCCTGGTTCACATTCCTTCCTTTACTCCGGATGTAACTCCAACTTGAATTTTATCTTTTTTGTATGTATTCCTAAATAATATATTGTTTAGTTTCACCTGTTTTAACACTGTAGCAATTTTGAATCATTCTCTCTGTAATCTTGGAATTTTTTTTTTTCCATGAAGCGTTATATTGGTGAGATTCACCTATGTTGATGCATTCTATAATTAATTCATTTTAATATTTAATATTCCATTGTATGACTATATCATAAGCTATTTATGCATTTTCCTGTTGAACATTTGGGGATATTTCCTTTTTTTTTTTTGTTATTACAAACCATGCTGTTGTGAACATTCGTGTACTGTCTTCTGTGTGTATGGGTGAGAGTTTCTCTTTGATATCTCCCCCAGTGTGGTCATAGGAGGCACACATATCATTGACTTTACTAGAAACTATTTTTCAGAGTGGTTGCACCATTTACACTCCCAGTGCTATTCACATACTATAAGCAACACATGTTTCTAGAATTTTAATTTTTTTACAACCTGGCGGGTGTGAAATATCTCAGTATGGTTTTTATTTGCGTTTCCTGGATTTGCCACCCTCACCCGTATTCTTCCAGTCTTATCCACATGCATGGCCTGGGAAACAGAGGTTACCAGTGAAATTAAAGTTCATATGATGTGGGTTACTAAATAGCCTTTGTAACTGAAAGATAAAAATACAAATTGCCTAATTCATGGTTCTTGTTATAGTCAACTCTTTCTAACTTCAATGGAAAAGGAATTTCGGGGTGAAATATCAAAGTAAACACAGTACTTACAGGAAGGCTGGAGGACCAGGCTCAGGGAAAGGGCCAGAAGCCAGGAAGACGAGCAGGAAGCACAGAAGGATGCATCCTCACAGGATCTGTCAGATTATGAATCACCACTGTTTACATAGGCCACTGCTGCCAGGGAACATGCACAGATAATACCATTGAATGCTTCTGTCCCTGGAGTTCCAGCAACTCAGTTTCTTCTCTATTTCATGCCAGGGAATTTCAGCATATCAATTTCATTTATTATAAACCATTGTTGAGTCCAGATTCCAGTTAAACAAGCGTATTGGGGTTTTTTTTCCCTTTTGTTTCTCCCCGAAGCCCCCCAGTACATAGCTGTACATTCTGGTTGTAGGCCCTTCTGGTTGTCCTATGTGGGATGCCGCCTCAGCGTGGCTTGATGAGCGGTGCCATGTCCGCGCCCAGGATCCTAACCGGCAAAACCTGGGCCACAGAATCAGAGCTCACGAACTTAACCACTAGGCCACGGGGCCAGCCCCCTACCAAGCACATTGTTAAAGGCATTCCTAACAACTAAAGCTAAGGCGTTAAATACAGAATCTCAGATAAGTGTACCTGTATAGATAAATTCTACCTTATTCAAGGCTATATACTGTCTTCCTTGAAATGCACTCTGATACATTTTTCCTGGGTTTCTAATAACATAAATGAGCAGAAACATGCAAGTCTTTTGGTGTGTATAAGCTACAGCCTGTTGCATAGACTTTTACTGAGATCTGATTATAGTTACGAATCTGGAAACAATAGGTATGTATGGGGTGAGTTTTGAGGAGTGTTAGAATTCCTTGAAAGGCAACTGCCTTGGCTGAGGTCTTGACAAGGTTGGCTAGTGCCCCTGGGCAGGGGAGAAATAACCATTTCTGTTAGCAAGGGAGGCTCAGGGGACGCCAGTGGTTTAGTTTCCTAGATTCTTCTAAGTCCACCAAAATGTCTCCTTTCAAAGCCTCAGGTCCCACTCCTTCATGGTCAAGTCCTAATTTTCACAGAGGAGAATTGGTGACCCTATGAATTAAACTTGTAATTCTGCAACATGCACAATGACATTTGGAATCTTATTTTCAGCCATATCTGCTCTGTTGCTACAAGAATTAAGAGATAATTTTAGTGCTGCCTTAGACACTCTCTAGTTCTCTGACCTTGCCTTATGCTGAAAATTTAAATCTTTAAATTTACCATTTTCTTTGTGTACGCTCTCCACTGTGGTCAGAAATAGCTAGCCTACCTCAGTCTCTGTAAGTCATCCTCGCTGTCATAATGGTCAAGTGCAGCAGCCACTTGGCCTTCCAAAGCCTGGCCTTTAATAGGCACCACATTCCAAACAACCACAAGTGATGATCTGAGAAACTGTAATGGCACTGGATGTCCCGTATCCCATTTTCCACTTGTAAGAGATGATTACTTCAGTTATCCTCACAACCCAATTGTAGATCCTCACTTTTGAGATTCTCTTTCTAGGAGCACTTGATACTATACTGTGTCAGTCGGGGTCTGGTCAGAAATACAGAAACCACTCTAGGTATTTTGAATAAAAGAAATTAAATATAGAGAATTGACTATACATTTGCCAAAGGAACGAAAGGAGAAGGAGAGGTGCTGGAGAAGTCAAGAGGAGGAAGGGGTGTTGCCTCATGATCAGAAGCTGTTCATGTCCCTGGATGGGAGCCCAGTGCACACCTGCTGCAGTGCTTTTAGAGAGGCTATGTCCACCGGCTCTGAATCCATCAAAAGGTCCTGTCTTGACTAGGGTTGGAACCACAGAAAAGATGGTGGCTTGGCCCAGGTTTCAGGAGTTCAGAATCTCGCTACCTTTGCTGTCCCTACAACAAATAGCAACTGCCACACTGTTAGAGCCCAAAGCGGGAAACTTCTCTCTTTGTCCTTTCTGATCTTCCAATGGTGACTTTATTTTTGTTGAGGTAAAATCAGTTTATAACATTATATAAGTTTTAGGTGTAAAACCGTATAATTCGACTTCTACCGAAAGTCTGCTGTCAAAAGTCTAGTTTCTATCCATCACCAAACAACTGGCCCCCTTTACCCATTTTGCCCTCCCCCCACCCCCCTTCCTCTCTGGTAACCACCAATCTGTTCTCTGTATCTATGTGTTTGTGTTTGTTTTGTTTGTTTTTTGTTTTTTTCTTATACTCCATATGTGAGTGAGATCCTGCAGTAATTTACATTCCCATTAACAGAATCTAAAAGAAAGGCAACTGGCGATGAAAGCTGGGCAGTGTGGTCTGCAGTCTTCAAGCCCCAGCTACATGGAACACAGTATAAAAGGGCTGGTGTGGAATTGAGAAAGATGAGGATAAATAAATGGTACATTTGGTCATGAAGGAGACTGGCCTGTAATTTTCATTGTCATGCTGAATTTGCTGTTTCTTTTAAAACTTTTATTACTGAGAATTTCAAACATGTACAAAAATAGAATAATTTAATGGGCTCCAATGCATCTATCAGCTCGTCAGCAATGATCAACTCACAGACAACCTTATTTCACTTATATACCCCCACTAACACCCTTTATTTTGAAGCAGATCCCATATATCATATCATTTAATAATACTTTAGTATCATCAATATCCGCTAAGTATTTCGATGTCTAACTTTCTCTTAATGCCCTTCCCCCACAGCAGTTTATATGGATCAGAATCCAAATGAAATCCATACATTGCTGTTAATTGAAATGCCTTTAAGTTTCTTTTTCATTTCTATTTTCTCCTCCATTCTGTACCCCCTGCCAACCTCAGAAATTTACATGTTTAAGAAGGTGGATTGTTTGTCTTATAGAGTTTATCACAGTCTGACTTTTGATGATTGCATCCTCATAGTGTAATTTAACATATTCGTCTATCCTAGTATTTCCAGGAAATTGGTAGATGGATATAAAGATTTGATCAGATTTAGATTTGATATTTTTGGCAAGATGACTGTGAATTTGAAAATTTATTTGGAGATTTTTAATTTTATTTTTTTGCTTTGATTTATCACTGAATTGTGTTGTGCCCAGAGAACACTATCTGTCTGTATCAATTCTCCGAACCCTTTGAGGCTTGCTTTATGGTCATGTACATTGTTAATTTCCAATAGTGTTTCATGAATATCTTAAAAGAATGCATGCTATGCGAATATTGAGTGCAATATTCTATAGCTATTTATTAGATGCAGCTTGTAAATTATGTTGCTTGCTGCTTTTTTGGTTGTTCTATCAATTATTGAGAAAAGGATGTTAAAATCTCCAGTTATGATAGCAAATTAGTAAATTACTCCTTAGAGTTTTTATGATATTTGCTTTATATATTTTAAGCTTTGGTTTCAATGCATATGATATTAGATTTGTTATGCCCTTCTGGTGAATAGGGCCTTTTATTATTATATAATAACTCTCTTTACCTCATCCTTCAATGTCCTTATGTTCCAGTTATGTCTCCATTAAAAACAATCTACCTGGATTCTTAAAAAATTGGGTATGATAGTTTTTGTTTATTCCATTTACATTTGGTGTGATGAATGATTTTTGGGATTATTTCTACCACCCATTTTGTGCTTCCTGTTTGTTTAGCTTTTTAATTCTTAATCCTTTCTATGCTTAGTTTGCTATGAGTTTTTATCTTGAATTGGAGTTGTGTTCTTTTCAAAGACTTTTATTGAATCTACTGAAATGATCCTATCATTTTCTTCATTAGTCTGTTAATGTGGTGAATTGATGGATTGATTTTCCAATGTTAAGTCATTCTTGCATACCTGAAACACACCAACTTGGTCATGGCTTTTCACTTTTAGCATTTATTTGTGCCTTCTTTTCCTCTCTCTTTTCTTGTTCAGGGGTTTTTAAACTCTTTTTTTTTTTTCAAAAAAGCAACTTTGTTTATTCCATTTTATGCTTGTATTCTATTTTATTAATTTCTGCTCATACCTTGATTATTTCTTTTCTTTTCCATACTTTGAGTTAATGTTTTTTTAAAAAAAGGCTTTTTAAAAAAACTTGTGATGGATATTTACTTGATTAATTTTCAGCTTTTATCATTTTCTAAACTTCTTGGTAGGTATCGCTTTAGCTGCATCAATCAATTTCAACAAATGGTATTTTCACTGTCATGAAGATTAGAATATTTTCTAAATTTCCATTATAACTTTTTTATTTGACCTACAGACTATTTAGAAGGGTATTGCTTAATTTCTAAACATAGTGATTTAGCATATTTGTTACTGATACCTGGCTTAACTATACTATGCTCAGAAAACACACTCTATATGATTTTAATCCTTTGAAATTTTTGAAACTTAACAGCCAAGTATATATTCTTGTATTTTGTAACTTTTCCATGTGTGCTTGAAAAGAATCTGTATTATGCACTTGTTGAATACAGATTCTATAGTGTTCTATAGATGTCAGTAGTACAGTTTGTTAATCATATTATTAAAATACTTTTATAGCTTTACTGAATTTATTTGTTCTATCAATTATAGAGAGAAGAACACTAAAATATCCCATATGCTTTGTCTTCTTCTCCTGTAGTCTTGTCAATATTTGCTGTCTGTATTTTGAGACCGTCATTAGGTACACACAAATATAACATTATATATTTTCAGTTCATTGAACTTATCATTATTATGTGTGCTTCTTTATTTTTTGTATTGCTTTATATCTTGAAGTTTATTGATTGATACTAATATAGCTACGCCAATATTTTTGTGTGTTTTTTTCAGCTTCTTTCAGATATTATTGACATATAACATTGTGAAGTTTAAGGTGTATAATGTGATGATTTGATACATGTATGTATTGTGAAATGATTCTCACAATAATGTTAATTAACACATCCACCACCTCAGACAGCAATTTTTTTTTGTGGTGAGAACATTTAAGATTTCCTTTCTTAGCAACTTTCAAGTATATAATACAATATTGATAACTATAGCCACCTTACTGAATATTAGATGCACCAATTTTTTTAAAAGACTTTTCTGGAAGTACAATTTATAGTAAACTACCCATATCTAAAATGTATAATTTGATGTTACGATATTATATATATACCCATGAAATCATCACCACTGTTAAGATAATTGATTTTTAAATTCTCTTTGATTCTTTTTTAACTCTCTGCTTTTCTTTTTGAGTAATTTCTATTGCTATGTCTTCAAGTTCACTAATCTTTTCTTCTTCAATGTCTGATCTATTGTTAATCCTAACCAGTGTATTTTCATCTCACATGTTTCAGTTTTCATTTCTAGAAGTTCAATTGGGATCTATTTTTATAGCTTCCATGTGCCTACTTAACTTTTTGAACATACAAAATACAATTATAATAAGTATTTTAATGTCCTTATCTGCTAATTCTAACAACTGTGTCAATTTGGATCAATTCTGTTTGACTTTTTCCCCTCACTTTGGATCATATTTTCCTGCTTCTTTGTATGCCTGGTAATTTTTTATTAGATACCATACATTGTGTATTTTATCTTGTTTGGGACTGGTTATTTTAGTATTCCTATAAATATTCTTGAGCTTGATCTAGGATGCATTTAGATTACTTGTAAACTGATCCTTTCAAGACTTGCTTTCATGATTCGTTAGGTGAGAACAGAGTGGTGCTCACTCTAGGGCTAATTATTCCCCACTATTGAGAAAAGACCCTTCTGTGTACTGTACCAGTACCCCATGAACCTTGAGGTTTTCCAGTCTGGCTGGTGAAAACAGGCACTATTCTCAGCTGTATGCAGTTGCTGGCATTACCTCTGATCCCTTCAGGTGGGTCTTTCTCCAGCTTTGGGTAGTTTCCTCACTGCTGTCCACTGATCAGTACCCTTCTGAATGCTGGAGGGTGACCTGTAGACCTCTGGAGTTCTCTCTCTGCATATCTCTCTCTTTTCTGGTAGTCTGTCCTGCTCACTCTATCTGCATTGACCTTCCTGAACTCCCAGCTTTATCCCTCCACCTCAGGGAGTCCTTTGGGTCTGCCCAGGTGCCCTAGCCTTGTGCTGTGGCCTGGAAACTCTCTTAAGTCGGTAAGCTTGGGCAGTTGTATCTCCTTTATTTTCTGTCTCTCAGGGATCATTGTCTTTTGTTACATGATATGTGCAGCATCTTGGCAACTTTTTTCCATATAGTTTGTTAGTTTTTACTTGTTCTAGGTAGGAGGGTAAATCTAGTCTCTCTTAATCCAACTTGGTTGGGAGCAGAAATCTACCAGTTTTATTTTGGTTGTTGTTTTCACTACTTTCAATCTTTCTGTATTCTTATATTAGTTAGATTTTATTTCTTCATCTAGTCCAATAGTCTATATTTTTCTTTTAACTGGACAATATAGTTTATTTATGCTTAATGTTATTACTGATATGTCTTAGTTCAAACTTACCACTTTTTTTGTACTTCCTATTTTCCCCCAACATTGTTTTTCTTTTCCTTTTTCTCTCCTTTTTAACTTTCTTTTGTATTGGGTTTTTAAAATCTTTGCATTTTCGCCCTCCACTATTTGAATGTTATACATTCTATTTCCATTATTTATATTGTATCATTTCTATATATTTCTATATTTCTAGCTTTATTGTTTGATTACTGCTGAAATTATAACATGTATACTTATTTTCAAAATATAATGTTAATAAGTAACTTTATTCTTTCTTATTTTTATTTTTCATTTTTGATAAACATACTTATTTTATATTCTGCCCAATATCTGAAGTCTTTGTTGGTCTAATTTATGAATTTAGCTTGTGAGATCATGCTCACTGGAGCTTAATTGTGAGAATTCTCTGAGCCTAGATTTAAGGTATAATACTCTAGAGAGAATTTGCATTTGCTATACTCAGTCTAGGATTATGATCAACTTGAGACCTTTTTAACTTATTATTACATTTTTTAAAACTTGTCAGATAGTTGAATTACATATATATTCTTCCTGAGTTGGTGTCTCAATGGAGACCTTTATATTTCTTCCTTTCTTCAGTATCAAGACTCAGACAGGAAAATTTCCTTTTGTCTCTCTTCATGAGGTTATTTTTCCTAGTTCACTCTTTCATTGAAGGGATCTGCTTTTAAGGGTCTCAGATTCATGCAAGGGTCTCAGATTCACCTTCCTACCCTTTGTGGACCCAGGCCTTTTCTCTTTTTGCCCAGGATAAGTTCCATTAAAAAGGAAGCTTCGGGGCTGACCTCGTGGCATAGTGGTTAAGTTCAGCACACTCTGGCAATTCAGGTTCATGGGTTTGGATCCTGGGCGTGGACCTACACCACTCATCAGTCATGTTGTGGCAGCAACCCACATACAAAATAGAGGAAGATTGGCACAGATGCTAGCTCAGGGCTCATCTTCCTTAAGCAAAAATAGAGGAAGATTGGCGACAGACGTCTGCTCAAGGGTAAATCCTCCTCAGCGAAAAAAAAAAAAAAAAAAAAGGAAACTCCAGGTTGCCAGTAATGAACAGTTGTCCCAGGTCAGCTGGCTGCTCAGCACTCACCTCTCTGGATTGGTGCTTTTGTCTCCTTTTTGGCTTAAGAGGTTTTATTTTTTTCATTTTTTGTTTTTTGCTGTCATGCCACCTCTGCTATGTACTATGCATTTAAAAAGATATTTAAAAATATTTCATGCAGCCTTTTGTTTCTTTGTACCTGGATGGTTTGTCAAGATACATGGTCTGAAATATTGTCATAAGTGGAAATCAGAATCTTCACTTTATTTTCTACTTAACTGCCAACATCCTCCAGGATACTTTTCTATTAACAGCTGTTTGGAAGAGGCTGTGCCATGCCAAGCTGAGATTTTAGCTCAGTTTAAGGAAGAACTTTTTGTTAGAGAGTGTCCAGAAGATGGAATGTACTAGGGGGTCATGAGTTCTCTGGAGGTTTTAAAGTGCAGACATGATAACCATTTTATTGATAATTTTGGAGAGCGATGTATGCACCATGGACAGAAGAGTGGAGAGATAAGAAACATGGACATTTGTTAAAAATCCCAATTATTTGGTATTGGTGGTTGTCCTAATGGTGAATATAGTGGTAGAAATGTACTAACATCTGCTGAGTTCCTGTTGTATATGTGGCATACATTACACTGGAAACTCACATGAATTTTCTTATTTATTCTTTATAATAATCTTACTGTGGTAAGTATTGTTATCCCTAATGTACAGATGGGATAAGTGGGGTTATAAGAAAATAAGTTTCCTAAGGTCACACGTTAAGTGACTGAACCAGAGTTAAAATTCGAGTCATTGGCTTCAGAGCCAAGGTGCTTTCCTCTACACGATGCTGTGGATGGTCCCTGCAATAGGATGGTAGAGAGGGACGAGGCTGTCATAGCCATCTCCCGGGGGTAGTTAAGCAGATTCTTTCCTGCTCTTGCTTTAAGCTCCTCCATATTCCTCTGCTTAATTCCTCACCATTCAGACTTTCAATTGCTGTTTGAAAGGGAGAATTATACACAACCCCAAATCAATTTTGGCTAAAAAAAGAGAGCTTCCAAGTACATGCCACTGGGGGATCACATAATGGCATCACTTTGATTTTTATTGCAAATGCTTAGGAATAAACACAGTAGTAAATGTGCTATCCTGTTTAGCAATTTAAATATGCTTTTGCAAGCTCATTAGATCCTGTCACCTCCACACGTACAGCTGCTCCTTGCGTGGAAGTGATACTCACACTCCAACAACCTGTGCTTTTCAGAGACAGATGTTACTGGGGTGGGGGGCAATGCTGGTGGATACTCCTCACACTGAGGGCAGAGAGTTGGGGAGGCAGCTCTTTGAAGGGTTTACAGATACAGTTGCTGTTGTAAAGAGTCTGACTCCATTTTTGGTGCTTGACTGCTGAAAGCATTTTCAAGCCCACTTCTCTTTCCCCTTCTGCCCACATTTGGACAAGCTTATAAGCAAGCCAGGGTGCTTCCTGCTTTGGCATCAGTGGAAGTTCAAACCCCTCAAGCCTGGCCCTCAACCCAGCCTCATTCCATAATCACCATAAAACTCCAACCCAATTGTCCTTCACTGTTCTCTTTCAAGCCATTTTTGGCCCCTTGGGAGCCTATCTTGTTACGTGTACGTGTACATGTGCGTGTATGTGTACGAATTTTCCTTACGTCCTTTTCCAGAGAGTCTCATTATGTGAGCAAAAAACATTCTCATGACCTTTTGACATGTGTGTGTATGGCATCATCAATCTTGACATTCAGAGTCAAATTTGGGGTGGAGGTGGTCCATTCTACCTCTGTGGCTGATCACAACAGTTAGTAAAGGGAAGACTGAGCAAGAGATGATAGGGACTTAGGTTTCTGAGTCCTTGGCTCTCTATGTCAGCCAGTGACAACTCTGCAGTGTTCCTGAAAGCAGGGTATGCAGAAGACAAGGTGAGGGAAATGACTGTTTTATTACTACGAGGATTTGACACCAAACCTCTATGTATTCCTCTGGTCAGGTGTCTATGCCAACATTGATAACTCCTTTTGCCTGGGTCGGAGGCAACTTAGTACCAAGAATCAAGACAGGTTGAACTGCTGAGCCTCTTGCTCCCTAAGTTCATACTCAAATATCACCTATCCCCAAGCCATTGAGAGCATGTTAGCCAGTAAGGAGTAACTTGATATATTTACCTAACGCCTAGAACTTTTCTCTTCCCTGCCTTTTCGGGATGAGGAAGCTCTCAGGAACAAGCATATTCGGAGACTGTTTTACCTATCTGGAATCTTGGCAGTGAGAGAGGTTGTCAAAAGGGAGAGAAATGGATGAGTATCCTTGAGCAGGAGCTCAGCACTGACTTCCTTAATTGTCTAGTCTCCTGGGAAAGAGAGAGAGAGAGAGTGAAAGGGCAAGACAGAGCGAGAGAGAGGGAAAAGAAGAGGAGGAAGAAGAAGGAGGAGGAGGAGGAGGAGAAGAAAAGAGGAGGAGGAGAGAAAAAAGAAAAGCAGAGAAGAGAGAAGATTGACCAGAACTCTAGCACTGTGGCATCAGAATGGAAGTCCCTGACTGTCCAATCCTAAGCAGTCCTCCTTTTGGTGTTAAGAAGAGGGAAGGTGGACAAAGGGGCAGGCAACATTACCCAGTACCCAGCAGGTAAGCGGGACTTCCCCAAATTCCACCATCCCAGGATGATGAGCTTATGAAATTAGAGAATAAATTTTAGGATAAAGAGTTTTATTTATTTGTTCTTTCTAGTCTAGCTACCTTATCTTTCTTTTCTTCTTTTTCTCAATTGCACCTGGCTAATACCTCCAGTACAATGTTGAACCGGAGTGAGGAGAGCACAAATCCTTGCCTTGTTCCTGACCTTAAGAAGAAAACATTCAGTTTTTCACCATTTAGTATTATGTTAGCTGTAGGTTTCCCATAGATGTCGTTTATCTAGTTGAGAATGTTCCCTTCTAAGTTTGCTGAGAGTTTTTATCACGAATGAGTATTTTGAATTTTGGCAAATGATTTTTCTATAACTATTGGGATAAGTATATGCTTTTTCTTTCTTAGGCTGTCAATGTGATTATACTGATTGATTTCTGAATGTTAAACTGATCTTGCATTCCAGGGATAAACTCCGCTTGCTCATGATATATTAGCCTTTTATGTATTGCTGGATTCAATTTGTTCACATTTTGTTAAGAATTTTTGTGCCTATGTTCATATTGCAAATTAGTTTGTAGTTTAGTTTTCTTAAAATAACTGTTTGGTTTTGGGATCAGGGTGATGCTGGAGTCAGAATGAGTTGCAAGTGCCCCCTCACCCTTTATTTTAAGGAATAGTTTATGTGAAACAGGCATCATATCGTTCTCAAATTTTGGGTAGAATTCACCAGGAAAGCTGTTTAAACCTAGAATTTTCTTTCTGGGAAGGCTGTTTCATAGTTACAGGGCTATTGAAGCTATTTCTTCTTGAGTGAGATTTGATAGTTTGTGTCTTTAGAGGAATTTGTCCATTTTATCTAAGTTGTATTTATTGACATAAAGTTTTCATAATATTTGCTTATTCTGCTTTTAATGTCTGTAAGGTCTATAGTTATGCCCCTTTTCTCATTCCTGATACTAGGAATTTGTTCTCCCTCTCAGCTGCCCCCCATCAGTCAATCTAGAAGTTATCACTTTTATTGATATTTTAGAAGAAACATTTGGTTTTATTGGTTTTCTCCATTATTTTTCTGTTTCGTTGATTTCTGTTCTTATCTTTATTATATTCTTCCTTTTGCTCACTTTGGGTTTGCTTTTATTTTTCTAATTTCTTAACACTGAAAGCCTAGGTCATTGATTTTAAGCCTTTCTGTTTTTCTAATACAAGTTTTCCAATGTGATAAATTATCCTTTTAACCCTGCTTTAGCTTAAAAAAAGAAGAAAAAGTTTTGATATGTTGTATTTTAATTTTTTCCAGTCAAAATATTTTCTAATTTCCCTTGTGATTTATTCTTTGGCCCATGCGTTATTTAGAATTGAGTTGTTTAGTTTCCAAATATTTGGGCATTTTCCATATATCTTTCTACTATTGATGTTTACTTTAAATCATCTCTGGATGATTTTAATCTTTTTAAATTTATTGAGACTTATTTTATGGCCCAGAATATGGTCTATCTTGGTAAATATTTAGTGTGTGCCCTTGAAAAGAGTGTGTCTTCTGCTGTTTTGGGGTAGAATATTCTATAAATGTCAGTTAGATTAAGTTGATTGATAGTGTTCTTCTATGTCCTCATTAATTTTCTGTTTATCAGTTGTATCAACTATTTAGAGAGCAGTGTTGAGATCTCTGATCAGAATTGTGGATTTGTCTATTTCTTCTTGCAGTTTTGTTTCTGCTTCATGCATTTTAGAGCTCTATTATTAGGTATTTAGTGTCATTATGTCCTCATGATTAATAACTTCTTTATCCCCGATAATTTTCCTTGTTCTAAAGTCTGCTTTGTCTTTAAAATAGCTACTCATATTTTCTTTTGATTAGTATTAGCATGGTATACCTTTTTCCATTCCTTTACTTTTAATCTATTTGTGTCTTTATATTTAAAAGATTTCTTTAGAATTATAGTTGGGTTTTTAAAAATTTTTTTAAATTTTTAATTTAATTTTTATTGAGTTAATGATAGGTTATAATCTTGTGAAATTTCAGTTGTACATTATTGTTTGTCAGTCATGTTGTAGGTGCACCCCTTCACCCTTTGTGCCCACCCCCGACTCCACCTTTCCTCTGGTAGCACTAATCTGTTCTCTTTGTCTACATTTTTAAATTCCTCATATGAGTGGAGTCATACAGAGGTTGTCCTTCTCTATCTGGCTTATTTCACTTAA
Organism: Equus przewalskii; assembly: GCF_037783145.1. Taxonomy (NCBI): domain Eukaryota; kingdom Metazoa; phylum Chordata; class Mammalia; order Perissodactyla; family Equidae; genus Equus; species Equus przewalskii. The sequence continues at coordinate 7,162,721 of NW_027228750.1, forward strand.
CATAATTCCCTCAAGGTCCATCCATGTTGTTGCAAATGGGACAATTTTGTTCTTTTTTATGGCTGAGTAGTATTCCATTGTATATACATACCACGTCTTCTTTACCCAATCATCTGTTGATGGGCACTTAGGTTGCTTCCATGTCTTGGCTATTGTAAATAATGCTGCAATGAACATTGGGGTGCATGGGACTTTTGGAATTGCTGACTTCAAGCTCTTTGGATAGATACCAAGTAGTGGGATAGCTGGATTATATGGTAGTTCTATTTTTAATTTTTTGAGAAATCTCCATACTGTTTTCCACAGTGGCTGTACCAGTTTGCATTCCCACCAGCAGTGTATGAGGGTTCCTTTTTCTCCACAACCTCTCCAACATTTGTTACTATTTGTTTTAGTTATTTTTGTCATTCTAATGGGTGTAAGGTGATATCTTAGTGTAGTTTTGATTTGCATTTCCCTGATGATCAGCGATGATGAACATCTTTTCATGTGCCCATTGGCCATCCGTATGTCTTCTTTGGAGAAATGTCTGTTGATGTCTCCTGCCCAGTTTTTGATCGGGTTGTTTGATTTTTTGTTGTTGAGTTGTGTGAGTTCTTTATATATTATGGATATTAAGCCTTTGGTGGATGTATGACTTGCAAATATTTTTTCCCAGTTAGTGGGTTGTTTTTTTGTTTCAATCCTGTTTTCCATTCCCTTGAAGAAGCTCTTTAGTCTGATGAAGTCCCATTTGTTTATTCTTTCTATTGTTTCCCTTCTCTGAGAAGGCATGGTGTCCGAAAAGATCCTTTTAATACTGATGTCAAAGAGTGTACTGCCTACATTTTCTTCTAGAAGCCTTATGGTTTCAGGTGTCACCCTTAGGTCTTTGATCCATTTTGAGTTTATTTTGGTGAATGGTGAAAAAGAATGGTCGATTTTCATTCTTTTACATGTGGCTGTCCAGTTTTCCCAGCACCATTTGTTGAAAAGACTTTCTTTTCTCCATTGTAGGCCCTCAGCTCCTTTGTCGAAGATTAGCTGTCCATAGATGTGTGGTTTTATTTCTGGGCTTTCAATTCTGTTCCATTGATCTGTGCACCTGTTTTTGTACCAGTACCACACTGTTTTGATTACTGTAGCTATGTAGTATGTTTTGAAGTCACGGATTGTGATGCCTCCAGCTTTGTTCTTTTTTCTCAGGATTGCTTTAGCAATTCAGGGTCTTTTCTTGCCCCATATGAATTTCAGGATTCTTTGTTCTATTTCTGTAAAGAATGTCATTGGGATTCTGATTGGGATGGCATTGAATCTGTAGATTGCTTTAGGTAGAATGGACATTTTAACTATGTTTATTCTTCCAATCCATGTACATGGAATGTCTTTCCATCTCTTTATGTCATCATCCATTTCTTTCAGAAAAGCCTTGCAATTTTCATTGTATAGGTCTTTCACTTCCTTAGCTAAATTCACCCTGAGGTATTTTATTCTTTTTGTAGTGATTGTGAATGGTATTGTGTTCTTGAGTTCTTTTTCTGTTAGTTCATTATTAACGTACAGAAATGCTACTGATTTATGTAAATTGATTTTATACCCTGCAACTTTGCTGTAGTTGTTGATTGTTTCTAAAGTTTTCCAATGAATTCTTTGGGGTTTTCTATATGTAAGATCATGTCATCTGCAAACAGCGAGAGTTTCACTTCTTCCCTCCCTATTTGGATTCTTTTTATTCCCTTTTCTTGCCTAATTGCTCTGGCGAAAACCTCCAGTACTATGTTAAATAAGAGTGATGATAGAGGGCATTCTTGTCTCATTCCTGTTTTCAGGGGGATGGCACTCAGTTTTTGCCCATTGAGTATCATGTTGGCTGTGATTATAGTTGGGTTTTATTTTCCTTTTTTTAAAATCCACTCTGACATCACTGTCTTTTAATTGGTGTATTTAGATCATTCACATTTAAAGTGATTATTGATGTAGCTGGATTATTATCTACCAGATTTGCAACTGTTTTCCATTTGTTGCACTCATTGTTTTCTTTCCTTTTTAAAAAAATCTTCCACTCGTTTTGCTGTCTTTGGTTTTAATTGAGTATTTTATATGACTCTATTTTCTCGTCTCTCTTAGCATATCAGTTATATTTCTTTTTTAAAAAGATTTTTATGGTTGCCCTAGAATTTGTAATATACGTTTACAAATATTCTAAGTCTGTTCTCAAGTAACACTACAGTATTTCATGGGTAGTGCAGACATCTTATAACAAGTTATTCCCAATTCCCCCCTTCCATCCTTTATATTATTGCTGTTATCAATTTCACTTATTTATAAGCTTTAATCACCCAATCTGTTGTTGCTATCATTATTTTAAACTAATAGTCAGACAGTAATAAGAAAATAAAGATTTTTATTTTACCTTCCTTTATTCCTTCTCTATTGCTTTTCCTTTCTTTATGTAGATCCAAGTTTCTGATCTATATAATTTTCCTTCTCTCTGAAGAACTTCTTTCAACATTTCCTTCAAGGCAGGTCTACTGGTGACAAATTCTCTCAGTTTTTGTTTGCAGGACACAGAATTCTAGATTAGTAGGGTATTTTTCTCTTAACACTTTAAATATTTTAATCCAATCTGATAGCCCTGCATTTTTAATTGGTGTATTTACATCATTTACAGTTATGTGATTATTGATATGGTTGGGATTAAGTTTGCTCCCAAACTATTTCTTTTCTATTTGACTAATTTGTTCTTGTCCCCCTCCCCATTTTTTTGTTTTTTTTTTACCTTTACTGCCTTCTATATTTCTTTTTTTTCTTTTTAAGATTTTTTTTTTTCCTTTTTCTCCCCAAAGCCCTCCGGTGCATAGTTGTATATTCTTCATTGTGGGTCCTTCTAGTTGTGGCACGTGGGACTCTGCCTCAGCGTGGCTTGATGAGCAGCGCCATGTCCGTGCCCAGGATTCGAACCAACGAAACACTGGGCTGCCTGCAGCGGAGCCCGCGAATTTAACCTCTCGGCCACGGGGCCAGCCCCTGCCTTCTGTATTTCTAATGATTTGGTTTAATCTTCTTTATTGATTTATCAGTAAATCTATTTTTTTTGCTTTTGTGTCTTAGTGGTTGCTCTGGAGTTTACAGTATATATATTTAATTTGACAAAGTCCACCTTCAAATAATATTATATGATTACACATATTGTGTAAGAACTGTACAATAGTGTATCATTTCATTTCTATTCTCCCCTCTTGGCCTTTGTATTTTTGTTGTCACACATTTTATTTTATATATGTAATCAATTTCCAAAGTGTGTTGTTAATATATTTACTTTTAACGTCAATTATCTTTTAAATAGATTAAAAACTAAGAAAAAAACATCTTTTATATTCACTCTCATATTTACCATTTCTGATATCTCCATTCCCTTGTGTAGATCCTAATTTCCTTCCGTCTGGCATTGTGTTTGTTCCATGTAAAGGTTTTTAACATTTTTTTATAGTGCTGGTCTATTGGTGATAAATTATCTCAGGTTTTGTACCTTAAAAGCCTTTATTTTGTCATCTTTTGTTGACAGATATTTTCACTCTACAGAATTTTAGGCTGACAGGTTTTTTCCTTTAGTTCTTTGAAGATATGACTCCACCATCTTCTGAATTTCATTGTTTCCAATGGGAAGTCTACTGTCATTCTTATTTTTGTTCTTCTGTATGTAATATGGCTCCTCTCACCTCTTTGGCATATTTTAAGTTTTTTATCTCTATTATTTGTTTCCAAGAATTTGAAGATTATGATCTTTGGTGTGGTTTCTTCATGTTTCTTTTGCTTAAGGCTTGCAGAAACTTCTTGGATCTGTGGGTTTGTAGGTTTTTTAATTTTCATTTTAGGATAAATAAAAGGAAATTTTCATAGGTCAGGTTCTATGGAACCATAGCCTTAGATGGAGAGTTTCATGTGGAAGGCTTATTTGGGCACACGCTCAGGAACAACGTCTGCAAGAAACAGTATTGAATAGAGAGAAAATTTGAACAGTAATATAGTTAGAAGAGAAATCCTAGTCAATTCTATGGGAAAGCTCTAGAGTTAAAATGGTCCTTCAGAGTTGTCTTAAACTGAGACAAGAAGGGTGACTGGCCATTGGGTGTGGGCTGCTCTTAGGATGGTGGCATAACCTTAGGTAAGGAGCTTCCTTTGGACAGGAGAAGTTCCTTTGAGAGGGATGCAGCTCTAAGTTACCTACAGCCAACGCTCCTGGCAGTTGAGAGAGTGTGTGTCTCACTCTTGAAGTGGAAACATAGGTAGTACACTACAGAATCCATTACAGAAATGCTTTCTTCTGCAATGAACTTAAAATCTTCAGTGCTAGAAGTGGTAGAGATTCTTAACTCCTGCAGTATACATCACTTCTACTATTTTTGGCACTTCCATCAAAGATGGTCTTGGATTGTTACTCAGCTGTTTCATTATGTAAGTATTATCTCCTCAATTAAATTATAAACTTCTAGAAAACAGTTGCCATCTTTACCACCCTGTAGCTTCCAAAGTGACTATCAGAGAATTGTGCTCACTTACTAATACAGTGCTGATTCCCAAAAGAATTGTTTAGATCACCTCATCCAAACCCCTTAAATTACTACTGGGTAAACTGAGGCTGAGAGAGATTGAACAGCCAATAAGTGTCTGACCTGAGACTAAAACCAAGGTCTCTCAATAATTCAGTGCTCTTTCACTGTGCCTGAGTATTTCATAGTGGGTCATCAGTAATTAATACATAAATATAATTGAGTATTTACTACCGTACCTCTAATGAACAAATGGCTCCACGAAGACTTTAAGTAAATATGAATGTCATCGCACAGAGGTTTTCAGGAAACATAGGATTGGTGAAGACTTAAAGATCCACTCATACAATACATTATGAGTAATATATTTTGTATTTGTAAACAAATACAGATTTTAAGTGCTTATATGCATAGAAAAAGACTATAAGGATATAATCCATATAAACATGTTAGCACTTGTTATCCCTGGGTTGCAGAATTAAGAGTTATTAACAATAAACATAGATAAATTTGCATAATTATAAATACAGCTATATCAAACATCTAGTCTATTGAGTGATTTTTAGGATTGTATTGCTCTTCTGCATCTCTGTGATAAGTTGCTTACCACCTCTGTAGCTAGCCTAATCTGTCTGTGGACATCACAGCCTCTTAGAATATTATTATATTGAACTGAAATCTTTTTCCCTAGGGTTTTCACCCTTGATCCTATTTTCTCCTTGTGGCCATTCGTTGGAAGTTTTATTTTTATTCTATATGAAAGCCCTTCAGACATATGAAGGCAGCCTGTTCTCCTTCCAGTCAAACATCTCTCCTTTTCCTCTTTTCAACTTCAGGTATTTGGTGCTGTCCTTAGCTATTGAGAACAACCTCAGATCACACCTCAACAGGTCTCTGGGAGTCCCAACCAGAGAAAAACTGTTAGGTGAATCCAGAGAGACCATTGATGGGTTATTTATTCACTGAACATTAATCGAGGGCTCAACACGTGTTGTGTTGTGAGCTGGGGATATAAGAATGAATGTTAAGATGCTTCCCCCGGACTTCTCAGTGTGGGAAAGGCAGATTTATGACAGCTGACCACCAGGTAGCTTAATTAAGATACGAAAAGAGATCAGTGGGAGCACAGAATTGTGACCAACTCTCCTGGGGGAGTGCGGAAAGTGGTGCGAAGGAAGTGGCATCAGAGCCCTGTCTTGAAGGGAGAGAAGGAGTTTGTCTTGGTCTAACACAGAGATAGATAGGCTGAGCCCAACACCTGTTCTCTAGGGAATTTTGCTTGTCCAAATACAGCAATGCATTCCTTAGTGTCTCCTGCCCAGGCACAGAGTTTGTTGGCTATTCCACTTCTTGGACAGGTGAAGAATGGAATGGAAGCATGACAAAGGCATGAAGCAACAGGGAGATACTATAATCTAATAGACAAATCTCTAGGCATTTTCCTCCCCTTGCTCCCAATTTGAGTAAAGAGATGTCTTTAAAGGAAGGTGAGAGTCAACTTTTCCTATAGTAGTTGGTAAATCAGGTTCAGCCTAGAGTGTGGCATTCATCCAGGCCCTCTCAACTAAATATGTCTATTATTTTCTCCCCATGCCACCTCGTTCTTAGAAAACCTGCCCATCCACAGCCTGGAAGGGGTGGCTCTAATTATCATGTGTCTCTACCTCTACAATGTCTGATTGTACTAGCTTAGACATGTGGCCCTTGCTGAGCAATTAAATGGCTCTTTGCAGGGAATATGGAATGGGACTATAGTGACTGAGCCATTAATCTGGAGGAGCTGAGCTGTAAGGTCCACCAAAGGGGGCAAAGGGGGTAAAGGGAGTGAGGCCACCATCTCAGGGCATTCATGATGAACTACACAAAAGTGGGAGAATGAACACAGAAACTGGTCTGGAGAGAAAGGTGAAGAAGATAACAAAATATTTGAAAGAGATGAAGTTTGAGGTGGAAAAAGGATAGAGGGAGGAAGAGAGAGAGATAGAACATGTCAACTTGCCATTTTCTTAAGGCCATTGTAATTTTTTTTTTAACAATTTCATTCTATTTCATTCCTCTGGGTCCTTAAAATAAATTATATTTTATTCAAGCTAGCTTGAGTGAGCATCTGTTCCTTTCAACCAAAATGTACCTAAACATCTCATTTACTCAGTTTACTTCTTTAATTCCTGTACAATGGCTAGAATAATTAGCTTGAAGGACTGGCCCCTTCTCCTGACCCCGTATTGTCCTGGCGGTGAAGCAAGATTTCCCCTTGAAAGGAAGACCAACTTCTGTTGGGACTGGTATTTGGCTAATGATGACTCACAGCATCAATTTGGAAGTGTGAAATTGGCCATCCTGCCTGGTTTCTGCTCTCTTCACATCTGTTTGGTCTCACAATATGCAGGAACAAAAGGCAGCTGGCATCGGGAGCTGCCCGTGGCTTTGAGAACTGCGGCAACGTCCCCCAGTTCCCTTGGCTGTAGCCTGAGAGGACCATTGATTTCCTCAGAGGGTACTGCCTGAATCTCACACTGCGGTGCTTTGGGAGGCGGAGAGTAGTTACCTAACATGAGGACAGAGATGTAGAAAACAGACCCAGTGTCCCTTGAGCCAGATTTAACGTTAATCTCTTCACTCAGGTGGTTTCAATTAATTTGCACATGTTTATTGAGCATCTACTCTGCATCAATTCTCTCCTCTTTCTTTTCCTTATTTGGGCCTCTCTGACTCCTATCCCTAATTTACATTCCAAGAATCTTTTCTTCTCCAATACTCCCCTGGGTTGCTGACTCATTTCTCTATTTTATTGCTGAACTTTCTCAAAGAGCCATCCACAGTGGCTAGCTCTCCTTCCCTAACCTTTCACTAACTCCTAGCTCTATGCCATCTATCTTCTGCTTTCCTCATGATGCAGTTTACTTTTCTAAATTTCTCTATATCTTTACAATAAATGTCTCTCTTGTTAAGTTAGTTGAAATGACTTTCTGTTCCTTGTAACTAAACAATTCCTGAGACATTCTCTCTTTCTTAGTTTGCCTCTCTGACCCTTACACAATGACCAATATACTCCTACTCAGCATGTTTTTGTCTCCAACATCCAAGGGAATGGGGATTTCTCTGGCAAAGACCAAGGGGACCTAGGAATACCCAAGTCTTGTCTTGCCTTAGCCAAACATTCTTCCTTGATGTTCTTAAGGTGGCTGTACATACACATAACAAATGGAAAACGACTCTGTCATTGGTTGAGCGAGGGCTTGATCCCTCACTATGGGGATTTGTTGTTGGAACGTGCAGCTTAGGCTCAAGCCCAAGGAGGATCTCTCTGCACCTGGTCTTCAAGTTTGAGTAGGCAGTGGTTCACTTACTGCTCCTGAGACAGAAAGCAGAAGAGAGGGCCAGTCAATGTCCCGAAATCTGACCAGTGAGATCAGCATTTGACTCATTCCCCACTAGGGACTTGGAGACGGACGTCAGGGAAAGGGAGAGGGATGGTAGGGGAGACCTCACTCCTATAGAGTGATCAGGGTGAATTAGTTATAAAAATTATTTTCCTTTAAAGTGTGGAGACATACAGGCAGGTAAAGTGGAGGAACACAGTCTCTTAACAAAATTTGATACCCACAACATTTTTACTACAGCTCATTTTTAGTATGTACACTGATTTGTTTAATCCTCTATTTGCACTTACTCTTGCCCCAATCAAATAATTATTCTCAAAGTAATTTGGTATGTAATTGTTACATCATTCATTCCCATATTGTTATATCATTCATTCACTCATTCAGCAATTGTTTATTGAGCCAGGCAGTAGGGATAAAAAGTGAATCTGTAAGGGAAGTTTCCTAGTCTAAGGAGTTCCTAGTCTATGAGATAGATGGTGGAAGGGTTGGGAAACAACAGATTTATAAACAAGTAAGTGCCATGAGGTATTGCGGGAGAAGTTTGAACAGTGAGAAGAGAAAGAAAGGAGGCTCTGAGCAGCCAGGTCCACCTCCTTGTTCCCGGTTTTGTGTTCACCTCCAGCCCTGACAAGGCTCTCTTGACTTTGTCAGTTGGTCAAAGAAGCAAAGCCCTTTTGGCTGAGCTCCTCAGCCTTTATTTTTGTTTATGGTTGACAAGCAGCCTCTGATAACTGGTCATTAGTGCTGGAAGGGTCCAAGAGGACTTTGGCCCCAGTCTACCATACCCAGAGTTATCTATGGGACAGGCCTTGTATCTTAAATTCTTTTAGGCAGTTAGAGGGAAGGTCAAAGTTTCTTTCAGAGTCTTTTGTTCTTAAAAATAATCAAGCCAAAGAGATACATTTTGGGGTGGCCAATTCTTATCCCCCACAATGTCAAGCACTGTTAGAGGCATTGGGAATTCAGCAATGTATAAGACAAGTCCCTACTCTCATGGACTTATGAGACATTGTTGTAAGACACCGACAATAAATAAGAAAATATATATGTTAAATTAGGTATGAATAAGTGCCTCTAAATTATTATAACTCCAAAATATTTCTCCAATTTTGCTGCTACTTTCCATATCCATTCATCCCTTCAGTCTAAACCACTTTAGACTCTTGCTTGCAATGGTCTCCTAACTATGATCTCTGTAGCCAAAGATTGTTCTGTTCCAGTCTTTTCTTCATGCAGCAGGCGAAGTGAGGGGAGGATCATGTCGCTCCACGGCTGAAACCCTTCAGTAACTTCCCAACACACTTGGAATAGGCCCAGACTCTGTACCTGGAGGGTCCTGTGCAATCAGTGGGTACACCATCCTCCTTTCCTGCCAATACTCTACCTACACTTGGCCTTACTGGCCTGCAGTTCCGTATGGGTATCAGTTTCCTGCCTCAGGACCTTTATCTGCCTCTAAGCCTGGCTGACTGCTAATCACCTTTCAGATCTTAACCTAGTTAACCTTTATCTAAAATGCCATCTCCTTGGAGAGCCCTTTCCTCATCCCTCCATCTAAATTATGTCCCTCTCTCACTCTCTCTTAGAGGAGCTTCTTTTCCTTTATGTAACAAACAGCTAGTTATAATTATTGTTTTATATAATATTCAAGCATCTAATAACTGTTTCTCCCACTACAGTGCAAGTTCCACGAAGATGAGAATCTTGTCTGCTTTGCTCACCAGCAGTGTAACAGTTCCCGGCATATTACACAAATGTGTAGCTAGATGTTGAATGAATCATGAGTTACTATACCTTTCATCTTTGACATCTGCCCCCAAACTCATCACATATTCCAGGTTTATACTTCCTTTTTAATGTACAGGCATATTAAAAGCTCTATCTATACGTAAATTATTCCCGACCTAATCAGATTCAGTTATTCTCAACCATCCATCCATTCATTCATTTAACCATTATTTATTGAGCCTTCTAATTACAAGGCACCATGCCAGGTAGTATATAAGATTAAAAGACGAATAAGACATGGTTCTTGTCCTCAAGACATTTATAGCCTAGAAGAGAATTTAAGAAGCTATCCAATAGTTATAGTGGAAAATGGGCTCTCTGTGCCATGATCAGCATAGTTAGTGGTGATGGAGGTGCAGAAAAGAGAGGTAATATTTCCAGCTAGAGATTTTAGGAAAGCTTTCATGGAGAAGGTGGCATCTAAGCAGGGTCCTGAAGGGCAGACAGGCTTTACATAGTTAGAGATGGTAGAGGAGGCATCCAGATGAAGAAACAGGGTAAACATTGTGCAGAAAGAAAAACACAGGAGTCTAGTAGGACCCCTGAGCAGCTCAGAGCCCAGGCCACCTATGGGGGAGCTATGGGAGGAAAGAACGGAGCATGTGCAACTCTGTTCTTTATGTGATACCTACTGAGGAGTTAGCAAGGGTTGTTGGACAGAGGAATAAAATAAGGGTTCATAGGGAGAGTTAGGGAAAGACCTATCTGCCTGTATGATTTAAAGTTAGGTAGACTTTCCTTATTCAACTAAGAGAGAAACAAAACATGGGACCAGAAGCATTCAGGGAAGAAAAAAATCCATGTGATGGGGGTGGATGGGGAAGCCCTTGGGGAGGAGGTGGGACATCCCTTTGCCTTCAAACTGGGACACTGACATATGGACCTTAAAAGAGTGAAACAAAGTTACAATGGCCGCTGTCATTCTTGGACTGAGAGGCCATCAACCCCACAGCTGAGCTGTATTAGTTTGCTGAGGCTGCCATAACAAAATTTCACAGACTGGGTGACTTAAACAACAGAAATTTATTTCTCACAGTTCTGGAGGTGTGATGTCCAAGACCAAAGTGCCAGCTACTTTGGTTCCCGGTGATTGCCCTGGCTTGCAGACAGCACCTTCTCACTGTATCCTCACATGGCCTTTCCTTGGTGCACGCACATGGAGAGAGAGATCTCTCTGTCTTTTCCTTTGCTTATAAGGCCACCTATCCTATTGGATGGGACCCCACTCTTATGATCTCATCTAACGCTAAATACCTCCTAAAAGTCTTATCTCCACGTACAGTCACATTGGGGATTTGGGCTTCAACATATGAATTTGGGGGGCTACATAATTCAGTCCATACATGGGGCACAACAGCCTCCAAGCCTTTAGAATCAAAGGACTTGTAGGCTTCTGATTCAGTGATCTTCAAGTTGTGTTTTAAGGAGTGTTAGGCATCCTAAGGAGTACCTTCCAGGGACCCCGCATCAAGGGACAAAATACAAGTGGTCTCTACTTCACCAGTTTCCTATATTACGCCTCCACAGAAGGTTTCTTCTGAAAAAAGGGTTATGCTGCTAAAAAAAAATCAGGAAACTTGTGATCCAGTTTGATGATTTCATTTTACCAGAGGAAGAGAGGATCCTGAGATTCAGAAAGATAAAGAGAATTGCTCACAGTCATCCAGCAAGGTAGGGACAAGTTCCAGTAGCCAACAAGCAGAACTAGAGTCCTGTGCATGGACTCCTTATCCAGTGTTTTGTCCATCACTCCTCTTAGCTTCCTCCAGGTCCAAGAGTGCTTGCTTACTGAAGATCTTGTCCAGAGGGAGAACTAGTGCCCTGGGACTCCAGCAGGGCACTGATCTTTTATCTGTTCTTCTTTCCCGACTTGGTCTGCATGCCTAGCCTTGTATAATGAGTTGACAGGAGTTATGGACTGTTGAATAATTTAGGTGCATTTTCTAAACAAGTGAGCCCAGAAAATTATGCCTTAGATACCTAAGTGTTGCTGTAATGTGCTGTCTGTCAGCCACCCAGAAGAATCAGGTGACTCTCTGGCGATGGGAGAAACAGATCCTTGTCACATAGGGAGAAGCTGATGTGCTGAGGTTTTTCAGATCAGCTCTAACCCTTCAAGGAGCCAAAGACGCATAACGAAGACAAAGAATAAAGCTGTTGGGACAATGAGGAAGCTGTCTGAGTCTCCTTATGCATTTGGAATGCCCAGACTTGGGCAAAAGTTATTTTTGTGGAAAAAGCATTGATTTTTAAAAATTCATTTTCCTGCATGGCTAAAAGGGAGTGTGAGAGAGTGGTGGAGAGCTCCATGAATGGTCCCCCCTGGTCCCTGAGTAAGGGCCCCTTCACTTTCCCTGCAAAGTGAAGATACATGAAGATATATCGATGGAGACATATCAACAAAAGCTGCTCACTGCAACTTTAAGAAAAGGCCATCCAGATGGCCAAATGCTTTCTGTTGGACCATCTCCCTTTCATTATTCACTCATAATCTTTCAGGTTGCAGCTTAAATGTTTTATCTTCTTTTCAGAGGGCATTTCCTGACCACCCTGCCCCCCCCCCCCATTGTTATTTTCAGCATGACACTTTCCCTCTCCACCAGAGCAGCTAACCCAGGGTGCAATTATATATTTATATGCTTGACGTTTGCCTCTCCCAGACTCTAAGTTCCACTCAGGGGCTGTCATAAGCACCAGCATATTGTGGGTGCCTGATCAGATCTGGCACATCATAGACGCTCAGTGAGTATCTGCTGAATGAATGAGTCGTTTATTTCCACTAAGGTGGAAATTTTGTTGTTTTCTCTAGTTTTGCTGAAAATCAACTGCCTGTGTCTTTATGTTACATTCAATAATCTTGGTAGCTGTGGATTTTCAGCCTAGAGCCAAGAAAGTGAAGGGGTGTGAGAAATGATTTTAGTCTCTAATTGGCCAATGAAAGATCAAATCTTGGAATGAGACTTCTTGTGATAAATTCATTCATTTAATCTTTCAGCAAATGTTTATCAATCAAGGACTATATTACTTGCACTGTAAAAGTACAAGGGATGTAGCATGAATGAGATAGAAATGGTCTCTGCCCCCAGGGAGCAGATAGAAAAAACTCAACAAAAATCAGCAAGGTTGTTGAGAGCATAAGCAGGATGCTGTGCTGGAGTGGAAGAGGGGCAAGCTACAGTGAGAGGAGCCCCCAAAAGGCTGCTCTATGCCAAGACCTGGAGGATGAGCATGCACTGGCCATGCAAAACACAGACAGAGGGAACCACAAATGCCAAGAGCCTGGAGGTGGGAATGAGCTTAGCACATCGGAGGGACAGAAAGGAGACAAGAACGGCCAGAGTAGAGAAAACAAGAGGATAGCGTGGATGGAGATAAGCGTGGCCACAAAGAGCTCCAAAACGATGATAACGAGTTTGAATTTTACTATAAAAGCAACAGGAAGCCATTGGACGATTTTAAACAGAAGAGTGACATGATTTGATTTATATTTTATAAAGATTTCTGGGTGGAGATTAGATTAGAAAAGAGCAAAAGAGAACCAAAGAAACAAGCGAATCTATTGAAATAGTCAAAGAGAGAAGAGCGAAGGGCTTGACCTCGGATCGTGGCAGTGGGATGAAGTGAACACTTGAGATTTATTTGGAGGTGGAACTGGCAGGTCTCAGTGATGGATTGAATGTAGAGGGTGAGGGGGAGGGAGAAATTGAGGATGACTCTAGAATGACAAATGTCCCTTTCCTTGAAGTCATGCATCTTTTCAATTTGCTACTGATTTGACCCACCCTGCTTTCCATTGTTATAAACCATTAAGGCTTTCACTATTCCTGCCTTGGCATACTTAAGTTCCATATTTAGCATCTTAATTCAATAATGTACAATCTGTATGGCTCATATCCTGATCTTCACAGCTCATTGAGCCTCTTTAAATGGTCTGCAACACATATGAATTAAACATGGTGGGCAAAGTGAGAGAGACTCTGAGTGGCAGACATCCCTGCTCTCGTAGCCAAGTGTTCTGAGCAGAATCCAGGTGGGGCTTATGACTGCAAGGTAATGCTAAAAGCCATCGTCTCAGCACGTATTTTCAGAAAAGTTGGAGAAAGTAAAGTGCCTCATGGAGAGAAGGACATGGGTAAATGAAGGAAGGTGAGAGAGACAAAGTCTGAAATACAGGGACTGCCAATCAAGCATCTTGATCAACTTGAGATACTGAACTAGATGAGGTGATCAGTGTTTTATTAAGTCAGACTGTGTATGTGTGTAGACACGGAGCCAAAAAGAAAGAGAGGGAGCTGGATGGGGAGAAATGGGACTAACAACAGGAATAACAGGGGCCATCATTTATTAAATTTTTACTCTTTGTCCTGCATCATGCTAAGCCCTTCAGGGAAGACATACTATTTAGTCCTCACAACACCCCTGTGAAGATTATCTCCATTTTGCAGATGAGAAACTGAAACTCAAGGAGGTTTAGGTAACTTGCTTGCAGACAAACAGCTAATAACTGATAGATTGGTGGGGCTGCAAAGCCTGTGCACTTAACTATACTACACTGCTGCCTTCAAACTCAGAAGGACTAGGTAGGAGGCAGAAGAGTGGCAGATGGAGAGAGGGAAAAAGAGCCTGAGAACAAATGTACTTGATCTTGCAAAAAAGTAGTTGACTAAAATGAAGGAGACTCTAACCCAAAGGAAAAAAAGTAGATTAATGTATGATGATCAAATCTTATGAAATTTCTAGAGATGGATACAGTGTGTTGGCAGACTCCTGCTCTATTTCCCTGCTGGCTATAGGCTCATAACTTCTGTCTTTATTGCTATTTCTGCTCCCAGCCATGAAAGCCTCTATCTTGAGATGAGCCAACAGCCCGTGATTCCTCTGACCTGGACGAAAGTCTACTCTGGGAATGGGGTTCTGGGAAGGAGAGCTGTATGAACCTGATTCCTGAGTGAAGGAAATTCATGGTAGATGAAAGACCCCAAGGGAGCAGGGCTGCCCTGAAATTAGCTGAGATTTATAACTTGGTACAAAAGTTGCTCATGTTAGATATTCAATTTCCCTCTTCTTGCTCCACGTCTTCAAAGAAATTCCCCTAGCATTCTTGTGGCTCCTGCATCCCAGAGCACATTCCAGGAAAAGGACATTTTACTACTCAAAAAAAGAGGACTAGAAGAAGTGAAGGCTCATATCTTCTGCATCTGTGTTCTGGATTCAATGCTCTCAGTTAGTCTATTATAAAATATTTATTGAAATCCAACGGATGGCAATTTGTTGATTAGTCTATATTAGTCTATTGTATGATCATTACTACACTCGACATTGATGTACCACACCCTGTACTGGTTAGCAGAGCTACACACAAGAAACCTGACACATCCAGACCCTGTCCTCACGAAGCTTACAGAGTACTGGGGTAGATAGATATTGAATAAGAAATTATGACTGCCAAGGTGCACTGTAGTACAGGAGAAATATAAGCATTCTGACATTCTGGCATAAGAAGACCTCAGTTTGTGCCTTTAAGGAGCTCTTTGACCATGAGTGGGTAAGCAATTTTTAATCACAGGGAACCTCAGTTTCCTCATCTGCAAAATGGATGCCATTCATTCATGCAATAAATGTTTATTGAACAGCTTTGAGATTCCTTTAGCTTGGGTGATGAGAGAGGGCTTCGCTGGAGATGGTGTTTGAGCCTAGGCCCGACAGATGTGAAGGCATCAGTCATGTGGAGGTTGGCCATAGGGGCAGGTATTGAAAATGAAGGGAATGTACTTGCAAAGGCTGTGAGATGGGAATGAGGGCCACGCTGTCCTCCACAGCCCGCCAACAGAACACTATGAATTGTTGATCCAGGAGTGGTCTCTTATTGTCTTGTCCTCAGCATTTTTAGATATGGTTATTCTTCTGAATCTCAAACCCTACCCTCAAGGAGCTTCCTTGAATGTAGAGGGTGAGGGAGAGGGAGGGAACATATGATTAGGGAGGGAACATCTAGAATCTTTAGAGAAGAATATGAGATGATGAATAGCAAAATGCCAAATGGAGAGACAGAGAGAATGTGCTGTGAAAGGTTGAGGTGGCCGGAGGTCAGTGGGGGGAGGGTTAGGTACGTCCTCTTTGTCGTGGGGGTCACATATACCAAACTGTGGCTGTGGTCTGCACCAGAGATGCCCCAGGCAGTGGAAACCAGCAGTGCTGCACTGCAAGCTGCAGCCCCACCTTCCTTTGTTGCTTAACCTGCTCTGGGAGTGGAAAGGCCATGATGTTGGGATGGTTTGGGCTCCCTGTGGACCTCTTAAGCGGTCCTTGCGGGGTTTAGGGAAGAAATGCCTGGATCCAGAAAGAAGTAGGAGGGAGAAAGACAAGAACTGAGGGGGCCAAAGAAACAGCCCCCAATAAATTGGAGTCGGCTTAATTGGTTAGGCTCTTGGTTGTCAGAACCTAAGCTCTCTCCTGTCTCCTGCCTTCCCCAAAGCCTACAGATGATGTGGTTCATGGAACTGGCTGTTTAATTCTGGCTTCGTTTCAACTCCAAGATTGGATTTTTTGCTGTAACCTGTTTTGGGGACCATATGGGCATTTCGAACATCCCATGCCCACAAACCAATAAATACAAATGAAAACAAATTAGCTCAAAATATGTTCTGTCTGTCTTCTGCAGGCTGGGCCCCAGTGGTGACAGCTGCAGGGGAGGTGAGGAGCCCCCCATGCTGCAGCCTGATGGGCTGTCCCCAGGCTCCTCCTGCAGTGGCAATCCTTTAAACAGACTCGCACTTCCTTTGAAGGAAACTACTCCACCTAAGGTGGCTTCCTCACTTCTGCAAGGAGACCAGAAAGCTGCAGTCTTTGCTGTAGTATCAGGGGCTGGAGTTTCTCTCAGGTTGTTGTGGCGAGTTTCCCCTCCAGCACCATGTGGCCCAGTCTCCTGGGGGAAGAGGCAGGCCCTTCTCATCTTCAGCGAAACGGAACCCTCTGTTGTAGCCGCAGTGGCTCTGTGAGGAGAGTGGGCTTGTCTCTTGGTGAAGGTAGTCATCCGGGGCAGGGAGAGGGGGCAGGTTTGAGTTTGATGCATAGACTGTTAGTCCTCAGTAGAGAGAATCTCAATTCACAGATAAGCCAAGAGAGGAGGGAACCTTCCTGACATAAATTAAACACAAAAACAGACAATTCAGGTAAGATTGGATCAGCTTTCCTGTGAAACTGCAATCAGAGAACTGTTTATTTATTGGTGCTACTGCCTGGATTCAAGCAGATGGGCAAAGTGACCTGTAAATCAATGCACATGTACTCATTAAGCACCTACGGTTTGCCAAGTATTCTCCACTCTAAGGCTCTTTTCCCTAGAGCTGTGCTGCTCCTCTAGAGCAGGGTCAGCAAACTACGGCCCTTGGGCCAAATCCAGCCACCTGCATTTGTCAATAAAGTTTTCTTGGAAGACAGCCATGTCCGTTCATTTACCTATTGTTTGTGTCTGCTTTCACCCTACACTGACAGAGTTGAGTAGTGTAACAGAGACTGTATGGCCCGCAGAGCTGAAAATACCTATTTTGCCCTTCACAGAAAAAGTTTGCCATCTCTGCTCTCAAGTCTTGTGTCCTGACAAAGAATTTCACAGTGAGGTGGTATCTGGGGAGAGGTGGGTGGGAAGGGAGAATGGAAGTGATATGCGTTGAATGGGACAATTGGTGCTGTAGTTCAGAATAAGCCCTGAATCAAACAGACCTGGGTTCAAATCTCAACTTACTAGCTGTGGGTTGTGGGCAAGTGACTTAGCCTCTGTGTATCTCAGTTTCCAGAGCTATGAAATGGCTCTCACAATTGGACTCATCTCACAGGGTGGTCATGAGGATAGTGGTCATTAATGTAAACACTACCTAATGCGTAATAAGCGCTCCAGAGAGAGAAGCTGTTATTTTTATTACTAATCCTCTGATTCAGGTAACAGGCTAAAGACATCCTGTATATGAGCTCGTTAATCCTTGTACTGTCCCTATGAGGTGAGTATGATTATGTCCACTTTGCAGGGAGGGATCTGTGGCACAGAACATTGCTTTAGGTCACAGAACTCACGGGTGACAAAGTGGTCAACGTGAACCGACACCCTGTGGATCCCTCAGGAGGGAAAATGGTAGAGCAGCTCTGGGAGTCACAGTGGAGGCCAGGCGGGGGCTGAGGAGAGCCAAACCACCTCTCGGGGCTCAAGCTGGCATCAGCTCTAGCCCCAGCTCCAAGAGGAGACTGTGAAGGCGTTTCCTGGGTAGGCACAGAGGAGTGGGGCTTCTCGGAGGGTGAAAGCAGAGTGCACCCACAAGCCTGTGGAGAACATGGGCCTCTGGGTAATTTCATTCTGAGAAAGGGAGCAGCAGCAGCCAGAGCCCTGAGAACGCTTATGTCAGTGAGTCAACAAGGTCTGCTTTGGGATATGGGATGGAATTGCATGGTTTCCTCCATCTCCTGTCACCCTCACATTTAATTTCCACCCAAGGCCTCTTCGCATCATCCTGGGACTAGACAGAAGTGCGTTGGTTGGGAAGGGGCGAGTACAACTGAGATTAGGATGGTGTTTAATAGTCACAATGGATTGAGAGCGAGGGCGGTGGGGGTGGCAAGGCTACCAGTTGCTGTCTTGAGGCTAGATCATACATATTTTAAGGCAAACTCCAGAATGATATCATGTGGACTGGATCGATATATCTTCCTGGAGAATTCAGGGGAGAAAAATCTATGTGGGGTCTGCTCTGTAGGGAGAGCACGTTGGTGGCAGAGTGACAGCTCCGTGAGGAGAGTGTTAAGCACTCACAAACTGATTTCCATGCCATCTCCCTGGCTGGAGCCTGCCCCTCCCTGCGAGATAGGGCGAGTGATGCGAGAGGGGAGTGGACAAGTGGGAAGCTGTCACACATTCACACACAAAAGGGTCCAGCATTTATTGAGCTCTTATGGAATGCCAGGCTGCATGCTGTACACTAGAGTTTTTGACACTGTGACTGTCCTTAAGGGACAAACTCTGGGTTTGCTTTGCCCATGGAGTGGGCTCTGAGGGAGACACCAACTTCCAGAGCCACTGGCAAAGCAGGAGTGTGGAGCTGACTCCTTTGCTAGCTGCCTTGGTGATGCTTTTGGGGATGATGACAAGGATTGGTTGTTCCACGCCATCCCATTCCCGGGGTGCAACACAACACTCAAACCTGAAGGCTGAGTCATCAGGGTTGTTTGGTCTCACGTTACTTTTTCCTGTCTCCTTGTTCCTCATCTCCTTTGTTTTGCACCCACAAGTGGGAGGCCTTCATTAACCTAATTGAAAAGGCACCAGGGAAAAAGCATGACAGAAAACCACTTGGGCTTTCCTGAGTGACACAGGGCGGCATCAGCACTGCTTTCCTTTCCCACAGTCTGAGCTGCCTCTGATCCCACAGCTGGTGGAGAGAGGTGGAGGTGGGAGGAGAAGTGGCAGCAAGGAGTTGGAGGGGGAAAGACAGAGATCCTTCTCAAGCAGTTGAACTAAAGCCCAGGCTGCCAGGCCCTAAGGCAGTCTCCACACCCCACTCACCCTCCTGTTCTACTCATGCCGTCTTCTAATAAACTGCAAAACTACAGTCTGAAAATTGCTAGTGTGCTTTGGAAGAAGCATGCCCCTATAGAGTTGTTGCTTTAGGATCTTTATACATGGGGGTTGCCACGGATTCCTTTAAAAATGACCAATGTGGTGTACCCAGGCATTGAGACAAGTCTTTCTTATACCTAGTTCATATCATTTTTGTTGTTGCCCAAAGCCAGATCTCTTGGAGAAGAAGGATGGAACAGACATTTGGCACCATGATAATTGTTCTTGCTTTGAAACAACTCAAGGGGCCGGCCCTGTGGCCGAGTGGTTATGTTCGCACGCTCCGCTTTGGCGGCCCAGTGTTTCACCAGTTCGGTTCCGGGGCACGGACATGGCACCGCTCATCAGGCCATGTTGAGGCGGCGTCCCACATGGCACAATCAGAAGGGCCTACAACTAGAATATACAACTATGTACAGGGAGGCTTTGGGGAGAAGAAGAAAAAGAAGATTGGCAACAGATGTTAACTCAGGTGCCAATCTTTACAAATGAAAGAAAAGAAACAACTCAGGAGGGCTTCTCCAGCCTGAATTTGCTCCAGTCCTGATATGACATAGACTTTTTCCTGTGGCAGCTCACAGTTTGTAATGCAACCCCTGTCCTGGACCCTGTGGGGTTCACAGAGGAAGGAAGTGCAGTCCTTGTCCTGGAACAGCTGGAGGCAGGGACAGTGTGGGCTCAGGGCTGTCAGGGAGACTGCATCCTGCCTCTTGGTAGCTGTGGACAGTCGCATATTTTCTTTCTCTCCAGCCTGAAGCTCCTTCTGGGAGAGAATGACCACTCTCTGGCTTGCAGTCTTTCCCCTTCACTTGCCCTTAGAGTACCAACCATCTGACATTTGGCTCCTAAGGGAGGCAGTGGCTGGAGTGCTTCCCTACCCATGGAGGAGCCCACATCCACTCCAGCTCTCTACTAGCCAGCCTGCTGGAGCAGAGCTGCTCCCAGCACAATGGACAAGTTAGCTAATCTCTGGAAAGTCCAAGACTCAACATCCTCAGCCTCCCTTGGGGGTCTCTCTTTTCTAAGGAGGAAAAGAGAGAGAAAGAGAGAGATAATGCACAGTTCTGAGCTGTAAATTACTGTGGGTTCTTTAAAGCAAGATGCTCAAGAACTGGGCACTACACTGTAATTTTTTCCCAACATTTTGTTATGGAAATTTTATACCTGTGTAAAGTTGAGAGAATTTTACAGTGAACATCTGTATACCCACTACCCAGGTTCTGTCATTAGCACTGTACTATACTTGTCATGTCACATAATCATTGATTTCTCCATTCTCCTAGCCATCCATCAAACCATATCAGTTCCCACCCCAGATCACAGAAGAAATGAATCAGAAACTCTGGAGGAAGGCTCACCAATCTGTTTTAATGAACCAGGTGATTCTGATGCTTGCTCAAATTTAAGAATCACTCAAACTTTTTTGTGCATTTCAAGATAAGTTGGAGATATGGGTGTACTTTCCCCTAAATACTTCATTCAATAAATAAATAAAAATTCACCAGGTGCAAGGCACTATTCTTAATGCTAGGGACACAGTCTTTCACAGCCTGATAGACTCAAGACAGATATTATTAAGTTGAGAGAAACAGAGGGACAGAGTGAAAAAGGGAGGGAAGAAGGGAGAGAGAGGCATGTGGGCAGGAAGGCAAATAAGTAAAGCAGAGCTGAAAACATTTCACGTGGTTATTGGCACATAGCTGACTAGCGATTGACTAGAAGCAAATAGAACATAAGCCCATTAAGTTTTTGAGGGACTTGTACTATTAAGAGATTTCATAATGTTTGCCCAGCGGGATTTAGGAGTTTGTTACAGGTCAGGAACTGCTGTGCATCTTTTATTCTTCCTCCTTTTCACAGGGAATGATTATTCCAGTTACACTGTCCTTGTTCTAGCACTGTGTGTGTATAGAGCACGGAGCTGCTCTCCAGGGTGCTGACGCCAGAGCCCATCAGTCTCCGCTAAGGACTGACCCAGCGCGAAGCAATCCTAACTACTGGGTAGACATTTGGGGCCCCCGGGTGAAATTTCAGAAATGACCTTCTTAGGCTTTTCAAAAAGTAACCTGTTCTTCAGATTCCATCAATACAAAGAGGGAGAAAGGCAGAGATAAAGAACGAGAGAAGGAGAGCCCGAAAGTGAGTTTCATTGTGCTGCTTTGTTGTTTCGTACCAGATCAGGCAAATAATGAGACCTAAGTAAGCAGGATTATCTGAGTCACTGAGTAATGTTCCCTGTAAATTTAAAGGGTTTAGCTAAACCTATTTTGATATTTAAGTGAAATGCTTTGTGACACTTCACAGCAGTGATTCTTAAAGTGTAGTCCCTGTATTAACAGCATCAGCATCACCTGGGAACCAGTGATGAATGCAGATTCTCAGCTCCCACCCAGACCAACTGAAACTGAAACCCTGGAAGTGGCCTACCAAATCTTTGTTTTGACAAACACTCCAGGTGATTTTGGTGCTTGCTCAAGTTTAAGAACCTGTGTGTCTAGAGCAGTAGTTCTCAATGCTGGTTGCACATGAGAATCACCTGGAACTTTGTAAAATATTGAGGCGAAGTCCCACTCCTGCTCACCCCCACCCCATTGAATCAGAGTTTGTGGGAATCATGTTCAGACCTTGGTGTGTTTTAAAACTTCCGTAGCTGGTTCTAATGTATAGCTAGTATTGAATCATTGCATTAAAATTTTAGAGAACACATAGAAATATCCATGAAGTAATAGGGAGCTACAACTCCCAACAATATGACCTCTAGCTGTCAGCCTTGGTCTTCTGGGCACTGAAACCTTTCTGGGGTTCGTTTAAAACTGACTAGACCCATCATAGCTGCACAAGGACATCTCACTGTTATGAAGTAGGAGGATACTGAAGAAATTTGCATAAAATTGACATAAATAAGTGGGGTTTTGTCATCACAGATTATAACACTTAATTTGTGGCATTGTTTAGGTAGAAAGCAGTGCATTATGGCTCTCTGATGAGGTCACCACATTTTGATTTGTCTCTGATTTTCCCCCTCTGTCTCTCTCAGTTCCCGGATTCTGGATGGACAGGAAGACATGTGGAGTAGAAGTCATGAAAACAAAAGATATTGAAACTTTTCTAAGCCATCCTTAAGAGTGAGAATGGGGAGCTCTCAACACATCACTTCTCCACATCTCATATGGTCTCATATGGTCTATGGTTAGATCTCCGGTGGGACAGGCTAAAAGGAAAAAAGATAACATGTATGACTCTGCTTTGTAAACTGCAAAGCATCATAGAAATTTAAAGGAATATTATAACGTTTTTCTTCTTAAATTAACAATGATGCATCCTCTAGCAGTGTGATCTGATTCTGGAGAAATCTGAATGCTGCACTTTGAATGAAGCATCTTAGCATTTCTGCTAAATTAGAGTTCCTGGGAGCTGTGGACTCAGTTGAAAGTTTAATATTTAAGACCAGTCAGGGTTTCATCTCCTGGTCCCTTCTCCGGGTTTTGCAAAATGACCCAGATCTGAGGTCCAATAAGATTCTATCAGATTACGTCTATTTTAAGGGCACCATAAAATGGGATTTTAGAAGGAATTAGGGCAGGCCTGGGCCATTTCTTGGGCAATACAGCTAAAATGCCTTTCATCTCTCTCATTTGTTTTTTCGTTAAGTCTCAGAGACGCTTTTAATCAGTGTTTTAGAACTGGATATTATTTCAAGAAATCGAGATTTCAATCAGAGCAGATGTAGTGTTGGAAAAAAAGTTAAAATAAATTTATTTCATTTCCCTTTGAACAGATGCCAAAAGGTATCTCCTCATTCTAGTACAAAGCTATTTGAGAGACATTGAAAACTGCTCCCTTCCAAAGTTGCTTCTAGATCCTTCATGCTATTCCCTTGCATTATTTACCACGATGAGCACCCAAAATAGCATTAGTCTGGCAAATATAGGGCATGAGGCGGGAGCTGGGGGTGGGGAGGTGATTACCTGGCCCATTATGGAAGTTAAGCCTGAGTTAAATAGGAAAGTTGAGCTCCTTCTTTAGGCATCATTCAAATTGAAAGAGATTTCAGATCATTTAATATTGTAGGCTTTGGATCACTGTGGGAGAGGCTAGAGGTTAGCTTGGCAATATATCCATTTTCTCTGCACTATGACAATAATGCAATGGAGGGTGAGGGTGGTGGGGTAGTATAGTTCATATCCAAGGCTGGTTCTTGGCATCATTGTGAAAAAGAATTTTATCCCTGCCATCCTTGTTCTTGTTCCACGCTTTTTGGTCTCTTTATATATCCTCTACCCCGGGGGCAGGACTACAGTGAGGCAAGCACCATGCCTAGGGCAAAAAATTTAAGGAAGCACTCAATCTTAGGTTGGTTTAAGCGCCATCTCTGCACTTGCATGAACCTGAAAGTGATTCCCTCCTTCAATTTTGAACTCTGGGCACTATGCTTGCTCACCCTAGTCCAGGCCCTGCTCTACCCACTCTAAACATCTAGTATTTACATAACAGTGTCCATATGTTTCTCCCCTACTTTAACACCAGGAAAACTGTCTGATAAACTAACTTATGCCCGAGCATTGGGAGCATACTAAGATACTGACTCTTAGAAATACATGTGTGTCCAAAGAGGATTTCCATAAAGTCAGTATTTGACCCAAAGAAAGGTCCATTTTCACCTTAGTGATCTCTCCTTTATGTTAACTACTGGAGCACACCTTGTCTGTATCATCCACTAGGCACTTGGAATATCCTCAATGAATTTGTAGGCCCCTTCTAGGTCTTATATTTCTGAATATCCTGCACAGTTCCTCCATTGTTTTGTACCAAATAGGAGCTCATTGGCATACTGATGAACTGAGACCCTAAGGGTGAATATTTAGATATCAATGGGGGATATATTACAGGGATGGTGTTCCTTCCTGAGCTAAGACATATATAGGAATAACAACCACACAGACTACAAAATGGAAGTCATGAGAGAATTGCCATGGAAGGAAGAGGAGACCATCCCTGTACTGGTGAATCAGTGAATGTTTTGCTCTAGAAATGGACTTTGAGCTTAGTCTTAAACAATGCGTAGAATGTGGATCTGCAGAGATGAGAGTATAGGCCTTCTAGACAGCTGGAACATCACAAATAGAGGCTTAGAGACAAGAAAGCACAGGGTACTCCATATTGGCTACACCAATTTTACATTCCCACCAACAGTATACAAGGGTTGCCTTTTCTCCACATTCTTGCAACACTTCACTTTTTTTTTTTTTTAAGTAATAGGCATCCTGACAGGTGTGAGGTGATATCTGATATCTCATGGTGGTTTTGACTTCCATTGCTCTGATGACAAGTTATGTTGAGTATCTTTTCATATACCTATTTGTCATTTGCATGTCTTCTTTGGAGAAATGTCTATTCCGTTCCTTTGCTAATTTAATAAATCTGGTTATTTGTGGGGCTTTTTGCTGTTGAGTTGTAGGAGCTCCTTATATATTCTGGAAAGCAATCTCTAATCAGATATATGGTTAGCAAATATTTTCTCCCATTCCATAGGTTACCTTTTCATTTTGTTGATTGTTTCCTTTGCTGTGCAGAAGCTTTTTAGTTTGATGTAGTCCCATTTATCTATTTTTGCTTTTGTTGCCTGTCCTTTTGGTGTCATATACAAGAAATCATTGCCAAGACCAGAGGTTCCTCAAAATATTAAAAACAGAACTACCATATGATCCAGCAATCCCACTTCTGGGTATATATCCAAAGAGATTGAAATCAGGATCTTGAAGAGATATCTGCACTCCCATGTTCATTGCAGCATTACTCACAATAGGCAAGACATGGAAGCAACCCAGATGTCCATTGAAAGAAGAGCGAATAAAGAGAATGTGTTATATACATATAATGGAATATATGCATTATACATTATATACAATATATACATTATATGCGTGTAACGGTATACACATATAATTCAGCCTTAAAAAGAATCTGCCCTTTGCAACAACATAGATAAACCTGGAGGATGTTACGCTGAGTGAAATAAACCAGGCACAAAAGTAAAAGTACTACATGATACCATGTATATGAGGAATCTAAAATAGTCAAACTCACAGATGCAAAGACTGGTATGGCGGTTGCTAGGGGTGAAGGGCAGGGGGAAATAGGGAGGTCTTAGTCAAAGGGTACCAACTTTCAGTTAATCAAGATGAATAAGTCCTAGAAGTATACTGTACGGCATAGTACCTGGAGTTAATACTGTATTGTACACTTAAAAATTTACTAAAAGGGTAGATCTTATAATAAGTGTCCTTATCACAAAATACGTAAATAAATATAGAGGGAAAGAGAAAACTTTTGGAGATGATGGGTATATTTACAGCATAGAGTGTGGTGATGTTTTCATGAGTGTATACTTATCCCCAAACTCATTATGTTGTATACATTAAACATGTACAGCTTATTATGCGTCAAACAAATCTCAATAAAATGATTTTTTTTTAAAAAGAAAGGACTGGGTATACAACATGGAACAATATAAGAATCCATTGACTAAAGGGAAGAATTCATGGACGTAATGGAAGACAAAGTTGGAAAGAACTGTTGAGGTCAAATTATGAAAGGCTCTGAATAAAGGCTTTGAATGTCATCCTAAGAACTATGGACTTAAGGTCACAGAGAGTGATGTAACTGGGTCAAGTGTGTTTAATACGAGGAACATGGAAAAGGTTTCGTCCATCTATGATCTCTCTCTCTTTAGCCCATTAAAGTCTGACTTTCCATTAGAGATTAATGCATTTGGAGTAACAGGTCCTGAGGGTTGGACAGTTCCTGAATATAGTAAACATCTGTTCATACTTTAGTGTAAACTACTAAACTGGCCACATTCCTTGTAATAACTCATGGAAATCTGGCAATTTGGGCTATATTTATAAAAAAAGACGCACTGTCCACGGAGGGCAAACTTTGACAGCATTCTCCCATATGGTACTTGGGGCAACAGACTAGGATCAAGAAAAAGATAAAAACACAGGGGGTAGCCATGGAATGATACATATCAATGATGAAAACTACTTTACACTTCATGAATCAATTTCACCACCATTATTTCATTTTATCCTCACAAGAGCTCCAAGAGGGAGATGAGACAGTGATTATTTTTATCAATCAGGACACTGAACATTACAGAGCTTCATGCGCAAGGGTCAGCAGCTCTCTAGAATCCAAGCCTTCTTTTCACCACTCTGCAAAGCTCACCTATTTCATACTCTTGCCAAAGGCCAGCTCTGCAGGGAGTTCCACTTTTGGTTTTTCTATTAAATGCCATCATGTATCTGAGATTGTAACCCTTGAGGTCATAAACATTGGCAGATCTGTAAGTGACAAAATCAAGACAGCTCAGCTGGTCCTACTCTTGATCTTCCATCTTTGAACTTCTATTTATGTTCTATTTGTCCGTGGATTTTCAGAATAAATGGAGTAGAGAGAAGGGATATGAGTGGTTACAAAGGTTGAAAGAGTATTATTATTTTTATAAACAACACAGAATATTTAAAATTACAATTTTTCCTTAGGCATGTCACTGGCACTTGTGGGGAGAGGACCCTGAGCCAAGCTGTCGCTAGAGTCCCTATTGTGCAGTTGTCGATACTGCACGGCTAATATGCTCGCTACTCCAAGATTTTGAGCAACTTGTTTCCTATGAAGCCTCCACTTTACTCTTCTCCCCACGGAGACACTTGTTTCCTGAAACTGGAGCTTAGTGCTGGAAACAGATGCCTGGGAGCCTCACTCAGCCCCAAGGGAGATGTTTGGAAGCTGAGAGTTGGTGTGACAGGAAAGGAAGCCCTTCGTTAAACTCATCCTTGCACTCAGGGGGCAGAGAACAAGGGATCTGCCAAAGCAGAGAGAAATAATGACTCGCTTATATAACAACATAGTTGACGAAGCATTTGCACTGGGCTTATCTCATTGTCTTCAGGAAAACGGGAGGAGGCGGGCAGGGCAGACAGCACCTTGGGGAACCTGAGGCTGAGAGAGGCAAAACGCCTCTCTGGGAGCCACATGGCTGGAGAATGTCAAGGCTGGTATATGAACTCAGGGCACCCGAGACCAGGTCTCAAGTGCTTTCTGCTATAGCACCCCGCCTTTTTGGGGAGCGGAAATTTTCCAGACTCAGAGAGCAGTCTTGTCCAATTTCAAACCCCGTGACCATTTCTTTTTAAAACATTGGTGGGATGCACCATTGGTTCTGAGCTTGACGACTCAGCTCTGCTATGACCTTCGTGACCTCGACGTCTCGGCTCGGGTTTAGGTGCCCCTGTACTGGACCCTCACCTAACCTTTACCCAGTGACAGCACTTGTTACTTATTTGTTTATTAATCACTTGTTTGTTTACTTGGTCTCAGCTACGAAGCTGTGGCTGCTCTGGATCTGGGTCTTATTGTCTTTCCACAGTGCTTAGAACAAGGCCAGAACACAGTTGGTGGGCAATACATTGTGAACTGAGTACCCTTGTCCTAATGCTTTGTCCCTGCATGGAGTTAGTGCCTCTCTTTCCCTCTTGACATTTTCATGTCTCCTACTCTCCACTCTCAGAGAAGGATCTTACGCTCCCCCTCACCCTGAGCTTCAAGTGACCGAGAGGCTGAGTGCTGGATCCTTCCTTGGGATGTCTGCAGTTGAACAATCAATTGACACTGCCATTGTAGACTTTCCAGCACTGGGAATCCTGTAGGCATTGTTCGGTGGTGGTGGCGGTGTTTCATCGAGAGAAGACTGATGTTCCCCTGATGTATCACTGCAGTGCACAGTGGCCAGGTAAAGGGAGAGAGGCGCGCCTCTGAGACCACCCGTCTCTTATGTGTGAGGGCATGAAGGGTACATGATGTGTAAGTGTGTGTGAGTGTGTGTACATACCCTTGAGCTCCTAGAACAAGAAGAAAAAAGAGAGAAGAGGATAAACCACACACAGTCTATATCTCCCCCAGAGTCAAAGCTGTCAAAGGAAGGGCCCCAGAGGGAAGAAGACTACTATAGTTGGAGCCAGTCACCTTTTTGCCGCCTCGGTCCCTTCTTCCTTCTGACACATCTGGCAAGACCCTGGCCTGTCTGGAATTTGGGAATGCCTAAATCAGATCATCATCAGGCTCCTGGAGGGTCCAATAAATTACTGCAGAATAGAGGGCAACACAGGCACAGAGCAGGCTGGAGGAAGGGACGGGACAAATAATCAAGGGCAGGGGGCACAGCATGCCTTCCAGTCACTTTCCAAAATAGCATGAAATTTTAATGTGCACACCTGTGTGCTCAGGGAACTCAGTCTCCTGTCCACACACTCTCTTAGTCACCGGCACATTTGTTCATTATTGGGTCAACAAGCACCCTCGCCAGCCCCTGTGAGGGATACTGCACAGGGTAGATTGTGCTAAACCGCCCCAGGACCTCATTCCCACCCTCCTTCCTGACGCTCTTCTCAGCTTTGCTTAGTTGCAAGCTCCTGAGGGCAGGATCTAGATGCTAATCGTCTCTGTCTCTCTCTAAATATCTCTTGCAATACTCTGCCCACAGGTCTTACACACATGTTTCTAATAAATTGGTAAATGAATGAATGAAGTGTGAGATATGACCTTTACCTTGAAGGAGTTTACAGTCTATTAAAGGAGAAAATACTTAAATAAAAGACTTCCAAGACCCCTTCTAGTTTTGTGATTCTGTGTTTATGGAATATCTCCAATACAATGCAGAAGGTAACACATTCCATATGAGTGTATATATATTACCACAGGAGAGAAGAAACTTGACTTTAGATTTAGCCGATTATTGAGTATCTGCTAATTTGTCCAGTAGCATTCCAGGCACGTCTGAATTGTTGCCTCATTTCAATTTTACAATAATTTTCTTATTCAGAATGCAATATAGTTTAATGATGATATGGTTTTGATATGATATGTAGATATGATATGATAGTAGATATGGTTTATCAAGAGTGGCTCTGTTCCAGGCAATATGTTAAACTCTGTGTATGAATGACCTCATTGAATCCCCACAACAAGCCTATAACTGGGGTGTTATTTTTCTCTTTTAGCAATGAGGAAACTGAGGCCAAGGGTAAGTGAACGACTTGTCCAAGAGATATGGTCTTAGAGGCTGGCCACCTTGCGCCTTGAACCCCATTTGTTTGACATCAACTGCTGGATTTTAATTACTCTGGCTGGGATGCATATGGGCTATGGGGACACATTCTACGTTTGATCTCTGGCCCTCATGTTCTAGCTCTGTTATCTTGGGAACCTCATGCTCGTGGAGCTTCGTTTCCCTGATTTGTAAAACAGGGATAGTAACCACCACCTCGAAAGACTGTTGTAAGGATTAGATGAAATAATAAATGTACACGACTGTCACATAGTAGGTGTCGATGTGTTTTAGTTGTCTTCTTTTTAAAAATGAGGTAACTTAAAAAAGGGACCAGCAAATATACACTTGTCCTTCAAACCTGCTCTGTTGCATCACCCTTCACTGCCCCTGGCCAGATTCCATAGCTTTTCCAGTCGTTTTCAGATATTAGAAGTTTTATTTTCAGATATTAAAAAGGCCAGGTGGATCTAAATCAATACTTTAATTTCACATCCAATTTAAGCTTTTCTCATTCTTTCTAACTTGGGCCCTACCCATGCTCAGTATCCAGTGGTGGGGTGGGGTGGGAGTGGTTGTTTATTTCTTTAGTCTCCCTGTTCCATCACATCCTGCCTACTGGCCACTACCTGGGGCTCCTGTCCGGCTGGGCTGGAGGAGAAATGAGAGGGAGGGGGCATCTGACTCTATCGGCACTGCTCTGATTTGGTAGCAGGCTTCTGTGGAAGCTCCTTGGGGGTCCAAATGCTGGCTGTCCCTCATGGGGTACTTTCCTGGGTTCTTTAAAGGTTTCCCTCACGGTTTTCCATCCTCCAAAGTGGGGTCTCTGGATGACCTCCAATAACCGCCTATAAGCTCCTTCTTCAGCATCACTCCCAGCCTCTTTGTTGGAGTCACTTCACTCAGCAGGTGGTTGTCTAGGGCAAGTCCCCCTCAGGACGACTCTCGTCCAGCGTCGGCTGTGACATCCGCTTATCCCAGGGAGAGCTTCACCAGACTCAGTACACTCAGGCTTTCCACGCAGGCAGCTCCAGCCTCCACCTTCCCTTTCAACTTTGCCAGGTGAGGACAAGATGCCAGGCTCCTGTCTCCGTGCCCGTCAAGCTCCCCAGGATATAGTTCATATTCTCCAGAAACCCTCACCCTTCTTTGCTCCTGTCCCATGGGACAAAGATTTCCTTCTTCCCTTTACAGACAACCTGTACCTTCAGACGGTGATTCTCTTTATGGCTGAGGTGAGTGGGCAGTGATCAGGACCCCTTCCTTGGTCAACAGCTTCCAGTGAATCCCATCTCTGACCCATCCTTGATTAACCTCCAGCCTGCTCTTATATATGAGATTGAGGTGGGTGATGGGGTGAAGGTGGCAGATTGAATTTCTCTCTTTCTTGGTAGGCCCTGCAAATGAGATGTGTCTAAGCACCCTCTTTAGAATGTGTGGGCACTTAACCATCATTCTTCTCAGCTTTGGGGTCTCAGTCCAAACTCCAAGACAATAACAAAAATTCAGTTTACATATGGTTACAATTCTTTCTCTCTCTTGTATGTACAGTGCACATAGTTTCAAAGTCAAGTGGTGTTACAAGCTTAATAACAGAAAAGAGCAGTTGCCTCTCCTATCCATCCTGTCTCTGCATCCCCTTTCCCAAAAGCAACCATTTACAACTTTTTCTGTATTTATTTTGGTAATTACGTCCTTATTTCTAAATACCATATATTTATGACCATTTCTTGATTTCTAAATTTTAGATATTATCTGCTGTCCTCCTAACGCAGGAGAGGAGAACCTGGATCTTTCACTCCGCTTCCTCCTTGCACCATCCCTCCCCACAAATATTTCCTTTCCCCGCACTTTCTTAATATGGTTACATCACATTCTTGGATGAAACAGTGTATCTGTTTTTGCTGCTATGTAAATGTTAACAGTGAAACAGTTGATTATATTTCTGTTCTTGAATAACTTTTTGTTTTCCGTGGAATCAATCTTTGCTCATTTTAGTTGTTTGTTTAAGATGTAATACATAAATAATTCATCTTCAAATTCCTCGCCAGAACAATCAAACTCCTCTCAATAAAGTTGAATGCATGTGATACTCTGCCTGTTCTTCTTTTTCTGGGAAAATTACCCACAAGAGCCCTCAGCCATCCTGTTCTCTCTGGACTGGCTGCTCCCTGGGGCCCACCGCACTGCTGTCAGCTTGGGATTTCCCTTCCCTGTCATCCTGGGAAAGCATGCCTTTCAAGAGGGTAGATCTTCCATTTCCTGATTTGATATCTTTCTCTTTCTTGGTTTATTTATTTATTTTTTTTTATTTTGGTGGAGCACATCCTTCAGGAGCTTCCTGAGAAAGATCCATGTAGATAAATTTTTCAGACCTTGCTAAAAATATCAGACAGAATAAGAGAAAGTTTGGCTGCTTATTGAATTCTAGGTTAGAACCAATTTTTTTCTCCCAGATTTTAAAGGTATTGGTTTATTGTCTCCTAGCTTCCAATGTTTCTGTTGATAAATCTAATGCCATTTTGATATCTGAGTTTTTATCTGTCTGGTTTTTTCCCCTGAGTTTCTTCTCTTTATCTTTGTTATTCTGGAATTTCACAATCACATGTCTTGATATGGCTCTTTTAAAATTCATTATACGGGGCAGGCTATGTGTCCTCTTTTTCTTTCTCTGGTATTTTATTAGCTGGATATTGGACCTCCAATTGATCTCTATTTTTTTTTTTTTTAACTTTCTATCTTGTTGTTTTCTTGTTTTACTGTCTGAAAATATCCTCGCTTTTTTTCTTCCAATCAGTCTACTAAACTTGCTTTTTCCATTATTATACTTTTAATCTAAAAAAATTCTTTTGCGCTCTTTCAATTTTTTCATAGTACTCTGCTCTTGTTCCATGGATAGAGTATCTTCTCTTTTAGGAAATTACAGCTGGTTTTTTTTTCCTGTTTTTGACATTGCCTCTGCTTCCTTCACGTTTACCATTTCTATTTGTTTCTTTGGATTCTGGCCTCCAGCATTTAGACTCTCAGTTAATCTCCATGTTTTCAGTAAAATGACTCAGCCTTGCCCTCCGTTTGCCTGGTGTCTCACATCCAAAGTCTAACTTAAACTTCTGCAATGAAGAGACTTTCCTCCAGGCTTAGGCAGGGTGGTGGGGTGTAGTTCCATGGCGTCGTGGACTGGGAGTGGGCCTGGGGTCCTGGACTTCCTATAGAGACTTTTCTCCTGTCTTTACCCCCATCCCTCACACTTGCCTTCAGAGGTGCCTGGAGGCTGTCTATTCTTGGATCTTTGCATAGTTTTGTGGTGATGTCCTAGCTTGATTTCCTTAGAAATGTAGCCTTTATGTACTGTATTTTATTAGGCAGTACCATTCCAGAGATACAGGAGTGAGGGAAAATGGGAGTAAGGCAGGGAAGGAGGGGGAGCCAATGCAAAAGTGTGTTACCGTGCTGGCCGCCACTTGGTTCAAGAGCAACGGATTCCTCAGTCTTGTAGGGGTGACTTTCAAATATGAATGAGTGCACTTTGGTACAATCTATCAGAGAGGAGGAAGAGAGAAGAATGTATCCATTAGCCCCTTGCTCCTACTGGTCAAAGCTTCATCCCTTAGGGAGTTAACTTCTCTGTGGTTCTGCGTTGCCTATGATGGGCACTGAGCAAATCCCATAGTGTGAATGGAAAGCTCAAGGACAGCAGCATGAGGCATGCAGTGCAGATGTGGGATGCGGTGCTGTTGGGTTGAGTTGGCATGTTTTTGCTTGGATCTCATGCACAGCGGTTCTGGCACATTGGATGGCGAGGAACAAGTGGTGAAGGGCAAGACCAAGACGCGTAAGAGGCCTTTGACATAGGCGGGTATCAGCTTGCCTCTCATTAGCTTCCTCACTACAGAAATGTACGTTTCTCTGCTCTGCTAAACCATCTATCTCTTTTCCATCTGCTTTCCAGTTTCTAAAATTATGTTGACATTTTTCATTTGCTGTGATCTCTACTTCCATGTTTTTGTCCATGTGGATTTTATATTTTAAAAATAATTTTCAATCATTTTAGAAATTTTTAGTTTTGAGAAGAAATAGATGTAAAATTGTGTGTTCATTCTGTCGTGAATCAATGTCCATAGCCACCCGTGTGGAATGATTTTTACGAGCAGTCAGAGGAGACAGGCCAAGATCAGCAGCTGGCGTGATGGTTCGGAGAAGGTCTTCTCTGTCACCTCTCCATTCATTCTGATACTTAAAATTCCATAATTGTTTCCTTTCGTCCCTGGTATGAAAGCAGTGCCTTTTGCCTATGTGTAGCAGGCTCCATTATTGAATTTTCTTGGTCACCTGTTCCATTAGAGAAGAGAGGATCTCTTTCAGGTGTGGGGTAGGAGATTCTAGAAGGCATTCTGAGACAGTGGAATCTTACTAGGACTCAAGGGATCCATAAGATTTCCACAGAGGAAAATGGAATGTGGAGGCAGGTAGGACTTCCCAGCATATTGAAGGGCAAGGAGTAAAGCTGGAGAAGCAGGAAAGAGCACAATATGTTGAAAGACTGGCAAGTAGCTTTGATTGACTGGTGTTTGGGGTCTTATAGGATATCAAGTTGGAGGAGTTGCTTGTGGAGGGCCTTGAATGCCGGGTTAAGGAGTTAGGACTTTGTTCTGTATGCAGTGTGAATGTTTGAGCAGTGAGTGAGCCAATCCTCTCAGTGCTTTGGGCGGATTAACCCACTGGTCATGGGCTGGGATGCTAGAGGAGGAAGACCTGGAGGCCATGAGCAATTTGAGGAATGCAGTACCGATTTGGAAGAGAAATTGGGGGCTAGGCCTGGAAGATCCCAAAAGACAACTTAAAGTTTTGCGAAGCAGTGCTGAGACCTGAGGGTCATTTTGTGCATGCTGTCTTCATAGGGCCAGCTCCCTCTCATTCTTTGAGTCATTTTGAGAGTCACCTCCTCCAGGAAGTCTTCACTGCCACCGCTCCCTAGGCTGACCCAGGATCCCCTCCTCTGCACTGCCCTGGTCCTTGGGCTTGGGTCCACCACAACAGTTCTCATATTTTGTACTGTAAGTATTGCGCTTGTCTGCAAGCTCCCTTTGCACGGGGCCTCTATTTTATTCAACTGTGTGTCTCAGAGATTAGCACAGATTCTTGCCCACAGTATATGCTCAATAAATGTTTGTTGAACTAATGAGTGAGGAAGTCTAGGGGTGCCCGTTACAATGTGTTTGCTGACTTTCTCTGGCAATGTCAGCAGCCTGTGAGCAGGAGCCAGGGGAGCAGTCAGAGGAGACAGGCCAAGATCAGCAGCTGGCGTGATGGTTCGGAGAAGATCAAAGCATTGGAGGCCTAGGCTGTCAGAGGCGGCAGCACCAAAACAGACTCCAGGGAACTCAGGCTGGATCAAGAGACACCCCTTGTGGACCAGACAATAGTTGTAATTATCAGTAGCATTTATTGATCACAAGGGAGTATTTCTGTTCCTTGTGTCCTGAGCCTCATGACAACCCTCTGAGGCATGGAGGACCTATATTATTACACCCACTATACAGATGAGTCAGTTGAGGCTCAGGTCACACAGGGATACTAAATATCAGAGTCAGAACTCAAACTCATGCATCCGTCTCCTCAGTCAAAGCTGTTTCAGCTTTGTCACACACACTCTGACACACACACACACACCTGGCAGATGCACAGGTGAGCATACACAGCCTGCACTCACAGTGCACACAGATACACAGACCCTCAAACTGGAGGCTGGAACAATTTATTTCATTGTGGGTCTTCCAAAAGCCCATGTCTCTCAGGCTGTCAGACTGCATAAGCTGCCAGAGAAGGAGGAGGAAAAAAAATCAAAGAATCTCCTTGACAGCTCCCATTAAGTGAAATATGGGGTGAAACGGAACGAAATAAAATTGGGAATGAGATGACAGGATTTTTCTAGCTGACAGAAAACGTTTGAAAGCCAATGGCCTGACTGCCACCCATTCATCACCCACCTCTGCCGGAGCAGACCCTCTGCAGGGCCGTCCGCACGCTCACCAGAAAGTCTTTTTGGAAAGGGGATGCCCCTACCAAGTCAGCCCCAAAAGCGCTTTGTGTCATAATGGGCTTCAGGCCTCCTATAGCCACTAGGTTTCCAACTCGTAGCACTAAGCTGGCATTCCGGCATGGTCCTGTTCCCGACATCTCCTCTCTCTCGTTCCTATTTCCTACACAATCTCCACCTTCCCGGAGCAGCCCTGCATTCCTAGGCCTTACTCTCCCGCTCAGCAAGTCCTCCCATTCTAGAACATTCAGTTCAACAGCAGCCCATTCCTTGGATCACCCCTCATTTCCAGATCTTCCCGTATTCCAAGCCCATTCTTAACTCAGGTTCCCATTTTCAGGACAGTCCCCCATCCTCAGAATCTAGTACCCAGTTCAAGGAGCATAGCACAGGTTTCCCAGGTCACTCTCCCTGTCCCTTGCCCATCTTGAGCTGAACCCTAGTTTGTGGAGACTTTGGTGGGTCTCCTGGTCACCACGGAGAATTAAAATATGTCCAAGCAAACCAGCTCATACCTTGTAGAAGACTCTTCAGCTATTTTCTAAAGTTTTATTTCAATCTGAGCCTATGAAGAGGCTTGATACTCATTTCTCTGGCTTCTTCACCCCCTGCCCACTGTGCTAGGGACAGGAGACATTGCCACTTCCAATTAGGACCAGATATGGGAATAAACCTCCCCGCCTCGAACTTCTCTCTCTAATACGTGCTTCTCCTATTAATTCTAATCATCCTTCCAGGGCACCATTTTTATTCCATTAATTACCTGCTAAAAAAAATCCATACTAGTTCCTAATGATCTTTGCTTACAGATGCTTCTCCATGTATCATAAAACAGCGCTATCTCCTCTCCCCTGTCTAACTACTCTCCTGCACTTAACTTCAGAGGCACTAGCTGTTACCCTCATCTCTGGCGCACTAGCTCTGTAACCTTGGCGAGGTCACTAAGCCACTGTGTTCTCCCTTAAATTGGGAGTTAATAACGCTTGTCTTTGAGGGCTGCAATGAGGTTTGGTTGAGAGAATGCATCTGAAAGTGCCGAGCACATGATGCCCAGTTACAGGTCTGTCTTCCTCTCATCCTGCTGGCTCTGTCTGTGTCAGCCCAGCCCAGTCAGCTCCCTGCCTCCAACACAAGGCTTGCTGTCTCCTGGCTTCATGCTTCACCATCAGGAAAGAGGAGCCCACTCAAACCAGCTCAAGACGAAAAGAGGGCTTTCAGGGAGGGTGCAAAGGTATTTCCTTGGCCCCAGGAGCACGAAGGAACAGCAGGGAGCTTGCGGTCAGCCCCGCAACCCCTCTCTCTATCTGCCTGGGCTGTGTGGGTACTGCCCCCTCTCTCTGCTTCTACTCTGTCACCCCATTGCTCCCTGCAGACTGGCCTTCCTGGGACAGGGTGCAGGTGGCAGAAATGGCCCTCCAGCCCTTCATCTCATGCTCACTCAGTTCTGATGCCTAAAATCACTAACTCTAATCCCTGAGCCCCAAAACCTAAGGGAGAGAGAATCTGATCGATGTCATATGCTTGGTTGTCCTACTGTCTCTCTAAGCACTCCTTCAATCCTTTGCAGGTTTATCAGCCTCTCTGTTCTCACTCTATACTATCTCCCTAGTGACCCAGTGGGAAGGCCTGACCTCTCCCATGCCTTCAGTGACCACACAGATGATTCTTCCATTTATAAACCATCCACACCTCTGGTCTGAGCTCAAGGCCCACAAATCCAGTTTGTTGTTAGTGTCGTCATGTCAATTCCAACT
Source organism: Equus przewalskii (assembly GCF_037783145.1). Classification (NCBI taxonomy): domain Eukaryota; kingdom Metazoa; phylum Chordata; class Mammalia; order Perissodactyla; family Equidae; genus Equus; species Equus przewalskii. The sequence continues at coordinate 7,199,927 of NW_027228750.1, forward strand.
CCTACTGACCCTGTGTACAGCAGAATGGAACACTGCCTAGTCTTTTTGCGCCATCCTCTCTCCTCTGGTGCGCTATCAGACAATGCTCTGCTGTTATTCACAGAGTTTTCATGGCCAATATTTTCAGGAATGGGTGGCCAGCTCCTTCTTCCTAGTCTGTCTAATCTGGAAGCTCCATTGAAACCTGCCCACCATGGGTGACCCTGCTGGTGTTTGAAGTACCAGTGGCATAGCTTCCAGCAACACAGCAACATGCAGCCTGCACAGTATGACAATCATCAGACGGCGAATGCAGTGGCCTACTTGGTTTCTCCATTTTTTTGTCTCAGAGGCACTTCTGATTTCATATGTGCAAAACAAAGCTCGTGCTCCATCCCCTCGCCCTCACCCGCACCCCATCCAGTCAGCTACTTTCCCAGTGCTCCACACTTCCTAATCCGTCCAGGGGTAAGCTCTCTGTCATCCTTGACATCGTCCCTTCTTTCATGCCCTATATCTAGCCCATCACCAAATTTATAGATTTCACTTCCCAAATATCTCTTGAACCAAATCTCTTCTCTCCATCTTCCTTGACCCTCCCCTAGTACAAGCTACCATAATCTCTTGACTAGATTACTACTATAGCTTATTAACTAGTCACTCCAGAGCCACTTGTACCCTCTCTCTAATATTCTGGGGATTCTCTATATTGGACCAGAAGAGACTTTAAAAGAAAAAAGCAAATGTGATCAGGCCCTTGCTTAAAACTCCTTAACAGATTCCCCTTGAGTTTAGAATAAAATCCTAAATCCTTGACTCTCTGCCTTTTCTGGCCTGCCTGTCCCTCCAACTTCATCTTTTGGTCACTCTCTTTACTCTCTCCTTTCCTGCCACATGGGATTTCTTTTGGTCAAGGCCGTTGAGAGCAAACTCAGTGGGAAAAAATTTCTGGGTACCAATCAAGAAGGTGTATTGTAAACCATCAGTGCCTTGTACAGGCTTCCTCTCTTCCTTTGCCTTTCCTTGGCCTTGTTTTCAATTTCTCAGTCCTCTACCCATAAAACTATACCCTCCCACCCCATTATCTTTAAATCCTACTCATCCTTCTGCTCTCAGCTAAAATACCACTTCTTCAAGGGAAGACTTTCTTGATCCCCCGAACATTGTTGGGTCAACTTCGTCAAGCACTCTCAGCATCCTGCCCTGGACCTGTCATCCAGAGCACTCAATTATCTCAATTGAATTTTATAATTTCCTCACCATTTGATTAATATCATTCTCTACTAGAATGTAATTTAGACGAAAAGAGGTCATGTCTGCTATTTGCTCACTGTTATACCCCCACTGCCTACTACTGTGGATTGCATTACTAAGAATTCAATAGAAATTTGTTGCTTGCATGAATGTTCCAGCTTGGGTTGGGTCCATGCCTGTCTCCATCACTCAAAGCTATGGAGGTTGGAATCTAAGAGAAGGTGGACCAAGTCCACCAATTTACCACAGGCAACACGTACTGACAAGGGCTAGGAAGTTACCTTATAAATTGTTGAACACCACGCATGTTGGGCATTTTAAAGTTTTAAGATTCTGGGTATCTCTCTAGATTTTCAAGATGCATAAAATAGCCAGTTTGAGAATAAAGAGAACATGAGAGAGATTGGACTGTAAGAAAAGGGCCATCATTCTTCATGTTCATTGATACAATGTGGGTCCATTCACTCATTCAACAAATGTTACTGAGCCCCTACTGTAGCCTGGCACATAGTAGGAACCTGCAGCAAGCAAGATACGCCTGCAACTATTTGGTGTAATCCTGCTCCCATATCAGTTCTGAGTCTATCAAGATCTCCCAGTTTGTCAGCCTGACACTTAAGAATATCTTCTTCCTGTGGGTATAAACTCATGTTCTTCTCAACTCTGAGGGTCACCTATCTCTATGTAATAACACTCCTAATCCCATAAATGGAACCCTGCTGCACCTCCAGGACCTGCATTTGGAGCAGCAGAGACAAAAGCAACACTGTCCCCAACCAAACCTCAGCCTGAAAACCCAGCCCCCTCAGCCCTTGCTCAGGCATCCTCTAGTAGTCTGAGTGGAGGGTGTTTTCCACCAGGGCCGCCAAATTTGCATGCTCTCAGAAGGCAGGAAGGCAGGAAGGGGAAGGAAGGCAGGAAGGCAGGAAGGTGGGCTTCTCTATTCCTGACCCAGGCGGAGCTATCCCCAGCCCTCTGCTCGCTCTCCTGATTGTGATTCCTATAATCAGCCGTCCTAGGAAGCAGAGATGCTCAGAGCGCATGACTTTTCTTTTCTACAATGGTGTGTCATTTGTCTTCCCTGTCTGAGGTGAACATCTGTTGAACCAAATTGATAACAATAGGGAAGCTGTTATTGACATGGTGCAGGGTGCATCATCCATCCAGAGGCTTGGGAGCTGAGTCCTGGGGACATTTCCAGGGTGATGGGGAAGGAAGAGCCCAGTGGGCAGGATGGGCGAAGGCCTGGGTGGGATTCTTAGTTACTCGGCCCATTAGCTTTTGCCGCTCCTCTTTGTGCTTGTCACTTTCCATTTGTTTTCCCTTTGTCTTTAGTCAGTTCACATTACTTTGCCTCCCCATCCAGGCGTGATGGTGCCTGGGACCATTCCAATTCCGAACCTGCCTGCATATTAATCTTGACAATGCACCTGTGGTTTCGCTCATTCTTCCTTCAGCTGCTAATCCACACAGTCCCATCTGTGCAATGTATTGGCTTGTTTACATCAAAAGAAGAGTTGGGAGCAAGGCACACTAGTTCACACTTCCAGTGACCACTGGCCAAGGTAAGCAATTTGTTAGGGAATGGATCTACAGGTGAGGGAGGCCAAAGCTGGTGCTCTGGGCCATGCGAGTCGTACCTTTTGTGGCTACATGGCTCCTTGGTTCCTCTAAGGAAGGGGTGTGTGTGTGTGTGTGTATGTGTGTTTCCTCACTTGGGAATCTTTTCCAAGTGCTTACCTTGTGCCAAGGGGCCATTCAGAGCTGACAGGGACCTGGCACCTGCCTTTGCACCTTTTCTCTTGAAAGTATTTCTCAGTGTGGTGCCCAGAACACCTAAATTGGGATCTCCTGGAGTTGGGGGCGGGCTTGCTAAAATGAAGATTCCCCCACCTCCACAGACCAAGAGAATGTGAGTGTCTAGGGTGGGGCTCAAGTCTCTGATTTTAACAAGCTCCCCTGGTAATTCTGTTGCAACCCAGGTTTGACAACTACTCAGATGGAGGCACTGCAGCATGATGTGGAGCAAGCGTCCTCAACCTCGGCACACTTGACATTTTGTGCTGGGTAGCTCTTTGTCGTGGGGGGCTGTCCTGTGCATTGTAGGATGTTTAGCAGCATCCCTGGCCTCTACCTACTGGATGCCAATAGCAACTCCCCCTACAGTTACGATCACCAGACTTGCTTCTAGACACTGCTGAGTGTCCCCTGTGGGGCAAAATCACTCCCACTTCAGAACCACTGATGGAGAGGACAGAGCAGAGGAGCTGCAGCTGGACTGAAAGAGATTTGAATCCAGGTTCTGCCGCTGACTGGCTGAGAATCTTTGGGCAAGTTACTTTGCTTCTCTGAGCCTGGGTTTCCTCATCCATAAGATGACGAGAAGAGTAATACTGGCCTTACACGGCTGCTGGGACTTCTACAGAGTAAGTGCTCAGCAAAGATAGCTTTCTATCTTCCCTCCTGGAGAGGATAGCAGCTCTGGATGGCTGGATGTTTGGGGAATGTGGGTGGGGGAGGAAAAGTTTTCCTTCTTGGGGTAGGAAGCATCGATTGGTAGAACAGAAGAGTTAATGAGCAAAGAGTGAAGACAGCTGTAGTCTTAGCAGGGAACAGCGGAGATCAGGCTGGAGAGAGAAAAGCTAAAGAAGGCTTAGGTATATCCAGGCACTCACTGTTGACCTCCTGCCCCACTGGCTCTGGGGGTGGTGGCCATGAACCACCTCACTGCCCGTGTGTGCTCTGTAGCCCCATGGCTTCTGCGACCGACTCTGTCGCCTGCTATGTGCTCCCAAGTTGCTGATGGGCCTATAGTCCCCTGGTGTCTGCCTGTGCCTCTTCCCCCTACTCCCCCCGTCCAGCTGGGGCCACGCAGCTGCAGACCCCAGGGTTCCTGAAGCCCCTGCCCTGCGGCCTGCAGTCTGTGGGGCACAGGAAGGCTGCACTGTAAGAAGTGTATTTTTAGCTGCCCTAGCCCCCTGATGCCTATTTTTAGCAGCCAGCAGAGGGCTGGGCAGCTTGGCTGTGTTCTCTGGGAGGGCAGCGATTGGCTTCTGACCTGCATGCTGCTCTGCCAGCCCAGCCAAGTTGGCCCAACTTCAGGTGAGATAATTGCAGCAGTAAATCCCAGATCTCACAGCTCGAGCTTCGCCAAGGTGGTGGTGATCACCATTCAGGAGAGCTCCTTTCCCTGCACAGGATTTGAAAACCCTCTGATACCATAACGCTCCAAGTCTAAGGGATAGGAAAGAGTCTAGGCTTCCAGGAATATCGAACAGCCAAGAAGAGAAGCAGGAAACAATGAAGACCCAGACAGAGAGAGAGAGATCGAGAGAGCCTGAAGGAGAGAGAGGGAGCTAAAAGCAGAGACAAACTAACAGAACAAAGCAGAGAAAGGTTTAGAGGTGGATACGTGAGGACAAAGGCTGAGACCAGAAAAGAGGATAACAGAAAAAGAGAGAGAAGACAGCAAACCACCCAGCCCGACAGCTCAGGCTTGTTGAAGGTCCCAGTGTGCTGGGGACTGTTCTGAAGTCCTGACATGCATTATCGCTTTAAATTTTTACCCCCACAATATCTGGATTGTCATCACCATTTTTGTTTATTGAGGTCATAATAGTTTATAAGATTGTGAAATTTCAGTTGTACATTATTATTTGTCAATCACCTTATATATGTGTCCCTTCACCCCTTGTGCCCACCCCCCAATCCTCTTCCCCTCTGGTAACCACTGAACTGTTCTCCTTGTCTGTGTGTTAGTTATCTTCTACATATGAGTGAAATCATACAGTGTTTGTCTTTCTTCCTTTGGCTAATTTAGAATGGTTAAGTAGCTTACCCAAGATTACAAGAATGAGCAATGGAGCCAAGATTTGAGCTCACATCTGACCTCAGAGCCTACATTCAGCCAGTAGGTTCAAAGGACAGAATAGGCACATATAGAAGCAGGTAGAGGACTAGGGGCAGGATGCACATCACAGCTACAGTCTGCTGAGCCCTTTGAGGCTAATACTTTGTCTGTTTCCCTGGGAAGACGGCTTTCTGAAATGGGCACCATTGATCCAGGTGTCAGGACTGAATTACAGCACTTCCCCAAAATGTATGTCACACTGATGGGGTCCTTGTGCCACCTACAAGGCTGTCTGACATGATTCACATCAGCAGCCAGAGCGATCACAGCCCAGCTGTTTCACTGTTTGGAAATACCATCTCCTACTATGTCATTAAGCTAATTGAACAGGCCAAATTTTCGGAGGATGGGGGTGGGGGCCGAGGGAAGTAGGAGGTAATAGCTTTGCATCTGCTCATTGTCATTCACATCCTAACCTAACACTGCCCGCTGCTCTTCTCTGGCACCACCAGATCCCCAGCCCCCGTCAAGGGCACACATGCTAAATGCTATGTGTGGAGAGGAATTATTTTTGCTAGTGCTCTCCACCTCAGAAAATCTCAGCCCCTGACAGAGACCCCCAGTTCATCTTTCTACATTTGTTGAGGCTTCAACCAACAGAGGCAACGAGAAAGCCATTTCCAACAATAAGAGCCTGCCTGTGTAGACAGCAATCATAAGTCATTCCTTCTGCTCCTGGTTCCTGCCCCTCCCACCCCACATAGACATCCGTCTCCATAAATCTCTTGAGCAGGTGGAGATTTATACAGGAGCTGTGGCTACCCCTGTCTCTGCAGCCCCTGATTACCTCTGACACCTTCAAGAAGAGAACCATGAAGTTATATTATATTATATTATATTATATTCTTAAATCAGAATATATGAATAGTCAGGTTGGCGCTTCATGATACAATGTCTGTCAGGGAGGCAGGGAATAGAGACCAGACGCTCCACTAGTCTGGAGGTATGCTGGGAAAGGGAGAATGTGGGAATCATTTTTGAGGCCTGATGGGCTGGCAAAACATCTGTGTCATATATTGCTACTGTGGGGCCCTTTGCAGACTTGCTGTCTCTATCGAAAGGGACAGTTGCCTTCTAGAACATCTGCCTTTACAGACATGGCAGGGTACATGGGGAGGAGGCGATGTGAATGCATTGGTACAAGGAACCAGTTATTGAAGTATTCAATCACTTCCATACTAGTTGGTAAACAGTCTAAGTGGCTGAGACCATAAGCCTCGATTTGATGTTGCCTGGAGGTGGCCACAATGGTGGGTGATGAGGTCTGGCAACAGTCGGGAGTAGATATGGGGGACCCCCAGCAGCTGCTGAGCAAACTGAGATTGTGGGGGTGTATACAGCCCTCACTCCCTTCTCCAGAGTGGCCTGGCGTTGAAGGGACATTGGAACAGATGCAGGGTAGGCAGGGTTGGTGGCAGCATTGTCCGGGGGACCTAGGACAAGTGCCCAGATCTGGGCCATGTGGGAAGCGTTGGCATCGGATGCACACTCAGCCGTGGTGTGACTTCTGCATGAAGCTCCTGACCCTGGGGACCTCCTGACAGCCATCGAGTAGGGAAGTCATTGGAAGAGTTTCATGCAGTGCCTACATCCAATCACAGTCAGAGGGCCGTTATTCAGCTGGTGACAGCTGCATCCAACAAAAGATCACACCAACCATTTTTAAAAATCTACGAACGAATAGGATGTTATTGAAATAGTTTGATGAATGACTTGCGGTTTCACTTGGTGGGCAGTTTTAGTGAGAGAACAATAGGGAATAGATTTAAATATTTTTATATCTTGACTTACGTATTGATTTATATTACCATACTGGTTATTAAATATTTTGAATATCACCCTTGCCCACACACATACACTCCAAGTTCAGGAAAAGCTTCAAGGTCAAAATAGCCAACACAAGCTCAGTGCCCTAATCCAGCAGTGAGGACCAGCAGGCAGGAAGCGTGGCCAAGGAGCAGGGGGTGGGTGGGTGGTCACAGTCAGAGGAGGCTTCCTGGGAGAGAGGAATTTTGAGTCAGGCTGAGAAGGTCAGCAAGAACATTCTGGGGCAGGACACTGTGTGCGTGGGGCACGAGGGAGCGGGCACTGGGCACAGAACATCTCTCCTCTCCCAGAGTGCAAAGCTCAGAACATCGGGACACTTGGGGCCTGCCAGTGACTGCATCAGACACTTGACCCCCAACGGCCCTTTGAAATCTGGGAAGAAAAGCTACCTTTGAGTCCTTGAAAGACTGGGAACAAATAGAGTGGTTACCACGGCCATAAAGAAGGAAATGGGAAGAGGGAGATAGTGAGAGTCTTAATTAATAGTTTCTGTGGCTTATTCCTGCTTTGATCACAAGGCTGCTATTTCCTCAGTCTCTTACAAACTCCATTAAGTTCATTTGCCTGCCAGGCGCCTGCCCTTTCTCCTGCCCTGTCCTGTCAAAGATAAAGGATTCCAGTGGCTCAGCCGATCCCTTCTGAGCATCGCCTCAAACCGCGGGCTGGTGGAGGACATCAGAAGGGAAGCCGCGGTGAGGCTCAACCAGGGGAAACCAAGTCCAGTGATCCTCCTGAGTCTGCCTTTTACCACTGAGATGGTGAGATCACATTCAAAGCCAGATTACCAATCATAATGGAATTCAAAGTGCTTACGCGCACCCGTGAGGTTTTTCCTAAAGTTGTAAGTAAACCAGGTAATGTGGGCTCAAGACTGTATCCAGGCCAGTGAGATGGTTGATCGAGCAATTTATCACGACAATCACAGATTCTCAGCCTTGAGAGGGATTAGAAATTTCGCCTCCTCCAGTCACCCACCCGAAGCTAGAGTCTCATCTGCACAGGCAATTGCTGAGACTACGCTTGAACTCCTCCAGCAACAGGGAGCTCTATTCCAGAGGCAGCTTATTCCATCCTCAGACAGCTCTCACTGAGTCCAAAATCTGTTCCCTCTAACTTCAGACTTATGGTCCTAGGACTCTCAACTGAGTCAATAAGTTAAAAAAGAGGAAAACTAATTCACCTTCTACAAACTTCATCATGTGTTTGAAGAGAGAGAGTTTGTGGTCCCAGGAGTGTTCTCGTAAATCTGGCTAACCATCCATAAATTCTTCAATAATTCTTCACATAATGTTAAGCCATATCTCTTTAAATATACCGTTCCCAGAATTGACAAAATACTCCAACTATGGCCAGGCCAGCACAAAGCAGGGAAGGACTGTCACCTCCCTTTTTTGAGACATTATGTTTCTAATAATCACATCGGCTTTTGTGTCAGCCACATTACTCTGTTAATGAGCCTTCTGAAACTTACAGATGGGCCAATAATAATACACTATAAGGTGTGCTGGTTTATCAGAACCAGGAAATAGCTAAAGGGCCTTGGTAAGGATTGTATTTTGTGTTACTGACAAGGATAGCAGATAAACAAACCCCCAGAAAGCTCCGCCAATTTAACTAGGGGATTGTGGCACAGTAAACTCATGATTATTTTTTTTAATGGTTTCAAATTATATTAGTTAATCCATTAATTGATTATGTTTAAGAAAATGATTTTAGGAGTACACTGAATCTGTTCAAACCAAAATTAACAGGTAACTTGTTTGCCATCAGGACAATCACCCAAATAATAAGCTATTAAATGCACATTAACATATAATAATTGTGTAAAGAATAACTAAGCAATTAATTAACGTTTAATGCAATTCATAGTAAATTAGATAGCAAGACGTATTAAATGTCAATTAGCCATATTAGCTACTGACACCTAAGTGATTCAACATGCTAATGCTAATTAATTTCTTGTTTCTTACAAGCTTAATGACTTAACAAAAATATATTTACATATTTAGAGATTCTTAAAGTCACCAGACAGCTGGCAATAAGAGTGGCTGTCTGCATGGCAGTTTGGGAAAAGAAATGAGGGGAAATTGATTAGTGTTTTATTTGGAGCCTCTTCTCTGCGTCTCTTTTGCTGTATTCCTCTTGGAGAATTTTTTTAGGGGGAAAGAGAGTGCAAAGAGTTTATTGGGAGCTGACCCAGGAAGCGCTGTGAGGGACTGGCAGAGTGAGTCAGCAAAGGGACAGAGCCTATAAAAAATGCTGGAATGGGCGAGCGCCTGCGGTGGACAACCAACCCTCCCTCTGTGTGGAGACCTCCGAGAGGTTATATGAAATAAGAGGCAGCATTATCGCCCTGAGGGACAAAGAAGCTGTTGCTATTAACACCTGCTCCAGTCTTGGGAGATGGTCCTCTCCGTCTGGTTCTGTGTCTGACCCACTGCTTTTGTGCCATCTAAGTTCCACATGAATGTCCTTTGAGGGCATTCATTAATTTGGTCATTAAAATATTTAAAGCCCAAGCTGCTGGGAGGCCAAGAACGTGTCTGAGTTTCAGGTATACTCTGAGACGGATCCCCCCATGCAGCCAGGACTCTTCATCCCTCTTCTGTTGTTCTCATTCATCCCAGACTGGCTTTCTCCACATTTTGGAAACATGGTTTTGAGCTCCAAGTCTTACATCTTTGAGCTCCAAGCCACCAGGACAAAACGGCTTTGAAGTGCTTTCTGTTTCAGGTCTGAAAACCCAGGGAGGGGATCTCGGCCCAACTTGGGTCAGGTGCCCACACCTGGACCAGCCTAGGGGCACGAGCACCACTCTTGCCATGCTCCCGTGAGAAGAGCAGCTGGGTGGCAGTCAGACGGTCTCACTGACATCCGTGACCCCCTCCAGCACCAGACCCTGCAGCTGGCCCTGTGACGAGGAGCAGGATGTTTTCCCTCTGCTCATGGCGCTCATAGCCTAACAAGGAGAGAGGCGGATGGTGAGGCCCCAATAGGGCAGTGGGGTAAGTCTTCATGGAGGTGATCAGAGGGAGCTGTCCAAACACAGGAGGGGCTCGAGGCAGGTGAGAGTCATGCCTGAATCTTGGAGGGGTTAACGGAGAGAAAGGTAAGGGCAGGCGGTCCAGGTGAGAGTGTTCCAGGAACCCTAGGAAGTTCTGCATGATGGGCTCGTGGCATCTCAGGGCAGTCTGCCTGCTCCACCTCCCTCTTCAACACAAGAGCACAAGCGGGTCACAGCAAACAGGAGTGTCCATTTGGACTCTGTCCACATAGACATAGAGAGTCAAGTGCTCCGGTTAATATAATTTATAATTCCTGACATTTAAAAAAATGCCTTGCAGAATAAAAAAACTTTTTAGTGAGTGGATCAGTTTGGGCTCTAAAAATATTATATTCCATTGGTCTCATCATTCTTAACTACACAAGTTGTACGGGCTAGTTTCTTTACTTATGTATTAAATTCTCATAACAACCCCTGTGATGTAGGGGTTATTATTCCCAATTAAGAGATAAGGAGACTGAAACTCTGAAATTGAGTACATTGCCTCAAGTTTTAACTCAGTCTGCGAGTGGTAGAGCCTGTCTTCCGACCCAGATTTGACTGACCTCGGAGCCCATATTCCTTCGCTCACTCCACAGTGCTGTGTAGCGGGCACTGGGCTGTGCCCTAGAGATGTCTGGTGTGACCAGACATACCCATAGGGAAGGTACAGGAGGCGGCAAGGGCATGCTGTGGAAGGGCAGCAACCAACAAACTTCAGTGCAAGTCTTGGCTCAGCTATTTATCAACTGTGATATTGGGCACATTTCTTAAGCTCTTCCTTATCTGTAAAGTAGAAGACCAGGCAGGGCTATTATGAGAATTAGATTAGGTGTGTATAAGTGCCCAACCCATGGCAATGAACCCAACAGGTGTTAGTTTTCTTCTCCACAACCCTTCCGACACTCAGAAATCACTACACATAAGCACTAGTAATTGTCTACACACATAACAGGAAAGCTATGCAGTTACGTCTTCAAATATTTGAAGACAAAAATTGTTTGCCCATTAAGCCTTCTCTTCTCCAGGACAAATATTACCTCTCCACCCAACCATTCTTCATATGACATGCTTACCATGCTGAATGTCTTCTGCTGGATAATTTCTAGCTGGAGTTGTTTCCTTCAAAAACATCTTGGTTGGAACAGGACCAGAGTCTGAATGGAGTCTGAGCAGCACTGAGCACAGCCAGGCCATCACAGCCCTTGTTCCAGGTTCCGTATCCTATCAGAGAAGCCTTAGCCACCATCACCTTCTGAACAGCTACGTCCAACTGGAGGCACACACAGAGTTTGTGACCAACTCTAACCTTCTCGTCTGCCTTACTTCCCCTACCCCAGGTCTTGCTCATTTAACTTACTAAGCTGCCAGGTCTTGAGGAGAGGCTCAGTCTTGTTCAGTTCTGGCTACAGCTCAATGCCAGTGCACAGTGCTGGAATTTTGTGTAAATTTGGAGTCAGTGTGGTGTAGAGGAAAGAGAATCAACCACTCGGTTGGAACCAGTTGGATCTGGGTTCAAATGTCAGCTTTGAAATCAACTAGCAATAAGACCACTGAGTTAGGGCAATTTAGTTAACATCTTTGAGCTCTAATTTTGCCATCTATAAAATAAATATAGTAGCATTGTTGTAAGAATTAAACAAGTCATGTATAGAAACTGTCTTGCACACACTGTCTTTGTTTCTCTGTACTTTGCCCTGGGCCCCAGGATACAAAGATGAGGCTTCATTCCTCACCTAGTAGGGAAGTAGACCTGATTTCAATAAAATGTACTATAAACAGTGATAGAAGTAAGCACAGGGAGCTTGGGCTTGACATATAGCAGGTTCTCAGTTAGCACTTGATGAGTGAATAAATATGTCTGCCATCAAGCCGGATATCCCAAATCTTGTACTTAGACAGTTAATTTTGAAGAAATCTAAGTGCAAGTCTTGACATTTATTTGGTAAAATTGATCTAATTGGTTTTAACTATTGTTCAAGTTTGTTAAAATATTTTTAGAGTCTTTAGTCTATCATACAGTATATTGTCTATTGTATTCAGCTTTGTGTTACTTAAAGGTCTAATGTTTCATCCAATTTATTGACAAACATGCTGACCAGGATGACACAGGAGAGAGACCTGTGGCAGCCTACTGGAGACTTTCCTCCAGGATATTCATTTGTGCCTAGGATATCTGGGTATTAAAAAAACTACTGGAATAAAACTCTGCAGATTCTATCAGAAGTCCCAGCCTGGTGTGGGGTCAAGCAGCCACAACTTCTTCTAAGCAATGATAGCTCTCAACTGTCTTCTCGGTTAAACCACGAGCCAAAGGGGCTGGACTTGCAGGCAGCCCCCATTGCCATCAACTTGCAGAACCCTTCGCATTCTCCTTCTTTTTCTGATCCACCTGCCACACTGCAGTAGAGGGATCCATAATTTAACTGACCAGGTTCACTCACAGAAGGTTTAAAACCCTTCTGGGATGGGTCACCTGAAACATGAACTCCAAGGTCCTTAACATAGTATAAAAGGCCCTCCATGGTTTAGTTCCTGCATATTTCTCAGCCGTATTTCCTGCCATTCTGTTCTTCATGAGTTAAGCTCTAGAAATGCTTAACTGGTCATACTTACCTACATATACCTCAACATTCTACTGTCATACTTGTTCTCCTGCCATTCCTCCTGCACAGGATGCCTTCTCCTCTGCCTGTCTCCTTTGCCTTCTTTATTCTACTCAGTCTTCCAGGTCAGGGTCAACTCCTTTGCCCACAGCCTGCATCTGGGACTGGGTTAGATAACCCTTCTGGAATCTCCCAGGCTCCAGTGGCTGACTTATTCTTCACGCACGTGGTACACTGATGCTAATCATTTGCCTACTAGTCTCAAAGCACCTTATGTGGAAGGACCATGTTTCAGAATTTCCAGCTACTGTCATCAGACCTGGTACGTGGTCAATGTGCAATAAATGATTATTGAAATATGTGTGTGTGTGGGTGTGTGTTCTCAGCATTTCTACTAAGTTCTAACAATTTCTCTGAGGGATAGAAAAGAGAGAATTTTTAGGTGGAAACTGAGGCCTAGAGATGTCGAGTGACTTGCCCAAGCTCCCTCAGCTGGGATTAGAGTGTAACTTTACTGCCTAGCTTGTAAGTTCCACCAATAGCTGTACTGCCCTCTTGTTTCTGCAACATCCAGAACTGCATGTATTTACGGCCCTGGCTTACCTGGGGATGCTCAGACACTATTTTGGAGAGAGGAGGTAAATTTACACTGGGATATAGATGACAAGTCACTGAGTTTATCTCTGGCAAGGGTGTTTTCACTCTAATGGAGTATTCCTGGAGACAGTCTGCCTTATCCTATTGGAATGCATCTTTAGTGGTAAGATTTTAGACACTCTGGCAATTGGCACAGGAAGTACCACCACGAAATGGATCTTTTAGTGACTATGAAATCACACAGTGTAGGTAATTGTCTTCTCCAGCTACTTGCAGGCTCAGGCCAACCTGAGATGAGTTCTAGGCAGTCTGAGGAACTGGCTGCATGCTGGTCTAAAGGTTGGAGGACTGACAAGGAGGGGAAGGGAAGGGTGAGCCGGGGAGGGGAGAACCCTGGTAAATGGCCTTTGAGAGCAGAAGTCAAAAGTTACACCCATCCCCCAAAAGGTTTACAGAAAAGACAGGCTACAGATGAAACCTCACACCTGTTTCATCTTGGCTGCACCACAGCTCTCTTAAGGATACTCAGCACAAACAGACTAACCCTCTATGGAACAACGATGCCAGAATTCTCTCACGCGGACAGAATATTTGTGAGGCAGCCCCCCTGGATCTTCAAGGCAGTCTTTGAGCTCAGGTCTTTCCCATGGCAGAGCTTTTGACTACAGCCTGAGGCTGCTTCCAGCTTTGTCACTGGAGGCAGCTTTAGTTCTGTTTGTCCCCTGGTTCCAACGTCGACAAGGAACAGGAGGCTCCCCTGGGGGCAGCTGGCCATCACCTTCATGGTGGAAGCAGAGTTCAGAGCCCAGGGACCCATGGCCAAGAGAGTTCAAATGCTCAGCTATATTTGGAGGGAGCCAAGCAGAAATGGAGTCTGCAGAGGGTGAGGCAAAAAGAGCACAGGACAGAGCCTATGTCGATCACTCAAAGCCAAGGGAATTAAATGGGACATTACCCTTGTATCTTCAGGCTGGCAAAGGCACCTCAGGGACTGGCTATAAGATGAAGACAGATTGTTGGAGAATAGCTCCCCCCCTCGTCTCTACTCCCCCCGACCCACAAACCTGAATTGTTGCCCAGTTCCCTCGTCTCCTGAGAGGTGAGTCACCTTCACGTCATAATTCAAGTGTTAATCTCCACATCACATATGCTGAATTTCTCCCAGCAGGAGACGTTTCTGATGACTTAAAAATCCTGCTGGCAGTGCGTGGAGATTCAGCTGGAGAGGGTGGGCTCACCCAGGTCTGCCTTCAGCCTTGTTCTCCACCCACTTGGCTGGCTGCCAGACACTGTGCCCTCCTTACCCTTCTTCCCTCCTATTTCAGCTCAGCCCCTCATAGCTGCCTTACTTTTCCCCCCACCCCTACCCCCACTACCATCCTCCCCAAAACCTGGAAAAGAATGGGGGCTTCCTGGTCAGGACCTGGGAGAGCTCCAATTCCTCCCAGCCTCCTTGGAAATGCAACCTCTTCTGTGGCTGGTGCTTCCACTTGATTCCTAGACTGTGCTTTAGGCACCTCCTCCCCTAGTGTATCCCCTGCTTACCAAAGGCACAGAGCTGGGGTTTTCCTTGCTCCCTGCTCCCAAGTCCTGTCTTTGGACATGGCCTATGGGGCCCAGAAAGCAGTGTGATTTTATGATTAAAGAAAGAATCTTCCATCTTGTTTGGGTTTATTCATTCCCTTTCTGCCTCATTTACCCCTTACTGCTTCAGTTTCCCTGAGAAGGGTGGTTGTCAGCCTCTCACGGGCCTATGTTCCTTGGGTTATAATTTGAGTGTGAAACGCACTCATTATTGTTTTGGAAGTGGTGGGAAGAGGTGGGAGGTGCAGGCATGGCTTCACATGATTAAACATTCCCCAGGGACTGGCCAAATGGGTGATTGACCATGATTTCTTCATAAAGGCCCCTCCTAAGCTGCCTATGGGAAGAGCAGGTTTCACACAATCCAAAGGAAAAATGTATAGCTCTTCCTAAGTTGGGAACACATGTGTGGAGGTGGAAAGATATTAAGGAGGGGGAAGGGAAAGTGTAGAATGAGAAACAGGTTTCTAGGATCACAACTGGTTTGTGTGCAAATGGCTTCTGGTTACAGGAGGAATGAAAAAGGAATGTCAGAGGGCAGGAAGCAGTGGGGATCTGAGGCCCAAGGATCTGATTAGTGGTCTTGCCTAATATTTATCGGCCAAGGCCTTTAAATATGCTCCACACATGTTGTCTCCTATCATCCTCACAAGGACCATTGAGAAAGGCATTATTGTGCCTATTTGCTGAATGCTTAGTAGGGTGGAATGAGAGGTGATTTTAAGAACCATTGGTCTAATGATAACAAGACCGTCACCTTCGTATACACTTTGCAGTTTACAAAGTACTTTCATATCTATTTTTTCATACTCATGACAATCCTGTGAAATAGCCAAGACAGGAACAGCCATGTCCATTTTACAGATTTGACTGTGCATTTCTTAAACAAGCACCGTATTGGATACAGAGGAGTACCTCCTCCTCAGGAGTCTGTGGTTTAGGTGGTGTTCTCTACAGTGCAGGCAGGGAAAATCCAACAACAAAGATTCATTGAGCTCAATGTCCCAAACCTCAGACAGTTGCTCATGCCTCATAGCCCCAAGAAAGATCCGAAACTTGAAGTTAATGTATTAAAATTGAGGCATGGAAATAGTTCCCTCACATTCCCCTGCGCAGTCTCCACTGCAGCCTTGGGCAACCCTGTCCTCAACCATCTGAGGCAGCAGGCAGACTCAGGAGGATAAAGGGCTTCACCAAAAGATGCACAGCTAGCAGTGGCCGGCAAGGACATGAATGCAGGTCTTTTGGATCTTGGTGGAATATATTTTTCCACTCTGCCTTACTCTTTCCTGAACCATCAGGGACCATTATACTGGCCAAGGCCCAATGTCCTTAGGATAGTGATTTTTGTCCTGGCAGGGCCAGCTTTAGTTATTGTGCTTGTCCCTTTATTTCTTCTTCCCCATACCCGCTGCTCCTGCCTCCGCAGAGGTCCAGGGTTCTGTGATGACCCAGTTTGCCTTGAGCCCTTTCTCAGCTGCCCCAGCAGGCACACCTCTCAGGCAGAGTACTGGGCTCTGGGCCTGGCTCTCAGAGAACTCACAGATGTGGGCGCTGTGATCCAGCAACTGACCCACCACAGCCACAGTCAATACTGGGATCTGAGCCTGGGTCTTAAAGAGGGATACACTTCTGCCAACCCTGCCTCCCCCTCCACTGTCATTAAGCCTGGAGAGTGGAGCTCTCAGGTCACATCATCTATGGTCAGAGATTTCTAAAGGATTTTATTGCTTTCTGTTTGCTTCTGCTTATCATTACTGGGTTTTCAGACTCCAGATGTCTTTGGGGCTCAACCCTTGATTGCAAGTGGGAGCAAAGTAAAAATGAGGCAGGCTGCTTGGGGAGGACAGGTGGCAATTAAAGATTAAGATGAGTAGATGGGGAAGAGAGACATCTTACCCTCTTGCCAGGACTAAATTAAACATCTGCCTTGCCTGATGACTCTTGTAGCATCCTAGAGGAGAGTGAGAGGGCGGAAGAGAGGATGTTTTTTTACTAGCAGTACTTTTCTGATGATTTTCAGCGAATTCTCAGGCTTTTTACGAAGCCAATCATGGCATCTGCAGGTTGTGATAATCAAGTTCTTGCTTCTCAATATTTACTACTTTAACCTACCTTGGTAAATTATTTAACGTTTCAGTGACTTGTTTCTTTATCTGTAGAATGGGCATGATAATGATACCATCCAAAATGGTACCAATAACCAAAGGGTCATTGTGTGAATTAGGTGAAAACTGAAAAGTATTTGAAGCAGTGCCTGGAATATACTAAGTATATAATAACATTTTAGTTGTTTTTATTAGTATTTGTCCCTCAAGTCTTATTTAATCAGAAAAGTCTTTCAAAACAGCAATAAATAATAGAGGTGATATCAGAAATTCTTATGTTGTTTCTGAAACTTAATGGGGCTATATGTTAGACATTATAATCAAGTATGATGTTGACTAGTATTAGTGTGAGACAAAAAGGAAGCAGAAGCTTCCTGAATCTTCTCAGGGTGTATTTTCCATCCTCTGGAGCACAGATGACTAACCGAGGCCTCCTGTGTACTAGCTGCCTCTTGCTCATACAGTCTAATTAGCATGATGTCATCAATGTAACGGATCAATGTGATATTCTGTGGGATGACTGGATGTTCCAGATCTCCTTAGACTGTATTATGACAGAAGGTAGAAAAATAGCCCAGAGGCAAAACTGAAAATGAATACGGTTCATTCCATGTAAGTGTGGACTGTTTCTGATTCTCTTTCTTCCTTGGGGCACAAAAGAAGGCATTTGCCAAATTGTTGGGAGCATACTATGTGCCTGAGATGTTACTACTCTGCTCTAGCAAAGATACTATGTTTGACACAGCAGCCATGGCCGGGGCTACCGCTTGGCTGAGCCTGTGGGAGGCTATGGTCATTCTCTAGGATCTATTCTGTTTCCAAACTGGAGAGTAAATAGAGATAGGAAAGGGACTACAATCCCTGCACCCTTTAAAGATAACGTTAATCTTTGCCATCCCTCCAGGATGCTATCTTATTTTTTATTTACTATGTTGGCCAAAAAGGGGGCAGTTTCGGAGACTTCCACTTGGTCTTCCCATGATGTTAGCTCTTCCCTCACAGGCCAAGGATCCACTGTGGAGTTTACTCCAATGCCAGTTATGTCCATCACCATGATACATACAGTGATCTGGGAAATGACCTCCTAGTGGGTCCACAGACCCACTAGAAGCGGATTTGACCAGGTTGCATTCGTTACCTGGCTCCTTCATGCCCCAGTCTTACAGGGAGCATGGTGAAGTTATTGGTCTGGCTGTCAGTGTTAACTTGGACGGAGTGTTCAATAGTCCTCGAAATGTCTGCGTGTTTAGCTTTCCCCAGTGCGTAGATACTTAAGTAAATGTCTGTGGTCCCTTTGAGGAAGGACTGAAAGAGTCATTATGGCTTATACTCGCCATGGTGCTGCAGGTTCCTTCGTCCTGGGGACCCGGCCACGTCCTCAGATAATTTCCAGATCTGAACACTGGCTCTGCAAAGGATCATGACTTTTGATTGGAGCAACTTCCCTCGTCCTCTTGATAACACATTTTTACCTTCTTTTGGTTGCATATATTAAGCAGAGCCCTCGCTGGCTGTCCATCTATTTTGCCCCTAGGAACACTGTGTTCTGTTAACCATCTCCATAACTCTCTACAGGTCAGGATCCCTTGGCTGTCACTCTGACTTTGCCAGTCATTATAGTAATTGCCACTTTCTCACTTCTGGTGGTTAAATGCTGCCACCTGATTTCTGTTTCTCGGCGTGAGGGTACTTGGAGGGCATCCTCCTCCTTGCTAATCAGGCAAGCTCTGTGACCACCTCTCCTACCATTAGCCCTAGGCTGCAGAAGGGAGTCACATCTGAACTTTATGGTCATGCAGCACTTTCTCACCAGCGAACATTGATGGCCTGAGCCCTCCCAAGTCGCATAATCCTTAAGTGGGTCTTCTGGCCTCACTACCCTAAGCCTTTTATCCCTGCCTCCATCTGCCGCTGCAATTTATGCATTTCAACTTTGCTCAGTATGGGTCTTCACTTTTTTCTAAGCTTCTGAGAGCCACCCTAATAGATAGTTTATCCCATCCCCTGGAGTCTTTACCAGAGTGTTAAATTTCATTTCCTGAGAGAGTGCCCCCAAAGTCAACGAACCCCACTGTTTATCCAGTGTTATGTCCCCTTGAGCACGCATCCTAAAAATTCAATCCTGTGGGTACTTCCTTGGCTCCTGTCTGAACATGTTAGCTAATTCTCATGGCACCTTCTGCATATAATCTCTTTCCTCACTTCTAATGCCCAGCATTTCCCAGCAGGTCACGCTGAGATTTACCCCTAGTTATCAGAATGGCAGCCAGGAGGAAGTAGGGACAGCTCCTGAAGGGTGACCCTGTTACCTTGTATGAGAGAGGCCTTTGCAGAATCTTCCCATGTAGGGGAAGTCCCAGCTCTTACTAGGGAAGCTGGGCCACTCTGCTGGCTCTGAGGGTTCAGGGAGGCTGCAGAGAATCAGTCCTCTGAGGTGTCCACCCAGTGCCCCATCCGTTTTTAAAGGGCCCTCACTTTAGTGTAACAGAACTGCCTTGGTGAGCCATTAAATCATCTCTGAAGCTGCATGACCCTAACTATGAGATCCTGAGTTGCATGCATTCTCCCACCGCAGGAGATAGGGGCCTCTACCAAAGACGCCCCTGGTTCTTAGTTTTTAACTGTTAACCACCCTCCGTTGCTCAGCGTGCCTCTGTAGGACATCAATGTAACTTTGTAACAACCAGCCAATCCCATTGACCTTGTATGCCCATTCCTCCATATCCTTTAAATGCCAGGATGTTCCCTTCCCCTGGGATATATTCCCAAGTCATCACAGTGAAATTTTTAGCAATGGAGCCATTGCCTTTTGCCAGGGACTATCCACTGCCCCACATACCACCCAACAGGGTCCTCCTTTCCCACTGAGTGATACAGTCTCAAAGCCCCATCTTAGCCCCTGTTTTCTTGGACCACTTTTGGAATCAACTGAGTCATTCAGATGCCAAAATGGGGTTAGAAGTACAAGAGATTAGTTGGAGGTTTGCTCATGAAAGACAAAGTGAAGAGACATCTGCAGCAGGCAAGAAAAGCTTTCAAACCATGATGCAGATGTGACACTGAGAGAGAAGAGGAGGAAGGAGGGGAGACTGGCTAGGAAGAGCCTGTGGTGGGTGCAGCTCCGAGAAAGCCTCAGCCAGTGGAAGATTTGGTGCAGATTGCTCCTAGAGGAGTCCCACCCTGGGTAGAAAGGCCCGGGCCCCAGGATTCCCTCTGTGCTCGGCCATCAGCTGGTCGCTGCCCAGGGAGAGCACGACCTTGGCTCAAACACTGCAGTGGCCTGAAGGTGCTGTGACTGGAGGCTGTCACCAGCTCTCGGAGATGCACCTGGACTGTCACAACTATGACTTAACAAAATCCCCAAGTCATATATTTGTGAATATGTGAGTATAATCATGCATAAAGATTTAGAAATATACACACCAAGTACTTAACAGAAGTTACCTATCAGCAACAGAGTGATAGAAGAATTGAAAGAAGCACTGTCACATTTTATTCCATGTATTTCTGTATTGATTTAATCTTTATAAAAGCTTATTCTCATAATAGCAATTTGTGGGACTAAAAATAAATAAAAATACAAACTTAACTTCTGAGACCCCTTAAATCCTTTTTCTTAAATTCAACTCTGACTTGTACAAATATTCCACTTTTGCTTTTTTTAATTTGCATTTATCTGATGCATCTTTACCAACCCATTTACTTTTAATCTTTCTGATCTATTTTAAGTGTCTCTCCTAAGTTTAAAAATTTTAAACACAATTCGATATTTTTTTGTCTCTTGAAACAGATTTTAAATCCATTCATTTTTATTGTGATAACATCTATGTGGGTTTACTGCTATCATTTTGTTTTATGCTGTAGCAGTTGGGTTCCTGTTTGTACACAACAGAAACCTAATCTATCTAAGCAGAAAAAGTGCGCATTGGGGGATGACAAGGAAGATAGAGGACTAGGATGAGAGAATAAACAGGAACCGCGAATGCAAGACAGAGCTGAGATCATGCGATCACGCCCGGGGGACGTGCCAGGGCACTGCGGCTGGACTTTTGCTACTGCCACCCCTGGCCTGCATTGTCTCTGGTCACTTCTGTACTACTGGATTCTTGACTTCATAGCAGCCACCCACAATCTGTGACGGCACCTGCACTTTGTGCTCCTCCATAACTCTCAGAGCCAAAAGTTGGAGCATCTGACCAGCCGAGCCCAAGCTCCCAGCCTGGCCAGATGCCAGGGAGAGGATGACCTGACCCTTTCGGCTTCCATCACAGGAGGCAGAGCCTGGCTAGATGCTGAGTAACCAGGATAAACAAACAGCCGCCATGGATGTGTTGGTTGGTTGTGACTTCTTTTCCCATCTTCTGGTATTTGTACTTCTTTTTCTCTTTGCATTTTTAAAAAATCATCTGCAGTATTTGAAAGCATAGGTACCACTGAATACTCTTACATTTCTAAAAGGTACTTTTTATTTTTATACTTTTTGTTTTTGTATTTCACTGAATGTTGTGACTCAACAGTGAAACATCATCTTTAGGTGCCCCCTACTTAAGGCCAAAATTTTAACTATTTCTTATTCTTTTTCCTTTCCATTCAACTCAACATGCCTGCCTATGGTCTTCTTTATTCTCCTCTCATTTTCATCTCTTTGCCCTTTCCCTCTAAATTCTGAGAGTGTCTCTCAAATTTGTTATTCAAATTACTGATTCCACTTTCTACAATTAAAAAAATTCTCCTTTTTACTACCTTCAAGTAAACTCTATTTCTTTTACTTTCATTCAAGTTCTTCCAGATATCATTCGTCTCTCTTTTAATCATATTATTTCATCGTGGACTGAGTTATGTTCGGTTTCGTAGAGGCATCGTATTCTTGCGTTCTATTAAAAACGCCGTATTGTTTCTGGGAATTTTCTTCTGAGCCCTGTAGCACATCATCTGAAACCTGTAGTTTCAGAGAGGTAGCATTCAAGTGACCGAATGTTTGGTTGTGGCATGAATTATTTGGATATTGTGTGGTAGGTTTGAATTTCCTATCTTGATGAAAAAAATTGTCATATGATTACAGGTTAAATGGAATCATCATTTTCTTTTACAAATTATTTAATGTACATTTGATAGTTTTGTCACATTTCTAACAGAAAAACATTTGAGCGGCCCTCACCTTTGCCCTCCCCACCCTCTACTGGGGTCTCAGAGCTCTGCATGTGGTGATCAGTATGCCCATCACTAAGTCTTCTGGATGATATTCATTTTCCGTTGTATCTTAGGCTCCCAGTCAGGCATAGTCCCTCACTCACCTCAAGCAAAGCAAGGTCTTCCGGGCTCGGCATCTTCCCACAGTCAGGGTGTGTGGACCATCTTGGCTTCCTTTCTCTGCTCTGGGGCAAGTCAGTGGATGGATCCACGTTCATGACTTCTAGTCTGATTCTCAGTGACACAGCCTCTCCTGCTCCCGTTTCTGGTTCTGATGTGCTGTACTAGTAAACACTGGATCTCACTTTCTTACAGTCTAGATGAGACTTCACCCTCCCCAACGAGGCAGGCTACACTGTCTGCTTTCACAGACTCATTCGTACTAGCAATTATTTGTTCCATGTTTGGTGTGCTCCACTAGACCGTCAGCTAAACAGGGGCAGGGTCCATGTCTGTTTTGTTTACAGCTGTGTCTCTGATACTCAGCACATGGCCTGGCAATAGTGTGTACATAATAAATATTTGTCGAATGAATGAATGATGGAAAATTACAATTAGCAGTATGCACAGCTGCGAGATTTTTTCTGCTGCTGCTGTCAGTTACAACCTTTTCTTACATACACTAATAGTATCAGTCCGGAACCAGAGTGACAGATATAGCATATCTTCCAAACTTTTTAGGTCATCTCCATTTTGTAAGTGTATCAGGGTAGACTAAATTCTATAACAAACAACTCCAAAATCTCAGTTCATTAACATAGTAAAAGATCATTTTTCACTCACAAGCCAGTACAATGTGCCTTGGTGTTGGGAAGTGGGCCAGGGGCTAGTTCTTCTACTCACAGAGGGACCTGGGCTCCTTCCATCTTGTGTACCCATCCTCCTCTATGTCTTTGCAATTTTCTCTGCTCATCAGAGGATAGAGAAAGAGAGCATCAAGGATGTGCTTGGGAGGTTTCTATGGGGCAGTCCTGGAGGTGGCCCACATCACTTCTGCTCGTATTCCGTCGACCAGAGCTGAGGCAGGTGGCTGCAGCCAACTGTAAAGGCGGGTGTGAAGTGTAGTCTATCTGGCCCAGGAAGAGGAGCTGAGCACCAGCAGGCTCTGCCACAATGATGTAAAACCTTTGTGTGACTTCATTACGATTCTGCTTGCCTCTTAGACAGCAGAGACTCCTCCCAGATTCTGTCATTAAGCCATCCATCAGTCTTCATTTTTAATGTTGTAAATTTTCATCCTTATCTATGCTTCTGTGTGTATTTTAGTGCAAACATTGGTAAAGGCTTCTATAGGGAATGCTAGCAAGGTGCAATTTTAAACTGGAAGGTCTCCTTGAATTCTTCCTGATAGACATTTTATTTTACGTTGTTTTGTTTTGGAGCTAAATGAAAGACTGTACATTTATTTCCATTGAGATTCCTTTTGTTAGACCCAGACCATCATATCAGCCTGTCAAGATTTCTTTGTATCTTGATGCTATCCCCAGGGATAATGTTGGAGTTTCTCCAGGAGGCTGCTGCCCATATAACCTAGATCATTCTTTTTTGGGCAGGCGGAGATGAGTGAGTGAGGTGGAGAGGGCTGGGCTCTCTTTTATAGCTTGATGGCTGGCTGACAAAAGTATTTTTAATAGCTCCTCCATCTGAAAACTCAGCTACCCACCACTCTCTCCTGCAGGATTCATTTGTTTGCTGGTGACATTGTTAAAGGGCTGTAGAGAGAGAGGAGCCCCAGGCAGGGAAAGAGCTATGAAAACACTAGTCACTGTGCCATTAAGGGCTAGCCTGTTCCCATTCTCCCTCCTTCTTTCTATCCTTGACTGCACTAAAGTCAAGTTGCTGGGATTATTTATTTATCTCTGCTTAGATGGGCAAGGCTGTGGTCCTTGCCCTGAAGGCTTTGGTTGAGCCACGAGTACATTTAAATTGGGAAGCCAATGATAGGTATGATGGCTAATTTTATGTATCGACTTGGTTAGGCCGAGGAACCCAGATATTTGGTCAAATACTAACTAGATGTTTCTGTGAAGGTACTTTTTAGATGAGATTAACATTTAAATGCTAGACTTTGAGTAAAGCAGATTATCCTGAGTAATGTCGGTGAGTCTCATCCAATGGGTTGAAGGGCTTAAGAGGGAAAAGACTGACCTCCTCCAAGGAAGAGGGAATTCTGTCAGCAGCCCGCTTTTGGACTCTAGCTACAACATCAAACTCTTCCCTGGGTCTCCAGCCTGCTGGTCTACCTTGCAGATTTTTGTACTTGCCAGCCTTCGTAATCACATGAGCAAATTCCTCAAACTCTCTCATACTTTCTCTTCTTTCTCTCTGCCCACCTCCCCTATTTGTTCTGTTTCTTGGAGAATCCTAACAAATATGCTAAGCAATCACCACCATCTCTCCTCTCGAGATGGAAGACAAAAGCACCATCTCTAGACACCCCTCTTCCCCTTTCCCACCAGCCGTTTTTCTGTAGATCCACCACGACCCATTCTCTTCCTCATCATCATTTGTGTAATCACCATGACCATTTATGAAATACTTAGGATGTGGCGGATATTGCAAGGTGTTTGTAACCATTACACAATTTATTCCTCACAATAGTTCTGTGAGCTGGAAATTGTTATTATCCTCATTCTACAGATGAGGAAATTATGGTTCAGGGAGGAAAAATGATTTGCCCAAGGTCATGTAGCTACTAAGTGAAAAAATAATTTTCAAACTTGAGATGTCTAACTCCAAATCCCCCATTGAATCATCACAATACTTAGCTATCTATTGAAACTCACCGCAGAGGCGTTACGTGAAGCAAAGGTGAAGGTGCAGTGAGCTCCAGAAGCTGAAGGTCCAGCAGGTCCAGAGTCTGGAGAGCACCACAGACACAGAGAAGTTAATGCAGCCAAGGGTAAAGAGGAGTCTACGGAGTGGGTCAGATCTGGGGTCAAGCTCTGTTTCCATCATACTTGGTATCCGTAGGAACTTGGACAAGTTTCTTAATCTCCACGTTCTCCAGTTTCTTCTTCTGTAAAATGGTAATAACACTACTTACCCTGGGATTTGTTGAGGATTAATTGAGAAAAAGTTTGAAAAATACATGTTTTTAATAACTGGCTAAAAATAGCCTCTCAATAAACAAAAACAATCATTTATTTATTTTGAAAAAGGACAATTGAGGCATGGAAAGCAAAAGCCATAGATGGAAAAAACTCAATGGCCAGGAGCGCAATGTCCATGAGAACTCTGCTTCCGCTTTGAGGTTCAGGGTCAGTGACTCACTCAATTACTTGCTGCTAGGAGACGTTCAGAAGTGCCTAGCTGAGCACCAAGGCAGGAGAGAGGAGGCAGCATCAGATGAGGTTGTCTTGACCCTGCAAGTGGTAGCACTCTTTGATACTATTATTGTTGTCACTTTGCTCTGGGCTCTGGCTCTAAAGTAACATTCTAGATAACTCTCTCCTTGCCCCCATGCTTTATAGTTTTGACCCTCAATGGAAGGAAGGGAGGAAAACAGCTCTGAGAATTCAGGCTTTCTTCTGTCGCTGCAAATCTTCAGGACAATCTACAAGAAAGACAGTCAGGGGGCTAGATGAACGACCTCTACAGGACCTGGTTGCCCTTCTTTTGGTTTGCTGAAAGGAGATAATGTTTTTTGGCACTATCAAAGGCCTTACTGAAGGATTCTAAACACTTAACTTCATTAAAATCTTACCACCAATTCTATTCTATCCTGGGGCCACTAATGAAGGGGAAGAGTCATTTGTAAACCAGAGCCAGTGTGAACTCCCCTGGCTCCCACTGGAGAAGACACAGTGGCTGGATGGCCTTACAGAAAACCCAATCTCATAATCAAAGTCTCTGTAATTCAATTTCAATTATTCCATGGTGTCCCACTGCACCAGCCAGCTGCAAAGATTGTCCTGCATTTGGTGAATTACCCATCTCCCTCCAAAGAGCCACACTAAAGGAATTTGACTCCATTAACCATATGCTGTCTTTTTTTTCCCTTTTCCTGAGAAGTGATTTCCAAATTGGACCCATTCCTTTCTCCTGCATCCTTGAGGACCTAGCCAGAGCCCAAAGAGGGAAGCACTGGCAGAAATTCTCATGCTTACAGATGGAGATCTTTGCACGTCATCTTTGAACTTTACTGGTTTCCTTGGGTTAGTGGCTCTCCTGAAAGGACAGGATGGTAATTTAGCTTCAACAGGCAATGAGACAGACATTAAATGTGCTTTTTGTTTGTTTATTGTTGTTTTCTCAAAGATGTTGGCGATACCCAAGCTATGTACTAAGATCTTAGAAAAACTTTGAGAAATCCTTTTCCCTCTCAACCTGACTGGTTTCTCCAAAGGTTCAGGAGTATATCAGATCTGCAGCTGAATCCAGGATACAAAAAAAAAAGCCACAGGATGGATCAGACCAAGTTGAGCTAAGTAGGTCTTAAGGGGAAAAGTATGCACGTAGGACTCAGAGGTGCTGAGTGAGTTCCAGACCCTCTATTCTCACGCTGCGAGACCTCAGATGAGATTCCTAAACTCTCTTAGCCTCAGTTTCTGTATCTGTAAAATAGGGGAAAGCTATACTTGCCTCACAGAGTTGTGAGGAAAAAATGAGATGCATTTTGTGAAATGTGCTTTGTAAAGGCTAACAAGCTTTACAAATATAAGTTATTTTTGGTTAAAATGAAATATTAGACCTAAGCTTTGTTTGCTATATTCCTCTCACTTCTCCTGATCCCAGCTGCTTAGGGCAAATCTCTTGGCCCTAAAGTCAAATGTCAGAAAAGGTCCCCGTCGTGTTCTGTGACTTGCAAAACAAATCCTTCAAGTCAAAGAGGCCTGTTCTTTTTTGTCTCCAGGGTCTGCATGGAGAGCAGTGATAACTACAATTAATAGGTGCATGAAGCTTTTACAATTTAAAAATCAGCTTTCAATATACTTCCTCCGTGTGCCTCGTAACAATACTTGGGGGGATGCTCTTGTATGGATGCATACCCATTTCATAAAGAAAGATACTGGGCTCAGAATCATGCAGCATTTAAATGGTAGATCTAGGACCTGAATGCAAGTCTCCTTGCCACAGATCCCAGCCTTTCCAGTACCGTCCCCCACACTACACTGACTCCTTGTGATCATATTTACTTTGTAGGTCAGATGGGGACTCAATTGAGAGTGAAGAAGGGTTTTGACAAATCAGCCCCACTGTGTTAGGAAAACCTGCTGTCCTGAGGGAGAATTAGTTGCAGAGCCAAATAGCTAATGTTTTACCCACCCAAGAGTCACATTAAAGGGTGAACACAGATTCTGCTCCCAGGGAACTCACATGTAATACACAAGACTAAGTTCTAGTCAACAGGGTCTCCAAAGCTGTGGTCTCACATGGTGTTTGTTGTTGGTGGTGATGATCATCACTGGGTTGGAAAAGGAGCTGGATCAGTCCAGGAGCCTTCCTGGATGACATAGCCTGTGAAATTTAAGGAGAGTAGGTAGAGTGACAAATACCGTGTAACTCGGGATGACTAAGATTCAGAGAAATGGGCTGGGAGTGAAGACAAGAAAGTACGTGTTTACCTGCTCCACAGCTTATAGATTTTTCTATTCCCCTATACCTGTAAGATAAACTTGAAATAGACTCAGTAATTACAAGCTAATATTTACATAATGTGCTAGTACATAATGCACTTGCAAAGCACTTTGGTTCTTGTTATTTTTCAAAACTTAATCTTCACAGCAATTTTCTCAAGTAGTGTCTTCATCTGAGTTTCCCAGAAAACAGAGCCTGAGATGAAGGCTTATGCAATACTAATTTACCAGAGCATGCATGCCCAAGGAGCAAGAGTGAGGGAAAATGGGGGCTAACCAGGGAAAGAGAGAACATGGATATATGGATGCATTATTGAGCTGGCAACTGTTACATGTGACTGTTTGATTTCATGGTGTAGCTCTCTTAGAAGCTACATAAATTACATCTCAGAATAGGCAATCTGGGAAGAAACAGGGGAAAGAATTTATCCACTGACTCCTTTCTCCTACTAGTTAAAGATTTGCCCCTTGGAGCATTAACTCCCCCACACTTTTGGTCTTCAACTATGTGGGTGCCAAGCAGGACCCGGTAATATGCTAAACCTTGGGGACAACCCAAGAAAGCCCTGTGACAGAGGCAAGCTTCTCTAGGCACAGGTGTAAGTTGAGATACTGTAAGACTATAATCTAGCCAATGTTGGTAAAAGCTCATGCAAAGCTGGTTAACACAGTGATTACTGATACAAGAGATAGGAGACAAGATCCAAGAGGATCTGAAGTAGTACCCAAGAGGTGTCGCATACAGTCCACCCCTTGCCCTGCTCAAATCTTGTGCTCCTGATTATACCTGGCTCAAATTTTACAATATGGAGCCTCCATTTTTGTGAGAACGAAATTACCTTAATTCTTCCCTGAGGAATGAGGTATAAGTCCAATTAACCAGAGAGTCATTTTCAGGGTGGTGGCCAGGAGCAACTTTTGAAAAGTGTGAAAGCAAGAGGACTAGTGAAATAAGCTTGAGTTCCCATTGCTAGCTCTGATTCCAAACCATAATTGCTACTCATGATCTCCCTCCTCCATCTTCTATTCTATCTAGATTTCTCTCAAACTTGGCCAACACTTCAGTTGGTCGAGATTACTTGCCTGATGGGGTGATCTAGACTTTCATCCACAAGAAGTCTGAGCTCTTGTAAAGCTATAGTTGCTACAGCTGCCCCTTTACCATTATCACTTGTCACAGAAGCACTAGAGATTTCCTAGAAAAGTCTATTGGATTCCCAGCATATTCTCCCTGCCTCCCTTACCTCATACCTCTATTATGTAGGGGCAACTCTGGCTCCTTATGGTAAGGAAGTTTGATTACCCTCCAAAATTCAGGAATTCTATTCTTTGGCTGCCAGTATATTGGTGTGAGGACCCCAAAGTGAGAGGTGGCAGTCGCAGTTTCAAGTTCAGTGTAGCTCTTACTGTGTCCCTGAATGGAAGCATACTCCACTGTCTCCGGATAAACAGGACCTCTGACCTAGTAGAAGCTAAGGCTGCAGAGTGGGTCACTGACAGAGAGGATGAGGCTGATTCTATTCTCATCTCTTGGTTCCTGAGTCCATGTATTGAAGCTATTGGGTCACAGCACCACATAGTGACCTTTGGTTGAACACATATATTATGTCTTGAAGAAGAGTGCTCTAAATTTACAAGTATTATCCCAAAGCTGGGACTCTAGATGAATCTTTAACAGATTTTTCCCTCAATCTACTAGGCCAGCAGTTTTGGTTGATGAGGTACATGGTAAGAACAATGAATCCCATGGTAATGTGCCCATCATCATACCTCCTTTGTTGTAAAATAAATCCTTTGGTCTAGTGCAATGTCATATGGGGTAACATGTTGGTAAGTTAGGCATATATAAGCTCTCAGTGCTGGTATTCAGAAAGAATTGACAAATAAGAATAGATTTCTGTCCCCTCCAGTGTGGAAAGGGTCCAGTGTAATTGGCGCACCACCAGGTGCTTGAATAACCTATTTGAGGAATAGTATCATATCAAGGGATCAGCACAGTGGCAGTTTATAGATCAGCCTTGGTGAATGGGAACCCAGACTGTTGATCCTATGTATAACCTCTGTCCCTGCCACCATGCTCACTTTGTTAATGGGCTCATTGTGCCAGCACTAGAGCGGCTGAAGAGAGGCTTGGTGACAATCACAAGATGAGGCGCTTGTTCATCTGATTGCTTAGAGCCTTCTCTGTGGTGAATGCTCTCTGGTGGGCATTAACCCAAACACAAAAATCTGCATATTTTGTTCCCATTTTTTAGGCACTTATCCACCAAGTTTCCAATTTTCCTCCTTTTCAACCCCTGATTAACCAGACAAGCCATTTACTGATGCCGAGATATCTGTGTATATATATATTTCAGTCTACTTCTCCCCTCATCCAAATGGATGAACAAGTATGTTGCTCCTAGGTCTGTCCTCTGGGACAATTTTTCCTCTCCATCACACTTAGGGCCATCCCTGAAAGGGGCTGTATCGTGGCAGCAGTTCATTTTCAGTTAGCACCAATACGCTGTGTGGAGCCATCTGTAAACCCAGTTAGGTTCTTTCCTCCTCCATCAGTTGTCATAGGGAAGCCCCCGTGAGGCCATAGGTTTGAGCTGAAGAAGAGACAGTGCACTAGAGGTGGGTGATATGGAACTCTGGGCCACATGTCAATATGATTTGCTATTTAGGCCTTTTGAGCTTACTTGGGCCTGACTCCAAAAACATAATTTCTAATAGACAATTGATTGTTGCTGTGTTCACCGAATCCTATGACTAGGTAGATATGACAATTTTCAGCTCATGGTGGGTAGCTCAGATCACACGATCACTCGGTATTCCATGGTCCGGCATTTAGTTTCTGCTAGGGTCCAGTAGCACACCAGAAGCTGTTTTTCAAATGGACAGTAGTTCTCTGCTACAGAAGTTATGGCCTTTTTTCAGAACCTTACGTTCTGTACTTTAATTCTCCTGTTGCAGCTTACCAATAGGAGCAACCTTGTCCACCACGGATACCTTGAACACTATTGGACCTGCTGAGTCATACGTCCCCACTGGCAGGGAGGCATTTTGCCACTGGGGCTGCTGCAGAGCTCTCTTGTTCTTGGCCCTATTTGAAACTGGCAGCCTTCTGAGTCATCCAAAATTTTGTTCAGAGCATTATTCCCTAATGTGATATATTCTACCCTAAAATCCAAAGAAGTCTACTGGCACCGTGCCTTTTTCTTAACGGTCGGAGGTACAAAGTGCAGTGACTTGACGCTTGCTTTAGACAGAATGTTCTGGTATAGCACAAACCACTGGACTCCTAAAACTATACCAATATGTCAGGCCCTTGAATCTTCCTGTAGTTTATCTCTCACTCTGTAGTATGTACATATCTTAGTAGGGTATCTACAATAAATGCCTCTTTCTGCTCTCTGAGTCCAGTTAGTAAGATAGCATTAATTGTATACCATAATAATATTCTGTGGAATTCTAAGATGATAAAAGATCCCTGTGGACTATATTGTGATGGAGAGTTAATGTCTTGGAGAAAGACAATGAATACATACTACTGTCATATACAGATAACTGCTTTTATCCTTTTATTGATAGGGATTGAGAACTATGTATTTGCCAGCTCAACAACTACATACCAAGTACCAGAGGCTGTGTTAGTCCGTCTTAATAAAGATATCACATCTTGCCCAGCAACTATGATTGAGACTACCACTTGCTTACAGAAGTACACCATTAAATGCCTATACTCATCTGGTTTTTTAAGGGACTACACAGGTAAGTTAAATGAAGAGATGATGAGACCATCACCCTTACATCTTTTAAAACTTTGCTGGTGGCACTCACCTCTGCAATTCCTCCTGGACTCTGCTTCTGATTACTATTTTGGTCAGTGCAGAAAGTGGGGAGTTGGTCAATTTTAGAGGCCTCCACTTGGCCGTTACTAGCACAATGACCCTCATTTCATAGGTCAGGGAACCAGTATGAGGATTCTGCCAGGTGCTAAGTACATCTACCCCAATTATACTCTTGGAAACCAGGGATATAACCATAGAATGGGTGTGCAGACCCAGTGGACCCATTGTCAGATGGACTAGGGCCAGGATTCTTTTTTTTTAAAGATTTTATTTTTCTCCCCAAGGCCCCCTGGTACATAGTTGTATATTCTTCGTTGTGGGTCCTTCTAGTTGTGGCATGTGGGACGCTGCCTCAGTGTGGCTTGATGAGCGGTGTCATGTCCACGCCCAGGATTCGAACTGACGAAACACTGGGCCACCTGCAGTGGAGTGTGTGAACTTAACCACTCGGCCACCGGGCCAGCCCCCAGGATTCTATTTATTACCTGGTCTTCATGAACTCACTCTCTAACTTTAGGATTACAATGGCATTTCAGGTCCCGTGGGTCAGTATCAGAACCCATATAAAACAATTCTGGAAAAGTCAGGGTATTCTCCTTTCCCTAGTGCACATATACTGGCAAAGGGCCACATGTCCCTACTGGGAAGGATCAGAGGAATAGCTACCATATATACTGATACTGCAGAGTCCTTACTCAAGGAGACCCAGTCTTATCTTCAATCAGTGGGCTCTGTGTCTGTGTACTGCCTTAGATCAAGAAAGTGAATAGAGATGATTATTTTCTATTTTGACGGCTAACTGACAGCCTTTGGCTCACTGCTCTTGATCTTTTTTTATGCACAAGTTGAGAACTATGCTAGATGACTTTAGAGCACCATGATATATTAGCCATTGCCCAGTGGTGTGCTGAAGCCAGCTCATATCAGTTCACAAGAGCCAATTGTGCACATCTCTTTCCAAGCTGATGTTCAATGAAGTCAGATTGGTAGCTTGAAAATGATCATGGAGAGTATTTACACCATTTAAATTGGCAAATGCTCAAGTAAGTTTTTTGTGTGTTTTCTGAGAGCTGGTTGTTAAACATTTACCAGCATATCATCACCATTGCCACAGACCCCTGATGTTCAAAGCATCCTGATTTCTACTCTGACCTTGTTGCCGATTACAGTAATTATGTCCACTGTGCCTCTGATAATTATGTGCAGCCGCCTTACCTTTACCATTCCTTCATCCTATCAAACCCATTGATACTAGGAATCCCAGATCCACGGCAGCATCTCCCACCAGGTATTTCAGTATACAGAGGAAAGCCGCCCCTACGCTTCTCAGAGAAACTGGTGCCTCTCTCATCCAAGTGTTCCTTAATGCCCTAGTGAAGAGATTATCTCTAGGCCATCCTGGAACACACGGTCTAGTGGTGGGTTCTCAGATCTTATAAAGTACATCTATTCCAACATTCCTGCTTTTCTGAGGCTTGTGACCCTTTCTTCAATGCTATACCAAGCAAGTTCCAAAATCTTCGCCTAATTTACTGTAGGCTATTATCATGTCCAAGTCAAGGAGTCATCCTAGTAGACTGTGAAGATAGGCTCTAGGCGTCCTTTCCAGAATATAGGTGAGATCCTCCATGTCAAAGCATATTTCCTATTTAGTCTTCTATTTACTCCCTCTCCACAAAGATCTATTTCTACCTGCATTACCCTGCTTGCTGCCAGAACACATTAGCAAGGTTCTACAATTCCTTCAGCATGTAAGCTGTTTCTTCCTGGACCAGGCACTATACTTCACTGCTTAAGCTGTGCCAAGATCTGATCCTGGTTATTTTCCTGGAGGCACCGACGGACAGCAGAAGATTTTGAAGAGAACAGTCATCATCGGGAAAGCACCTGCTTCAAGGGAAGCCGTTACAAAGTCTCCAGGCAAGAAGAGACTGTTTTCCCCTGGGAAGGGAGAAGGAACTGCTTTTGCCAACTTGCAGGGTTCAGAGGAATCTGAGGCTTCAAGATTCTTAGGCTTGTCCACTCAAACACCCCAATCCAGGTTTCACAATCCTTCTCTTTTCCTACGTGAGCCCTGACTCTAACGTAGGAGAGTAGAAGTTGGGCGTTTATTCTTCTTGACAGTTATAACACCCTTACAATTAGATCCTGGGCTTGATTCTCAGCATTGTGTGTCCCGAAGCCTTAGGAGATGAGAGTCTCCTTAACACTGCCGTAGAGAGCCTCTGGCTTTCACAAAGTGCTTTGAGTTGGCAGTTAGCTTCCCCAAGCCTATCATTTTCTTTAGTCAAGGTTTCCAGTGCATTAACAAAAGCTGGCTCACTCCATATAATTATCAATGCTCCTATACTTTTCAAGTACCACAGTCATCACATATTTCAATGCCTCATTCTGTACTTTATCCCAGTGAAGTAAAAGTTTAGTCTTTTTATACCACTGTATCTACAGGTTGTCACCACCCTCCTCACTATTAGCAATGGGGTCCTTATTGCTGTCGGACTCTGACTAATCCACTTCCAAAATCCCATCCCCAGGGTCTACTTTCTAGGGTCTACTTTTTACTTCTGATATCAACTTTCTTAGCCTGGGTTCCCCAGAAAACAGAGACTGATGAAAAGGTTTATGTGCTATTACTTTGTTAGAAAGCGCAATCCCAGGGAGGAAGAATGAGATCCAGGAGGGTGAAGCAAGGAAGAGGAGAGTTACTATGAGGATGTGTTATCATTTGGCTGCTACTAAGTGTGACTGATTACCTGACTTCACAGGATAGTCTCCAAGAAGCCATGTAAATGGCATCTTAGCCACGTTCATCCGGAGAGAGAACTGGGGAAGAATTTGCCCAGACTCCATCTCCTGGTGGTCAAAATCTTACCCCCTTGGAACTAACTCTCCTACACTTCTGAGGTGCATGTGTGTGTGTACCAAGCAGGGCCCTGAGAAGTTCCATGGCGCAATGTCAACAGGAAAGCCCGGAGGTAGGAAGCAAGGGTTGTGCAGCAGGGCCATGAGGCAAGGTCAGGTTGTGCCTGTGTGAATCCAGATGGAGCTCGCAGAAACCTGGAACCTTCAGTGGCAGATGAGACAAGAGACAGGTGAGGCCAAGAGGATCTGAAGTGCTGCATGAGAGCGTCTGATACAAGTGGGTAGAGTGGACTGTAAGCTCCTTAAGGGCAGAGACCACGTTTCCTTCATCTCAGAGTCCCTAACACAATTCCTAGCACATAGATTTATTGATCAATAAATATCTGTTGATGTTAATTAAATGAGTGGCATTATTTTCTCCATTTTTTTTAGTTTTATTGAGACACAGTTGACGTAGATCACTGCATAAGTTTAAGGCGTACAGCACGATGGTTTCACTTACATATATTGTGAAATGACCACTGCAATAAGTTTAGTTAGCATCTATCATTTCGTATAAATACAATAAGAAGGAAAAAAGTTTCTTTACCATGAGAATTTTTTCCATTTTACAGATGCAGTAAACGAGGCTCAGATGGGGCTTTTCCAAATTCAACACGCTCGGTAAACAGAGGAGTGAAGGCATGAACTCCAGACCTCCTCCTAGCCATGCTGATGGTAATCAACTCTCAATTAGCCCCTCAGTGGGTACTTTTTGGTTAAAGTTAAAAATCCATTCAGTTTTCCCAAGTCAGCTCCTTCCAGAATTCAGTGTATGCAACTCAAATAAGCACTGGAAGGTAAATTGACATCCAGCCATCGTTTCACATGTTTTCCAGAACACAAGACTGTCCCAATCAAAGAGCCTGATAGCAAACAGTGAACTTTAGCTCAGTCCATACAAACCAAGAAAGACCTAGGCTGACTGTGTTTAAGTGGCCTCCAAACAGGGTAGTCTACAGGGGGCTGTTTCTGCAGGGCTGACTTTGTGCCCCTTGCTGCCCTTCAGATGCCCCTAGTTGACCTCACTTTCTTCTCTGTGCGGCGGCCAAACCACAGGCTCCTCCCTCTTCCTGGCTTCATGAGCATTAATCAACTTCAAGCCTCCCCAAGACCTGGCAGGGGAGAGGCAGAGCCTACTTCTTAATAGACTCAAACTGTCATTGGAGATGAAAGATGAGTCTGCAAAAGCTTGGAGCATCCCAGCTTCCCAGCTTGCCGAGTGCAGGGAAGAAACTGGACAGGAATCAGGAGGGAAGCACCCTCCAAGACAGGTCCCTGTGGACAGAGCAGAAGAGCCAGCTGCCTTCTCCTTCCTGCCTCCTCCTCCTTCCCCTAAATGCTCCCTCAGTGACATCACCGTGTCTGCAGGACAGTGAGACTGTTTAGCTGTCTTTTTCCCAGCAAGACAATTTGGTGTGTGGTCTGTGGTGCAACACATTCCTCTTCGCAGCAAGTGGTAGGTGAACAGCGTTTTCTGAGTTGTGTGTCAGACGACCATAAGTGGAGACAGATTTCCCAAAGTCCACAAACACTTCGTCCTCCTGAGCAGTGAGGATCAGCAGGGTCCTGTGTAGATGCCCTGCAGATTTCATTTTGCCCACTCACTGGCCCTCACCATTCAGACTGAAAGCTCAGTCAGAGGATGGGCTTTCACTTTTGTAACTGCCAGTCTAGTTACAGGTTAAATATTTGCATACAGGTACGACGTGCAAGATCAGGTGCGATATGCCATGCTCGTAGAAGAATGAATCAATGAATGAGACAACAGAAGAGTAGACCCCTGGGGCTTTAAGGAGGATGTCCCACCGTGGATCAAGATTCTCTCTGGGGAACTCTCCAGTGTCACCCACCTAGGAAACACTCCCATTTGGCATCTCGTCCCCACTGCAGAAGAAGAGCAACAGATGAATTGAATCAGGAGATAGGAAGGATTGGGTAAGAGAAGGACATCTTCTTGGGGTAGACAAGATTTAGAAATGATTTTGGAAGGAAAGCAGGGTGGGATTTCAATTGAAGTAGAGAAGAAAGGCATTCAAAGAAAGAGGTGGTGGCTGAGCACATACAGAATGGCAGAGGGAGTAATGTGGCTGTGATGGTGGACAGGGAGCACATTCTCTCGGCTGGAGCAGAATCTCCGCAGGGGAGAGTGAGGAGAAATGAGGATGTTGAGCTGGCAGTGGAGGGGGTTTGTGCATGGGAAATCAGAGGTTTCCTTCTCTAGGGCCCATTGCTCAGCTTAACCCCAGGTACCTACTTGCTCAGAGAAGTTTAATGTCATGATCAAGGGTGTGAGAGTGACCGGATTATAATCCCAGCCTTAGCACTCCCTAGTTTATGTGGCATTGGGCAAGCAATTTAATCTCTCTGTGTCTCAGTTTCCTCATCTTTAAAAGAGAGAGAGTAATAGTACCCACTTTATGGAGTTGTTGTAGGATTACATGAATAAAGCACTTAGAACTATATAAATTAATTATTGGCTGAGCTATATAAATTAGTTATTGTTCCAGGGAGATCCCAAGACCAGAGTCCAATACTTGTCACTATAAAATTCATCAAAACAGATCAATCTCAGAACTCAGGAGACCTACACCAGAAAAGACCTCTTTACATTCTTAAGAAAGTTATCTGGAACAGTACCAGATCTGGGGAATGGCAAGGCCAAGATGCCCTGAGAATCAAAGAGCTCATGATACTCCAGAGTCCAGTGTGGAGACCCATAGCAGGTCCTGATCTGGGCAGGAGACTAGGGAGAGGCACCTGGGCAGACACCACCCGCTCCACTGGGGACAGGACTCAGGCTGGAGAGTGAGGGTCAGTCCAGGACAAAGGAAGTGGGGCAGAGCCGCACCTCCCCCCACCATCACTGAGCGCTGGGGGTGGTCCCCAGTCTGAGCCTCATTAGCAAGAGGAAGCCAACTTTAGAGCTGCCACATCCTTGTGCCATCTCAGAAACGCTCTGAGAAAGTCAGTAAACAGTTATTTGGGGAGGCTTTTTTGAAATCCCCGTGAACATATTCTTAGCCAAGAACATAAGTTGAAAGAAAGGAGCTGCCAACTTGTGAGAGGGGCTGAGTATTATGAAGAGAGTATTACAACCCCCTCTGGGAGAGAGGACTGACACAGGAAAGAAACTTAATGAGACTCAATATCCTGCCTCCTCACGCTGCTCCTTTGCAGGGATTGGAACGCAAATCTCCCGAGTAGGGGAGGCTATTTGATGCGAGGTAAAAAGCAAGGTGGTTTGCAGCAAGTGTTTGTTAAGTTTTCCTTGGGCTTAAAAGGCCAGCAGGGGCCCTTCTTTGCAAAACAAGAAAGAAGGGAAAAACAAAACCCGTATGTGGAGATCTTGCAAGGTTTTCCTTTTCATTAATTCCTCAGAAACTAATGGAAAGGAGCTCCAGTGCTGACAGGGTGCCTCAGCTCTTCCAGGTGTCCCTGGAAGGCCTGGGCTAGACCACTGGCAAGGCACAGCTCCCCAAGCAGAGGAAACACTGGCCAAGTGGGAGAGACAGAAGCTCTGCCCCCTGGGTGGCTAGAGAAAAGCTGTCCCTTTTCTACCCACCAGGGAGAGGAGAGGACATAGTGATAAAAACTTCTCTAAGTGATTAAAGGATGGGGTGAGGTGGGAATTAACACCCTTCGAGCGCTTCCCACGTGCCAATACCGAGCTAGGCACAAGGCATAAATCATCTCTCAAGAATGCTAAGATGAGATTCTAACCTTAGCCAAAAGAAGAAAGGAAGCTGGGGAGAGAGGAAGGGAGGCCGGAAGGAAGGAAAAGAAAGAAAGGTCTTAGAGTCCAACAGGATTCAAATCCCAGTTCTGTCCATTGCTAACAAGCCGGGACTTCATTTTCCTCCCTTGTAAAACAAAATCATCGCCAGGTGGATGAGAATGCAACGTGAAAGTTCCTAACGCAGAGCCTGGAACATGCTAGGTGCCCAGGAAATGTTTGTTCATTTGTTAATTTGCCTAAAAGGTGGAGCTGTGGTCATGGGAAGAGAATGGGATGACCAATCCGCAGACCTGAATTCAAGTTGGACTTTGTCACTTACAAGAGACAAATCGCTCAGCCTCTCCGGGCTTCAAAC
This sequence comes from Equus przewalskii, assembly GCF_037783145.1. Classification (NCBI taxonomy): domain Eukaryota; kingdom Metazoa; phylum Chordata; class Mammalia; order Perissodactyla; family Equidae; genus Equus; species Equus przewalskii. Next base: position 7,238,435 of record NW_027228750.1, read on the forward strand.
ATCTCCTTCTTGTGACTGATAAAAGCAATCTACCAGATAGGATTATTGTGAAGGTGAAATGAAATACTATCTGTAAAATGCTTAGCACAGTGCCCTACCCTTTGAAAACTCTGTAAACAGCAGTTATTAGTGCCAGTTGCTTGGTGAAAGGGCTTTTGGGTTGAGGGCAGGAAGAAGGTGTAGAGAGAGGTCAGCATCCTGGACATTTAAGTAGTTACATGTACAGATTCCATGTATTTTGATAGTACACGTACATAAATAATTACAGTGCAAGGAAGCAAGTCATTCATCAGTGTCTCAATAGGGACATCAAGTGCTCAGGGGTCCTGAGATGGGAGAGATCACCTAGATTAAGGGCAGGCTAGGAATGTCAAACGGCAGAGGTGGTGTTTGAGTTTGACTTTGAGGGCTGTGTTCATTTTACAGATGAGGTTTTCAAGGCTAAGGAACAATATGGAAATGGCAATGCAGAAGGAATATTTGGGACTGAATAAAGGAATCTGCATGAAGTAAACATGAGAAAGAAGACTGGAAATGTAAACTGTGGTCAAAATAGAAAGAACCTTATGTATTAGGAGCATGTTTAAAAATCATAGCTATTAGAGAACAAGGAGTCAGGATTTTATAGTGCGTGCAATCAGGAGCCTTTGTAGGTTTTTAAGGTGGAGAGGGAAATAATCAGAGGTAACTATATAGAACTATGTAGAAGAGTTGAGGTGTTACACAGCTGTTGTGGAGGCCAACAGGCCCTTGTAGAAATCTAAACAAAGGGATCATGGCCTAAGCAAAGGCAATGACGGTGAGAATAGACAGGAAAGGATGAATGGGAGAGACATGCCACCATCTGATGGGACAAAGAGAGGAAAGGAGTGAAGATGAGTCCAGGACAATAACAGAAACAGAAACAGGAAAATAGGAGGAAATGGAGATTTTAGTAGATGGGGGTGGAATGGAGAGAATTAATAATGAGATCAGTTAGAACCTGCTGGGCGTGATGTGCCAAAAGAACCTCCAGGGGAGTTAGCACACAATTTGGAATTGGGGCAGAAGTTAGGGCAGCCTAGGTGTGGTGGTCCCCGGCAGAGAGGAGTGCGCAGGGCCATTAATGATTTGGGTTTTTGCTGCTACCTCCTACCCAAGCCAAGGATAGGTTTACCCAAGGACGGATATTTCCTGATCTACTTTTCATTCAGGTAAAGGCCCAGTTGGTCCACAGTACCACTATCTTGGGTTTCTGCCTCAATTTAATGACTTATCTTTTCTTCCCGTGGCCTGACCTCTTTGCCAGGATCCTGGACCATAAGGAGAGAAGCTCCTGGATGGAGATACTGATATCTGTTTTTTCCTACAGTTCCTATTCATACTGTTTTTATTAATGTTACTCATAGAGTGACTTTTCCAATGTATTAGAAAGAAAATGCCTCTCAACCTTCTCTCTACACCTTTGTTAACTAAATCCAGAACCCCTGCCCCTTCACCAGAAAAGTTCAGATTTAGGAACATCTGTTTGCCTCTCTGTTGACATTGCTGATCTTGACACCGATTGGAATGAGGGCCTTCCTCTTTGAGCTGTTGTCTCATAATAAATTAAACATGGTATAGATTTTCCAAACATGCTCAGTTGGGAGTTAATCTTTAACAAATGTGCATTTGGCTGAGCCTTACTTCTCTGCATTTCTACAAGACTCTTTCCATGTTTTTGGCACCTTTGAGGAGTGTCAATGAAATGTCTAGGAGTTGAGGAGAACCAAAAGAAGAAAGAAAGAGGAAGGATAGGAGAGAGAAAAAACCTACTTACTTTCCTTTTCAACAGTAATTAAACATTTTCGAGTTAGTCAACACTCATGAAGAACACTCACAGATATGAGTTCTTTTGATCCCCAATTCATGAGGAAAATAGATCAGTTCAGTGCAAAGGCGATTAGTAAGCATCTAATAGAAGCTAGATAATTAAAAGCTCAGGAAATATTCCAGACAATTAAAAGTTAAGGAAACATGAAAACAAATAACACACAGAATAAGACCCATAAAGAGCCCATAGTCTCAGTAGGAAAGACAGATACGTAATAAAAACGTAGGATCCCATGAGATACCTAAAATAGTCCAAATTTGTACAAGGTTTAGAACCAGAAAAAAGTTTCACCTCTCTGATTTAAGGTGGAAAGTCTACAGAGGATGTGCCCTTTAGTAGGATTTGAAAATAGAAAAGAGAAAATAGAAGAAATTCCAGGCAGAGTATACACAGGTGCAAAGACATTTAACAGCATAGAAGCATTTATAGGACTATGAGAAGTCTTGTCTTGTTGGAGCAAAAAGTTGGGGGGGAAGTGTTTCAGGATGAGTAGGAGAGTCAGCTGATTTCCAGGAGAGGTAGACAGGGGCTAACCAGAATTCTACAAATATCTTGCAGGCCACATCAAAAAGCTTGGTCTTTATCCTGAAGGTCAAAGGAGGACAATGAGAGATTCTAAAAAACAACCTAACTTTACATTTGCAGGTTCTAAGAGACAAATATGAGTTCAGTTTAGGACATATTAAATTTGAAGTTCCTATCTAAATTAATTAAATTTAGATATATCTAAATTGAAATGTCCAATAGGGACATATGGGGTTGGAACTCAGAGGATGGTTTGGAGAAGAGATACAGATAGGGGAATCATCACATAGATGGTAGCTGAAGCCAGCACAGAGGATGAGCTTTCCCAAGGAGAGTGTGTGGATTCAAAGACAGAGCTACGGACAGCACCCTGGGTGAACATCAGCATTCAAAAGGTAGGCAGAAAAAGAGAAGTCCATGAGAGGCATCAAGAAAAAATGGAGCAAGTATTAGAGGATGACAAAGATAGAGTAGGGTCAGGAAAGTCAAGGCACATCTCAAGAAGAGGTGTGATCATCAGAGTTGACTGTAGAGAACAAGCAAATTATGGACCGGAAAGAGTTCCCTGGATTTAGCAAACATAAGAATCTTTCAATATGAACAGTAATAGTTTCTAGGGAGGGCTGCTGAGTAGAACCCTGAATGAGGCAGATTGAGAAGTGAATGAGAGATTGTTACCACACAAAGGGCATGATCTGCTCTGTGCAAGACAAAAGCCAATCATCAAGAGGCAAGATGGCAGCAGAGAAAGGGCATTTTATTAAACAATGAGCTAGCAAATCAGACAATGGGGGAACTAGTGTCAAAAAGAACCATATTAAGGGGTCACAGAATCTTGAAGCAGTTATATAGGCCAATGGGTTATAGAGAAAGGGGTTAGGAATGTTGACCCTGTGGTGTTACAGACTGGGAGTCATCACACCAGATCTTTCAGTTGTCATTGATGATGACTATTATCATAAACTCTCTGTCCAGGGGTCATCACCTTCCTAAGGAACTCAAAAGAATAAAGTTATGGTCCTATCACAGAGCTTGGAGGTACATACAAAGCAGGGGTCGTAAAATCTACAGAGCAAGTAGATCTCCTGAAGGGTGCATATCCAGCTGGGTTGGTTAGTCAGAGGTCATCCAAATTTACAATATGGTTTCTTTTCTACAATATGGCTTCCCTTATGTCAACCTTGTGTTGAGCTGGTAGCAAGATGAGAAAATGGAGGTAGCAACTGAAGTCTACCCTTTAAGAAACTGAACTGTGAGGAGAAGTAGAGATGGGGGAAACATTGAATCAGGGGAGTTTTTATTTCTTTATTTTAAGATACGTGAGACTTGAGGATGTTTATGTGGCTGTAGGAAGGAGCCAGCCTTAAAAGAGAAGATGAAGATTCAAGAAAGAGAGGAGATAATTGGAGGTACAAGGTTCCTGGTCCCTGAGGAGACAAGGGGGTATGATTGGGATAAAACCCAGAGCACAGCAGGAGGTGTGGCCCTGGGCAGGAGGAGGGGAAGCTCTTCTTCCAACGGAGGTGGGAAAGGGGGAAGGCCCTTGACAAGACAATAGTTACGCAAGTGGAGGAAGAAACAGGAAAGGAAATGAAATTGATCATTTTGAGGCTAACATGAGCTAATTGGGTGAAATCACATTACAGCTTTTTGACCCAGTATCATTGTGATGGAAATCTCCATACAACAAAAGCTTTCCAAGTTCTGGCTAGTAGCCCACATATATGACAAAGCCAAACCTTGCAATCAAAGAATATGAATAATTCTTGGAGGTGGTGTCAAGCAGATATTGCCAATAATAGAAAAGTGCTTCAAGAGGAAAGTACAAATGATTTCCAAATAGAAGCTGGTGTGGCAATTATTGCATAGGTGGATGCCTCTAACTCTGCATCTCCTGACTCGTCCCCAATCTCACATATACCTCAGTTAAAAATTAACCCTGGTTAAACACGCTACCCAAAAAGCCAATTTGGCACAGTGTGACACTTCATGGATGGATAATTGAAAGTGTCCCCCCTACGTACATTGTAGCCATCCCGTGGCCATAACAGATCTCTCATTCCCAGTAGAGGCCCTATCTAGAGATAAGGTCTGGAATTGACTACTGAAAAATGAATTGGGCACAACCAGAGGATGTCTCAATTTATATTGGTTTCTCTCTCAAAGAGTAAAGGGGCTTTGCATCTTACTGGAAACTACACCAATTCCAAGCCAGAGGGTGAAGCTAGCTGGACTTTGCTACCCTGAGCTTTTCCTCTTTCATCCTTTTTCTTTTCTTGGTGGCTAGATTCTCTTCTCTCTTTCAAGCCTGCACTTTCTGATCTCTACCCTTCACTTGCCATGAGAACTCACTTTCAGTATAGAATCTGAAATTACATTAGTCATTTACACCTTAATGTAAATCTAAGGAACTCTGTTTACACCCTAGGGGGCCTGGTTATACAAATACTTCCCTTTTAATTATGTGAAAGGCTTTGATCTCTGTTAGAAAGGCTGGACATCCAGAAGGAAGAGAGAGATGGCTTTGGGGACCAAAAGCTTTGTTAGTACGTGAGCATCTCCTCTAATTATGTTTATGACTGATTTTGCCTGGAACTGTGGCTCCTACCTGTGATGGGGCAAATAGAGGTTACTGAGGTCACCCACACCCCCAACTGTAAACAATGAAGACTCAGTCTCTGTGACCACTGGTCCTTCCTTCCTCCCAAATCTTCCAGAACTAGGGCAGAGCACCCAGGCACTTTTCTGGGGTGACAGCCCAGCCATGACCAGAGCCTTTGAAGGTTTCTCTTCCTGGCATCCTGCTAGTTTTTCTTCCTCATATTTCTTTGTTGATGGAAAATGGACGTGATATAGCAAAAATACTTGGAGACAAATACAATTCTTTGTTAGCAGAAATGCAGTCTTATTTTATTGCCTTCCTCCAAACCCTGATGACCACCCTTTTCTTCTATCTCCCTATTGAAGCCAGTAGCAGTTGGATGGCCCTGGTGTTTTAGCTGTACCTGAGCACCTCTGTAGGCCTGCAATCCAGGTCCTGGGGCAATAGCTTTTGTAGACTATTTCACTCAAGCTTCATCTTCAGGCAAACAACTCTGTCTTAGAAGTCTTGTATCTCTAACCTTGTCCCATGCGTACTTATATACCAAAGGATGAAAAATTGGAGCTGACACCATGTGGATTATTTATATGGATAAAATCCCACCAGGCTGCTCATGTTGTACTACAAACGCTTGCTGTTCTGCTACTCTGGCCCTAGAAAAACCAATTGCACTTGACATAATAATCAGTTGCCTTTAAGACCATGGTTCCTTTAAAATTTTCAGAGACTCAAGTGGAAAGACCATGGAGCTTTGAGCTTTGGGTCCAGCCCCTGGGATGTTGTGACTCAGCATCCCCGGAATAAAGGTTTCACCAAATACTAAAACAACATCTGAAATAGAATCTTGGTCAGACCAGAGCTTTACTTTATCCCCAAATATCACTTGCCTCTCTGTCTTTGAAGGGGACCCTAGTGCTAGGGCAGCTAAGAATGATGGGCAACCTGTGCCAAAAGGGGGTACCTCAGGCAGAGGCACTCACACAGCAAAGTTTTTTCAAAATATTTTCTCCTGACTATATAAGCAACATAAGCGATATATGCCCACTAGGGAAATTTTGAAAATAAAGAAAGGTACAAAGAAGAAAATTAAAATTACTCATCATTCCATCTACCCTTAACATTATGGTGTATTTCCTTTAAGCCATTTGTGTATTTTACAAAATAGAAGTATATCACAAAATAGAAGCATATCACCTGATTTTTTCACTTTACATTAAATCATGTATAACCAGTCAGGTTAAAAAGTCTCAAATTCAACAAGGTATAAACATAGGCTATTTTTACTTTTTCAATAATTGTTACTACTGAGCTATGTCAAATCTTCTCCCACTGAGAAGAAGACACCCTTGACAACAGCTCAATCTGATTCCATAACTTTCAGTTACAGTCAATTATTAAAACTGTCTCACTTTGGTTATTAAGACTAGTATTTCACATTAAAACTTTTCAGTCTCATATATAATTGATTCAAAACTCTCCTCAGATCTCCTTCTATTCCCGAGGGACTGGCTAGACTTGCAGCTTGATCTGGAAAGGACAGTGAAGAGGGGTCAGAGGGCATGGTCTGCTCTTTCTCACACATCCCCCTCTCTTCCTTGCCCTAACTCCTCCTGTATATGGATATGCAGGGGAGAAAAAGGAAAAAAATACCTCCTTATGTAACTGCTCTTGGCAAATTGCTGCCACTTCCTGTTGGTGAGCACTCCCATCCCAGTCCTCTGTCATAGGGTCTGGATAGATGGGCAGTGGCCCCAACATCTTATTGATGCAGGGCCTATCCCCATAGCATTCCTTTTTGCCTCCAAATTCAGCATAGCTACCATGCTCATATACCTTCCATGGCCCTACTATGTGGCCAACAGGCATAGGAAATATCTGCAGGGCACTCAAGGGGGTAATTCTTGTACCCTCATCACTTGGCCATACCATAAGACTTCCCTCTACCCCCAGTGTTCTCCTCTCAGCTCTGGCAGAACCTAAGAATGAGATGTCAGGCCCTCCTTAGACACGCCTCCAACATTTATACACTATTATCTTGGGACTCTCTCTTCTAGCTTGAGGGTGGTGACAAATTGCATTTTCTCCATCTCTTCTTCCATGGGGAAATAAGGAGTAGAAAAACTCTCTTTACAAACTCTATACTCCCAAAAAAGATGACTTTATTTTATATCTCCATAATAAAAAGCCACTGAATCAGTTCAAATTTTGCCAATTCTGTCAGTATAAGGAGTCTCCAGATTAAGAATCTGGTCTTCTTCAAACTCGCACCCTATAATACATAATTATTTTGTTTTCAATAGTTCTCTGTCTCTGCTGTAAACTGCACTAATCCCAAGGGTAAAGGTCTCAGTCAGTACCATCTTGCTACAATGGCACTTTGTAAATATCTTTTCATGGCTGTTCCATTCATCGTATGGTTTACCATATTGTTAAACATTTAGGTTACTTCTATTTTTATGCTATAAATAATGCTGTAGTGAAAACCTTTGTTCACATTTTATATGATTTTCTTAGAATTAAGACTAACAGTTGTTAAGTACTCTTTTATGTTGGCATTTGGTTAAGTACTTTACAAGCATTATCTTATTTAGTCCTCATAGGATATAGGTACTATTACTAGATTGATAGATATACAGAGTTCATGCATTTATTAAACAATAATATTGAACTCCTACTTATGTCAGGTGCTGTTCTCATTCATCTCTACCTGCTCTGACAGTGGTGCACTGCACCAGCCCTGAAGCTTGCCATGTGACAGTAGTGACTGGTTGGAAGCAGGGCAGGGCAATCACCCCACAGAGGTTAGGCAAATCCCTAGGATGCCAATGCACTAGACTGAGGCCCCAGTTCTCCCTTCTTTCCAAAAATAGAGTAAACAGGGCAGGTTATGCCAAAAGTCATCAGGAAAATGTCCAAGAGCTCCTTGCATTATGGCAAGGCCCTTGAAGAGTTAGAAAAGTGTAAGCACTCTCCAAGGTGCTGAAAATAGCTGCAGTCACTAGGTACGCACAAAAATGAATTACGGACCCTGTGTTTGATCATCACTCATCTTTTTTGAAGGGTCAGTAGGATAGACGCTTTATCTTCCAAAAACTGTTTCAGTAAAGAAGAAAACTGAGTTCTGGAATATTCCCTCTTTCTACTGTCCCTAGGACAAGATGGTATTAAGCTGCACAAGTGGCATTCATATCATCTGTGAAGTGACCCATACTTCCTGGAGAGGAAGGGGTGGAGAGTGGCGCTTAAACTATCTGAATCTTTGGAAACCCTGGTTATTATTGTGTTAGTCATAGGTATGGCGGGGGGAAAGAGAGTAGGAGGAATGCTCTGGGTAATCCTTTCCTTTCTATCTACTCAACACCAATGCTTTGTCAGATTTGTAGGTTTTGGAAAACAGGATTTGGATAAGAGGCAGATATCTTCACAGTAGTTAAAAACTTGGGTATATAGTCTTATACTCTTATAGTTTGAATTTTATACCCCCATATATATTACTTAGGATTGGTTGTGGCTCCTAGCAAGAGAAAACAAAACAATCATGGACTAACAGGGATTAATTTTTCCTCACATAAGTCCAGAGGTAGGCAGTACAAAGCTGATGAACCTCCTCAAGAATATTATTTAGGGCTCAGTTTCCTTTTATATTCTTGATATGACTTCTTAGCATGTTGTTTTCACTCTTGGGTTTGCAAAGTGGATGCTGCAGCTCCAGGCTTCATGTCCATGTTTCAGGCAGGAAGAATGAGTGAGGAGCGTGGTAGATGAATCTGTCTCTTTAGAAAATGTTTCCAGGAGATTCACCCAGAAACTTATTGACTAGACTCTCTTATTGCAAAATAAAGTATGAAAGACAACATTTTAACTTTCTAATCTCTATAGTAGAGAAAGGCAAGACAGAAGCAGGTAAGAAATGTCTCATTATCTGTGTGACCTATAGAATCTCTTCTGTTCATGCTCTTATAAAATGGGGGTGATACTGCCTACCCTGTAGAGTTGTTTTGAAGGATTAATTGAGATAATGTAGGATAAATCCTTATCACAGTGCCTGGCATCTCTTAAGCTCTTTATAAACTTTAAAAAAAACTCACACAGTGTGCTAGAATTTTGTTCATAGACCATGGAGAGAAAGAAATATACAGTTCAGAATAAGGTCACAGTCTCTCACCCTAGGACTTGTTATTTGGCTGGGAACTTGGCTGAATTCTGGGAATTTCTATTGATAACCTCTACGGATGACTGCTGTGTTTAATACCAGAGACCTTGATCCCCTGGCAGTGATAGCTCTTGCACACAGAATATTTAAGAATGCTCCCTCTTTGGCATGATGTTTGTGATGATCTGTCTCACTGTCATAATTGTGTCCCCGAAGAGCTGTGAGTAAAGAAAGACCTAGTTAATACCTTTGGATGTGGAATCAGTGGGTGTGGATGCGTGATGTTGCCCTGCTACTTACTACCATTGGGACCGTGGGGTAAATCTCTCTGGACTTCAGTTTACTCATCTGTAAATTGGGGATACAATATCTCTTACCCACCCCAGTAGATTTTGGAGATCACATGAGCCAATATGCGCTAAAACCCTTCATAAAGTATAGGTATATAAATAAAATGCCAGCTTCAAAACATGGAAGGAGCAGGAGAGTGCACTGAAGAAGGTGGGGACTTGGTGACTCTCATCTGTGAGAAGACTCCTTTCTCCTTGTTAATATATTCATCTGAACAGGTCCAACCACTCCCATTTCCTCTAGATCTGGGGACATGGGCTCAGGCCAGGCAAAAACACCAAGTGGACAGTTTGTCCTTTCCTCCCTCTTCCCATTCTGTGACCATCCCCCTGCTATGCCAGGACATTTGTGCTCTCCAACTCTCTCCGGCATGTGAGACTCAGCCCCCGCATGCTCAGCAAGAGGACAAGAATGGCCACAGCTTCAGGCAAGAGAAAATTAATTTTGTTAAGCCCTGACATGAGCTGGGCCCTACGCTGGGTGCTCTACATATCTTCTATATTTCAAATTTCAATACCCTCTTTTCAGATACATATTTTACACATATATATAATTTTTGAAATGAGAAAAATGAAGTTCAAAAAGGCTAAGTAACTTGCCCATGGTGACACAGCTAGTAAGTGGCCAGAATGGGTATGAAATCCAACTCTTCAGCTAAAGAGATCATAGAACATCAAATGGGGACAGTTTGTCCAGCATTGTCATTTTAGAGATGACAATTCTAAGGGTTAGAGCAATGAGGTGACTTGCCCAAGGTTGCACAATGGTATTAGCAGAGCTAGAATTGGATCCCGGATCTCTGAATGGTCAAACTAGTAATTTTCCTACTGTGTGATCATGCAGTCCCGATGGTGGAGTTTCAGACATCAGCTGAGGGATGGTGATGGAGTCTCAGGACAGCAGGGCCATCGATCCCCCTGAAATCAGACCAAGAAGCCCTGTAGCAGGTGGGATGGGGGTTCCTATTGGACTGAATATTGACAGAGACTCTTCTTCTCCCTTTGAAAATATATCTCCTCAGAGAGGGCCTACCAAGCTTTGCTTCAGCTTTCAATAAGGATATAGGGAGAGGAGGTGGAGAGAGAGGGGAATAAAAGAGAAATGAAAAGCAAGAGAAAGCAAAACAAGGCAAGGAAAAAATCAATGCCTCATTGCAAGCAGGTGGGAGCTGCGGTTGTGATGAATATTTACCGAGCAGCGGGCTAATGATTTTAGAAATGTTTTTCCGACTGTACTGAGCGCTTGTGGGATTGTTTTTCAAGAAATAAAATACATTAAAGCTCAGTCATTAAGAGCTTAAAGGAGGAGGGAGCACAGCCTCCAAGCCCATTAGCACACCCTGTAGTTAAGTAAGGGCCTCATTCCTAATGCATTTTTAATTTATTCTGTTTTGTAAAATAAGACTTTAAACTGCTCCTTGTACCATCAAATTTGTAGGCATCTCCCGAGCCTGTCCCCAGCCACAGCACTCTGGCGAGCTGCGGGGTGGTCACAGCTGAGTTGAGGCCCAAGTGGCCTCCTGCCCTGGGCTTCCAGGTGGCCCTGTCCAGCTCAGCTCTTTGCAGGAGCCCTGCCCAGTTTCTCCTTGCTGGGGAAGCCTTCCAGCGCTGCAGGGGTCGCCGCTGGAGAGGGGAGGGAAGAATTGCAGGCTGGAGGTAGATCGCAGTGCCTTAGTCCCTCAGAAATTCTGTGCATATAGGGAGAAAGTGAGACCCTGGGAAGGGGGACCTGTAACGCAGAAATGCACCTTCTCTGAGGACTTTGGAGACCCAGGAGAGCCTCTCTGCCTGGGAAATAAGAGAAGGGGGCATGAACTCCGGAAACCTGAAATGCGTTAACTCATCTTATCCTCTCAACAGCCCTAGGAAGTAGGGATTCATTTCCCTATTATACAAGGAGAGACTATGGCCTAGAATGGCTAAGGTCAGATGATAAGTGGCAGGATTCACCTTCTGGTTCAGGTTAGGCTGACTCCAGCGCCAGGCTATGGCAAGGGCAGGAGAAGGAATGATAAGATGGCCATCTAAGGATCCTTTCCAAACTCTGCTCCTATAGTGAATTTTGAACCAGATCTAAAACTTAGCTTTCCTCCCAAAAAAGATGGGAAAGCTACTTGCCTGAGGTACAGCTTACCAAGATGATTTGGATTTTTCTTTTTATCTTCCTTCCCCACCTGGTCTTCCCATAAATCTTCCCCCTCTTTCCTCCAGGTCTCTGCCCTGATGTCTCCTCAGGGAGGTCTTCCCTGACCACTCCCATAAAACAGACCTCCCACCACCACCCAGGATCCTAGCCACTTATTCTGCTTTAGTTTCCTCCACAGCACTTTTCACCGCCAGACTTACCATATTTACTTGTTTATTTGCTGATTTTCAGACTCCCTCACTAGACTGTAAGCTCTATGGGCAAGGGTTTCATCTTTTTTGTTGTGTCTAGAAGAGTGTCTGGCATATGGCAGATGCTCACTGAATAATTGCTGAATGAATAAATGAACTTCCTAACCCTCGGACCCATCTCTCTCTCTACAGTTAACTGGGGGCAATTTGTGAGTGACAGTAACTGATCTGTATCAGCTTGAGAAGATTGTACAAGAACTTGATATTTCCAGGGACAAATGCCCTCAAAGTAGAGCCATAGATTCTCTGGAATCACAAGATGCCTCAAAGATTGGCCAAACCAACCCTCTAATTTTAGAGATGAAGAAGCAGCCCAAAGAGGTAAATGATGTGCCCAAAGTCGTACAGCTTGTCAACTCAGGTCTTCTTATGCCCGGTCTGATTCTCTTTCCACACACCAGGCAAGCTGCCGCTGGGCTCAGAACTCTAAACTCTGACGGCATCTGAGGTATTTTCAGAGACCTGCACATCTTCCAGTCTGTGTGGGAAGCCTGGGTCAGTTTTACAGTCAAGATAGGTTATCAGGTTAGGAGAGGTGAGGAGCTGAGACCCTTGCTGAACCAGGCAGAGCTATCCAGATGCCCATTCCTCATGTCTGCTTGCTAACACCACCTAACATAGCCCACACACCTGGCTGGTTGTGACCACAGGTACAACAGGAAGCTGCTTTCGAGGTATAATTTCTGAGGCTCTAGGAAGGACCCCTTACTGCATCTCTGCTTTTCCACAAAGTGTGACAGTCCCCTAACAGAATACAAAGCCTGTCACAACCATGATGAGAGAGAGGCAAGTCTTCTGGGAGAAGGAGGAGCACACTGACTTGAAATCGCTCATAGGGATAAGTCACTAGCAGACTACATTCTGATTCCCTATGAAGTGACAGGTAAAGGAGGGAGACCCTCCCCTCCCACCGCAAACCGCTGCCTCCTCCAGGTTCCCAGTGCTCCCTCTCCTGCCTCTCCAGATAGAGTCTGCTGCTCCCACCTTGGGCACCCCACACAGGGTGGTGGCCCAGGAGACATCTGGCTGCCTCAGAGGAGCTACTTCCCTTAGAAGAGATTTCTGGATTGGCAATTAACTATGAGGGAAAAAAGACACATCATTTACATGTGTCCAACATTATGTCAGCTGCTTTCACATAGTTTTTCAACCCCAGAAGACAAATGAGATTATTCCAACTAAAAGATGAGAAATCCCAGGCTCAGAATGGTACTTAAACTTGAGCTGGTAGACACAGACCTGGCCAATCCAGGCAGCTCTGATCCTGAAGCAAAGGGACTTCCTTTTTGACAAGCTCACCACAGGGACTGGGAGGTGTGGTGGCCCCGCAGAGCCACTCCATCCTGGGGGGCCTCTCGGGGAATCATCTCAGCGAGCATGCTTGAAGCAGCTGATCCGTGGGCCACAGGGAGGACTGCCAGGAAAATCCTTCGAAGCAAAAGCAATTACCACCCCCAGCTTTTACTGTCATGGTGATCCATGAGGCCAGCCCAGGGCCCGACATAACCACCCTCTGATCTGGGGAAGATGCATACTAATGGGTCAGATTACCGGGTCTAACTTAATTGCTGTTTTTAATCTTCATTACTGGTGAGAAAGCAGTGGACAGACCCTCAGAGTTTCTTTTCCCAATACCAAGGAATGAATGCCAGACTCAGCAGGGCCAAGTCCAGTGCCTGATGGCCTTGTCCCCTCTCTCCAGTAACACCTGGATTTTCTCCTGGGGTAATTCAAAAAGCTTCCTCCTCACCTTTTATGAAAAATCTTTTTTATCTCTGTCGTTTTTTTTCTCAATAGCCCTTCTCCTCCCCTACCTCTGGTATTTTTCAGCTTGGCTCGCAGTTTATTTTCAGGATACTGATACCAGCAAATCACTTTTTGTTTTCCATAGCAACTGGCCACACACAAATTTGTTGAGAAAATAACCCGCAAGTGCATGATGTTGGTGGTAATTGGGCAGGGGAAATGGCCTCCACTAACAGTCTGCTCTGGGACTCGTGCTGGCCTGCTGCAAACACAGGCTGTTAGAAAGTTGGGCCTTTCAGCTCAGGAATCTAGCCTGTGAGTTCAATTGCTTCACCCAACGGAGAAAATCATGACTGTGGAAAAATGCAGCTTATAGTAGAGGCAACCAGGGCAGAATGACTAAAGGACATTGTATGATAATAAGTGAGGAAGGGCCAGGGTGTGAGAGAAAGTAGGCATGAGAGGAAGAGGGACTTAATGGGATCAAAAAGAAAGCCTGGGGACTGGCCCCATGGCCTAATGGTTTCTTTTTTTATCTTTTATTTTTTTGAAGAAGATTAGCCCTGAGCAGACTACTGCCAGTCCTCCTCTATTTTGCTGAGGAAGCCTGGCCCTGAGCTAACATCTGTGCCCATCTTCCTCTACTTTGTATGTGGGACGCCTACCACAGCATGGCGTGCCAAGTGATGCAATGTCCGCACCTGGGATCCGCACCCGCGAACCCCAGGCCACCGAGAAGCGGAATGTGCAAACTTAACCGCTGCGCCACTGAGCCAGCCCCTGGCCTAATGGTTAAAGTTCCATGTGCTCTGCTTTAGTGGCCTGGGTTTGTGGGTTCGGGTGCCACGCTGTGGAGGCATCCCTCATACAAAGTAGAGGAAGATTGACACAGATGTTAGCTCAGAGCTGATCTTCCTAAAGCAAAAAAAAGAGGAAGATTGGCAATGGAAGTTAGCTCAGGGCCAATCTTCCTCACCAAAACAAAAACAAAACAAGTTTTTGATGAACACAACTCAAATCGGGAAACAACAACAAAACACCCAGGTTGGGTGAATCCCTCTATAAATCAGCTTGTCTATTTCCTGCCTCTGTGTCTGTTACCTGTCGCTCAGTACAGTCAGCCAGGATTTCCCTCTATCCTGAGAGAGCATTGAGGAGGAGGATCTTCTGGGGTCACAAGAAACTATCTGATCTAATGGTCTAGTTTTTCATGTAAGGAAATGAAGGCCCACAGAGATGAAGTGATTTGTATGTCATAGAACTCCCCTGTGGCAAAGATGGAGCTGGAGTCTGGGTTTTTGAACTTAAGTTCGGATGCATTTAATAAATGCATCCACTCACTAATCCATCCACCCATCTACCTACCCATCCATCCATCCACCATTCAACAATCCCTTCCTAATCTTAAAGAACTACAATTCTAACATATTCTGAACCTGGATTTCTGATTGAATGGTTATTATTTTCTAGTTGGCACTAAATTACATTCATAATCTCTTGGCCACTCATTCAATATGAGCCCAGGGCACCTCCCAAAAGGACCTTCTACCCATTAAAGGATGAGTGGATAAACAAAATGTGGTATATCCGTACAATGGGATATTCCTCAGGCATAAAAAGGAATGAAGTACATTGTGCTAAGTGAAAGAAGCCAGACACGAAAAAGCACATATTGTATGATTCCATTTATTCAATGAAATATCCAGAATAGGTCAATCCATAGAGCTATAATGCAGAATGGTGGTTTCCAGAGGCTGGGGGAAGGGGAGTATGGACTGTGACCGTTTAATGGGTACAGTGTTTTCTTTTGGGCTGGTAAAACACATTTTGGAACTTGATACAGTGGGTGGTTGCATACATTGTAAATGTGCTGAATGCCACTGAAATGTACATTTTAAAAGGCTAATTTTATTTTATGTGAATTTTACCTCTAATTAAAAAAAGACTTTCTATTGCCTTCAGGTCCTGGACTGAGGTAGAGGCAGGAGAAGGGAGCGCATCCACTGGGCTACAACCAGGAAACTTGACGTGACTGCTTTTGGGCCTCAGAAACAGGGGGATTTTCCTACAGAAAGGGCACCCTAAATCCACGAGAGGCTGCCCCTAAGAGATCCTGACACCTATGGGCCCTGTGGGCCAGGCCCCCGCAGGGAGACTTGGTGGACTCTTCCCAGCAAGTGGTCCCAGAGCCCCCTCCATAGCCTCACCAGAAGGCAGGCCGCAGTCAGCCAAATGAGGAGAGGCCACAGACCTGGAATTAAAACAGAAATCTGAATTTTAAAACTCTCAACAGCTTTAGTTGCTCTCACTATTTTTATAGATTTTTCTCTCTTATGCATTCAATTATTGTCATTGTCACCAGCGCATGGGGGAAATTTCAACGTGCCTGTTAAAAATGTCAAGTTTATTAGGCGCTCAGTCAAAGCTTAGTTAATTTTGTTGTTTTGTTCTCTTCTACACTCAGCTTTTATTTTATTTATTTCTTGGTTGTGCCTACGTGGCTAGTCTAAACATACGGACTCGTTTTTCTCCACTGGTTTTAAAATACCTTAATGAATTCTGCAGAGGCTTGTAACTGGACTGAGTGCAAGAGGGGATAAGGCTCCCCAGCAGATGGAGGGGAGGGGACGCCTGTTGGCTCTGTGCAGGATGCCTCCTGCTGGGCTGTCGCTGGGGAGAACAATTCCCTTCTCTCCAATCAATACAAACTGCAAGGCTCTTGGCCTTGGGATTTGGGTTTTGGGTTTCCATTTTCTTTTTGTTTGTGGTGAATTACTTCTCTCTCCCTGACAAATAGTCTTCTCAGACAGTTCAAATGGGTCATTATTGACCTTGGGGCTCCCAAGAGGCTCTCTGTTTAACGTCCACACTCACCCACTTTGCATGGTGACTTCCTCCTCATTCTCTTTGCCTTTCCTGGTACAGGGTTTTAAGGGGCGGGGAGGGGAAGCAGAAAAACCACTGAGTGTGAAGAGACTCAAGAAATGCTGTTCTTTTCTTGCTTTGGCCCAAATGCCAGAGGTTGCATTAAATACTTCTGGGCACCAGAGGATCAGCCAGCTTGTGTAGCCTCAGAAAAAGATCCAGTGGTCAGCTGCCACACCCGTGACTGCTTCACCAGTCAGGGTCAGAGAGAGCTGGGCGTGCACCAGGCACCTTCTTCAGTCCTCCCATTGCAGGGTCAATGGCTCTGATACCTGCTGGGCATCCTGCAAGTGCCACACAATTCTTTGCGCCCTGGTGTGGGATAGTGAACTCCCAAGACAAGCTCTAGGAGGGGAAGTTGGTGACTGTAAGATGATTCATCAGATGTTAATTCTCTATTTTAGGGTCTCTCTGGAAACCATGGTTTTCTTTCTGTTTTGTGTATGTGTGGTCTAATATTCTTTCCTCATTTTTTAAGTTGGAGGTGTAGCTAATTCATTTTCAACCTTTTTTCTTTTCTAATGTAAGTTTCCAAGCTATAAACTTCACTGTAATTACTGTGTTAGCTGCATCCCACGTGTTTTGATATGTAGTATTTTTGTTATCAATCATTTCTAAAGTTTTATTTTCGTTATGATTTTTATTTGATTCACGAATTGTTTAGAAATGTGTTTTCATTTTCCAAATGTGTGCTCTTTTACTGGTTCCCTTTTTGTTATTAATTTCTAACTTAATTGAATGATTGTCAGATAACGTGATCTCATAAAACTAAGATTTCTTGAGATTTGCTTTGTGGCCTCTCACCTAGTCAATTGCTTTTGTTAAAAAAAAAGAGTGCTTGAAAAGAGTGTATTCCCCATTTAGCAGATGCAATACTCTGTATGTGTCCATCAGATCAATCTTTTTATTGTATTGTTCAAGCCTTACTAATCATTTTGTCTGCTGGATCTATCAATTACCTAGAGAACTACGTCAAAACTTCACATTTGATGACAGCTTTGTCAATATCTCCTAGCAATTCCATCAAGCTTTACATTTATTGCAATTGCCAATGTATTTAGCTGTTTCTACCATTTTATTCTATGCTTCCTATTTTTCTGTTTCTCTTTTTTTCTCCTTTTTTTGCTACCTTTTGGATTGATTGAAGTGCTATTTTTTCCTGCCAACCTATTCTTGTTGTTTTGTTTTTTACACTGATTATCTCTGCAGGTACGTATCCTTTTTTTTTTTTTTTTTTTGGCTTTTATCCCTTATTTGTTTGTTTGTATTAAGACCTTACTTTTTTAGAGCAGTTTAAAGTTTGCAGCAAAACTAGGGGGGAAGGTACAGAGATTTCCCCACATACCTCCTGCCTCCACATGTGTGTAGCCTCCCCCATTATCAGCATCCCTCACTAGAATGGTACATTTGTTACAACTGATGAACCTGCATTGACACATCATAGTCACCCACAGTTTACATTAGCGTTCACTCGGTGTTGTACATCCTATGAGTTTGGACAAATGTATAGACATGTATCTATCATTAGATTGAGGTACATTTTAAATTATTATTCTATCATTTTTCCCTCTACTATTTTAAAAATTATGTCTTACGTGTGTATTCTTTTCATCATTGCCCTAGATATTATTTAGATTTTGAGGCTATGTTGTTAAATGTATACAAATTTAGAATTCTTGTGTCTTTCCAGTGATTTAACGCTATCGTTGTGTAGTAATCCTCTTTGTATCTAGTTAATGCTTTACTTTACAGTTTATTTAATTTGATATTAACATAGCCACACCAGTTTTCTAATTATTAGTAGTTGCTTGGTAGTTATTTTTTCATGTTTTCCCTTTTAATTTTTGTGTTCTTACATTATAAGAACCATTTACTTGGATTAAAAAAATCTAGTCTGGCAATCTTTTCCTTTTAACTGGAGAGTTTGTCAATTTATATTTATTGTGATTGCTGATACATTTAGATTTATTTCTACCATTTTACTTTGTGCTTTCTATTTGTCCTACTTTTTCTGTTTCTCATTTTTTTCTCTTTTCCTGCTGTCTTTAGGATTGATTTAAGTGCTTTTTAATATTATTATTCTTCCATTTTTTCCTCCACTTGGAAATTATGTTTTATATGTTTATTCTTTTAGTGGTTACACTAGATATTTTAACATGCAGACTTAATTTAACAACGTCTGAAATTAATCAATATCTTTATCTTCCTCCTCCCAAATTTAAGAATTTTGGAATACTAGTAACTCTCATCACCCTTTTTCCAGCTAATATACAATTTTTGTCTAGTATTTTGAGTTACAGCTATCTGTAACCTCACAATTTAGACGTTGTTATTGTTGCTTTATGCAGTCCAGGTTTATTTAGATTTATCTACATATTTCCAATACAGTATTTCATCATTCCTTCTTTCTCCTAGACATTCATCTGGGTTCCTTTTCCTTCTTCCTAATGTACATTCTTTAGAATTTCTCCTAATGAGAGTCATTTATCTGAAAACATTGTTATTTCCACCCTCATTCTCAAAAGATGATTTCACTAGGTATGAGATTCAAGTCATTCTCTCAGGACATTGAAGAAATTATGCAACTATTTTCTGGCTTTCCCTGTTACTGTTGAAAAGTCAGCTACTGGTCTAACTCCCATTCCTTTAAACGTGAGCTGTCTTTTCTCTCACTTTAAAAAATTGAAGTATAACATATTTTTTACTTTAACATGCATAAATCATAAATGTGCAGCCTGCTGAATTTTTACAAAGTGAACACACTATGTAATCATCATTCAGATTTTAAAAATGAAAACAAAACCCATCAGCACTCTAGGAGCCTCCTCAATCACCACTTGTCTCCCCAGGGATAAGTACTGTTTTCATAGCTGAGTTCATACCTCAGTTTTATCTATTTCTGATCTGGATTTTTTTCTCTTTGTCTTCCATGTTTTGCAGATTCACTCTGCTTTGTGTAGGTGAGGATTTTGTTTTCTGTTTTCTGCCCAGCATTTATTGCAACTCTTGGAACTGAGGTTGAGTATCCTTTAACGATTCTGGAAAACTCTTAGCTACTAGCTCCTTCACCATTGCCTCTTCTTCATTTCTTTATTCCAGTCAACTTGGTAAACATTACAATTTCTTACCCTACTTTTCATGTCTCAATCTTTATTTCATACTGTTTATCTCTTTGTTTTCTCTGGGCTACATTCTGAATCTGTCTTTCAATTCACCAATTCCTCCTTCAGCTGTGTTGAATCTATGTTAAACTGCCCATTGAGTTTTTAACTTAAGTTAAATTTTTATTCAAGTTCTGTTTGGTCTTTTTTCAAACTTGCTTAGTCATTTATCATAGTCTCTCTCTCTATTTTTTTTTTTTGGTGAGGAAGATTCGCCCTGAGCTAACATCCATTGCCAATCCTCCTCTTTTTTTTTTGCTTGAGGAAGAGTAGCTCTGAGCTAATATCTGTGCCAATCTTCCTCTACTTTTTTGTATGTGGGATGCCTCCACAGCATGGTTGATGCGTGTCATAGGGCTGCAGTTAGGATCTGAACCCATGAACCCGGTCTACCAAAGCAGAATGTATGGAACCTTAACTGCTCGGCATGGGGCTGGCCCCTATTATAGTCTCTTTTTCCTTGCACATTATTTTAGAGCTTCTTTTTTATATCTTGAAACATATCAAACACATTTATTTTATAGTCTATGTCTGATAATGCTAACGTCTGAAACATTTAGGATTCTGGTGGATTATTATTTGTTATTATTTATTTATTATTCTGTTATTTCTGCCATATTTTACTCTTAGCACTTTGTTTCTTTGTGTGTTTTGTAATTTTTGATGATAACTTCATGTTCCTTGAAACTTCATCCTAGGAAATTCTGAGGCCTCAGGTGAAATTGCATTCTTCCAGAAAAACTGTGTGTTGCTATCTGCCAGGCACTTGGGAGCTACACCAACCCGATGCCATTTGAAATTAAATTTTCTGCCTGACTATTTGGACCACAAACTCAAATGAATGGTTAGGGGATAGTTTTTTCCCGTCCCCCCAACACCAAGTTAAGACTTACAAGTTTACTTGCTGTTCCCTTCTGCATAATGGGTTTATTTTACTTTTGAAATATTTTTTAAAATTTTAGAATAGTTTTGTATTGACTGAAAAGTTGAGTTCTCATATACTCTGTACCCAATTTCCCCTATTGACAACATCTTATATTTTTATGGTAGGTACATTTGTCAAAATTAATAAATCAATATTGATAGATTATAATTAACTAAAGTCCATATTTCATTTACATTTCCTTAAGCTTTGCCTAATGTCCTTTTTCTGTCCCAAGATCCCATCCAGAATACCAGCTGACACTGAGCCATCGTGTCTCCTTAGGCTCCTCTTGGCTGTGACAGTTTCTCAGACTTTCTTTGTTTTTGATGACCCTAACAGTTTTGAAGGGTCCTGGTCAGGTGTTTTGTAGAATGTCCCTCTATTGGGATTTGTCTGGTGTTTTCCTCATGATTAGACTGGAGTTATGGATTTGGAGGAAGAAGACCACCAAATGGTCTTATTTTTCATTCATTCTTTCACTGAGGCTACAATCCTTTGTTGTTTCAGCTTTACGCAGTCTTTTCCCTTAGACCACCCATTGTGGGTGAGCCCTAGGCTTTATCTCCTGAATTCTAAACCCTCAGCAGCCACAAAGACAGAAGCTTAAAATCCCCAGAGGGTGGCAGATATGCTCGTGCAGGCTCTTGCTTACCTTCCAGGATGTTGACTTTTACTTTGGTTTCAGCTTCTGCAGAATCTGTGCTTTCTTACTAGTTCAGCAATTCACACAGGAGGATGTTCTTATATAAATTTATCCAGCTTTTTATGTTGTTTTCTCTGGCAGAGTTATTCAGGAAATCATACTTCTGGAAGTGGAAGCTGAGAGAAGAGTCTCTGACCCTACTTAGAGCTTCAGCCTCATCTGTCACCACATCTCACTCTCCATTTATTTGATAAACATGTATGGAGCTCCTTTTACGGGACAAGCATTTTGTCAAGCACCAGAGAACAGTTGATATACAGCCTCTGTCTTTATGCAGCTTATAGTCTAGTGGCGAAACAGCGTGTGCTGGAAAGGCACAGTGGAGAAGCCAGGAGGACAGTGTGAATGAAGCACAGAGAGCAAGGCAGGTGATGCTGAGACAGAAGAGCAGTGCCGCAGGAAGGGATCAGGCCGGGAAAGCCTGGTTGGCCATGACAGAAATGTTAGATTTGATTCTCTGAGCACTGAGAAGCCACCGGAGGTATTTTGATTCTGAAGTGTGACAATGATCCAAGGGGCTTTTGCAAAAGATCTCTCCAGGTTCTAGAGGGGATGTACTAGACTTTGTAAGTGGAGATTGGGAGACTGGAGAGGAGGCTGCTACAGCAGACCAGATGATCCAGGGGAAACGTGAAGAAGGAGATCTGAATAAATACGGAGAAAGTAGAACGTAGAGGACCTGGTGGTGCTTTGAACGTGGGGAATAAGTAACAGAGATCATGAAGGATGATGTGTAGGTCTCTGAATAGAGCAACTGAAAGGACAGTGGTGCCACTACTTGAAAAGGGAACACTGGGGACGGTGGCACGGGTTTTTTTTTGAGAAACTGGTGCATTCAGCTTATAAAATATTTACTTTGAGGCCTCCAGAAGGAGGTGTCATCTAGGCAGAGACAGAGGTCCAGAACTCAGAGATGAGGTCTGAGCTAGAGATGGAAATGTGTGAATCCTGCTGGAGGTCCTGAGGCTGATGGAGAGGGAGGAAGAGAGACTGGTGAGTCAGAGCGAAAGGCACGGGAGGGAACAGGTTGTCACTTACCTGCGGAGGGGCACTGAGGTACAGGGGTTCATGGGACTCTTCTCATGGTATCTCAAAATGCCAAGAGAGGGTGTGTTTTGGTCTCAAATGTGTGTGACACGATGTGACTTACAAAGCCTTTTCTGGGAGGTGATCTTACTAGCAGCTGATCTTTTTCCTCCTGTTTGGTACCGCTCTTGGCCTGGCTCTCTCTGCGGTAGTCTTGGTGTTCCTTCTGTTTGTGCAATGCAGGAACTTTCTTGGCTCAGGACCTGTGCCTTAGGAAACTAGGGACATGGTAAATTAAGACAGTTCCTCAGGCAAAGTCATGTAACTTGATCTGATGCCAAACCTTGTGGCCTTTCTATTACACCTGGGAGCACCCTTGAGCCCTCTTCCCTTTAGCAAGGTAAGCTATCAGTTGCTGAATTTAGACGGTTGGTTTCTTCAGGGAGAACTTGAGAACTGGCGTGTGGGTGTGTGGGGGTGGGGGGATGGAGTGGGCCCCCAGCATTTCCAAAGTCTCAGTAAGGTGGGAGGGGTAATAGGAGATCCTGGGTTGGGCTTAGAGAGGAAGAGTATGTATCTTCACGTGTGTGGGGAGGTGGGGGGTAGGGATGAAGGAAGGGGTTGGGGTAGCACAGGACAGCTGCTAAGGGGTCTCCAAAGACAGCTTTTGTCTCACTGATCCTTTTTTGTGGACAGACTGCACCCGGTCAGTAGGCAGTGTGACATGAGACAGGTCCAGGGACATGGGAAGCAGCCTTGACTTGGTGGAGTGGGTTCTCAACAGCGGGGAGCCCAGGCCAAATGCACCTCTAGAAATGTTTCCCACTTTGAATTCCAATCTGATGGAACCCCATGATCCACTCAAGCACCTACTTGTATAAAAACTGACAAAAAGCTGTCAGAGCAATTATGGAAGGTGGGCCTGTATTCCCTGGCTAGTCTCCCTGTGCTCACAAACAGAGGCAGGGCAAGAAGTGAGCTCGGCAGACGTGGGGCAAAGTACTCGACCCCATTCTCTCCTTCCACCCTCATGTGACCCACTGTTCTGATTCCCCTCAAAGTCTAGACGAGTCCATTCACTCAACAGACATTTACTGGGCCCTATTATATGCCACGGACTGTGGGATACAGAGATGGTTCAAACATGAGTATTTCCATCTAGGAGACTAGAAGAGGAGATAAGACAAGAGCCTAAGTGGAGGTCAAAGAATAGACAGGGAGAGGCACAATAAAAGACATATAGAAGACCTCCAAAGAAGTTGAAGAAAACTACAGATCCTCTCTCGCTCTCTTCCTGCTTTTGTTCACTGAATATTTATTGGGCATTATTGGGCACAAGTGTGTGGTGACCAAAAGTGTGGGCTCAGGGCAGGCTGCCCTTGATTTATTCTGAGCTCCTTCTTCCACCACTTCTAGCTGAGTGACAACAGGCAAGTCACTTAATGTCCCTGGTCTTCAGTCTTCTCATTTAGAAATTGAAGATAATAATAGTATTGATTCCATGGGATTAATGTGAGGATTAAATAAATTCACATACAGAAAGTGCCCAGAATGTTTCCTGGCACATAACCGTGCTCAGAGGCAGACATTAGCTAAGACGATGACAGCTGTGACAACAATGATGCTGGTGGT
This sequence comes from Equus przewalskii, assembly GCF_037783145.1. Lineage (NCBI taxonomy): Eukaryota > Metazoa > Chordata > Mammalia > Perissodactyla > Equidae > Equus > Equus przewalskii. Next base: position 7,262,432 of record NW_027228750.1, read on the forward strand.
GTGACAAGGCACTAGGGATGCAGCCAGGAACACCAGGGATGGATAGGTGAGGTCTTCACACTCCTGTTCCTTCCAAACTTGGGCAAGGGAGAGAGAGAAGTAGGATTTGGGGAAGGTTTTATGGAGAATCTGGCTTTGAGCTGAGCAAGTTCTGGAGCTGTATGATGGAGTCCCAGCACATTTCAAGCCAGAGCAAAGGTTTGGAGGTAGAAAGGACGGAGGAAGCATGCTGAAAGCAGTGTCTGCACCCTGTCAGGGAGTCGTGCAGAAACAGGCCAAGGTGTTAGGATTTACTCTGCGGCGGGAGCCTGTGCCTCCATAGCCCTTTTTTGTGCAGTAGGGACAGACGATCAGTGACGCAATCAAAGAGCCAATTCTTCATCTGGGACAACTGGTTTAGGACTCACTCACCGTCTTCCAAGCCAGAAAGCATCAGCTTAGCTTGAAAGTAACACACTGTTACAGTTGCTGACCCCCAAATCCCACGCTGCCAATCCCAACATGGAAGGAGATCAGAGCCCAGGCAGCAATGCCCCAACCCCAAACACTGGTTTCCTGTGGGTTGCCTGAGACAGGAAGTCCTTCGTCTCCCTGTGAGCTCTCCAGCTTCACCCGGGGCTGCCTAGCTCAGCAGGAGAAGGCTTGGATTTTTCAACCTCTAAAGGCCTTCCTCTATAATGTGGCTCAGGTTTGGGATGGTGGTAGACTCTGGACCCAGACTGGCCTGTGTTTGCACCCTGGCTTTGCCATGTGTGGTCTTGAGCAAACCTCTTTGAGCTTCAATTGCCTCATTAGAAAACAGAGATAATAATAGCACTGTACAGGCTAGCTCTGAAAGACAAATGAAGAAACACATATGGAGACCGTGGTGCCGAATAGATGCTCAATCCATGCCGGCTTCCTTTCCCTTCCTCGGGGCTCTAAGCCTCCTGGGTTTCATCCATGCATCTGCCATCTAATCTCCCTTCACTTTCAGACCTGACTGTTGTGGGGGACGAGGGTCTGTGGGTTCAGCCTTTAGATTATCTCTCTGTCTTCCTGCAGGAGGCCTGCCAGGGTAGGGGCACATGAAGCAGGAGTGGCCACATGAGGTGTATCAGGTAAGATCTACTTGGGGTAAAATGGCCAAGTGGGGAACATTGTGCCCCACCTCTTCCCTCTGGTTTTCATGCCCAGGTTTTTTGCTCTCCTCCTCCTTGGGATCAGGAAGTGATCTAGATGGGCATTTAACCTTGAGGGCTCATTGAAAAGGTTTAATCTGCTGCCCTTTCCAAGGGCACTTTCATTCAATAGAGCAAATGGTCCTAAGGTAAAGTGAATGCTGTGGCAGGTTCTGAAGGCATTTATGTGGAAGGGCATTTGGAAGCGGGAGTGGGTGGAAGGGCCATCTGGGTCTCCTGAGAGCATACTAGTTGAGGACTTCCTACCCCTTGAAGGGAGCTGCCAAGGGTCCTGCCTTCCGATGCACAGCCCTCTCTCCTGCAGGCACACTTCCCGCTTGGTGGAGGCCCTGAGAATGTACCTCACAGACCTCCTACCACAGGAACTGGAGTATCGCTGACAGGGTCCCCGCCGCTGCTCTGAAATCTCCAGACACCTTTGCATTGAGGCGGGTCCCCATAGGGTGCTCCTGCTAGGTGACCAAGTGCAATGGAGATACTGAGGCAGACCCATTCCTGGAAGATAGGTGACTCCTTCTTCTGCTGGCTTTGGCTCAAGGACACCCAATGGCTTTGCCAACTGTCCTCAGACTGCTTGGTGGTCCACCTGGTCTTCTCTCCCTCCCTCCTTCACTTGGGGGCAGATTTGTATCACAGTCTGACAGCTTCCCTGCCTCTCCAACTCCCTGCTATCACCATGGTTTTCTTTCATACAGGCACTTTCCCTAACAAAATCCTTGCTCCTTTAATCTCAGGGGACCCAGACTAACACCCCCTCCAATCCCCTTTGCCAGCAGTGCCCTGTTAATGCTGTATGTCTAAACCCACCCATCTTTAAACAGGCCTGGACCTCGTCTCCAGTGGCTGGGCCTGGTGAGGGGCTCTGACTAGGTGTAACTAGGAGGTAATGTCTTCTGGAGCGTTGGCAGGGGTCTCAGCCAGAAAACAGATTCAGGAGAAGAATGTTTATCCAGCATGTCCAGACCCGACCTGTCATGGATAAATGACATTTCAGCAGTTTGGAAATGTTAACTCCTACAGCACACAATGCTCTAAAAACCCAAAGAAAAACAAGACTAAACATATTTTGGTCTAGGTTACCTCATTTTAAGATGAGATATAACGTATGATAGGAAATAAAATAATTCAGTAAATGTGTGTGCTTTGTCAAACCTATCATGTAAATTGATCAAATATCGTCTGAGAACAATTCCATGTTCCCAGTTGTGATTCCCCAAGAGGCCTCCTGCTCTGGTTCCTTCCCAGGGAGCAGAGGCTGGCCCGGAAGCAGTCAGAAGGTCGACGTGGGTGACAGGCAAACTCTTCTAGGAAGGAGGACAGAGGTGATCTTTGAGGTGGATATGGCTTTGGAGGTTAGACTGAGCCCATAGCAGCCCCTACACACAGAGTTGGCCAGCTGCGATTTCTCTGGCTCCTGTGTTGTGTGGAGCAGCCTGAGATGTGTAGAGGTGTCCAGAGGGCAGACATTAAAACCTGCCTCAAAGACCCTCTCCTCCTCAAAGTCCCTCGACCTTCCAGCTAGCAGTGCTCCCAGCTGCCCCCGGCTCACTACCTGGGCCTCGCACGCCATGGGCTACTCTCTTCCCTGTGCTGTGGTTCTCTGCATGTGGCTTTTCTCCAGTGTTCAACTCTTAGCTTCTCGAGAGTCAGGCCCATCGGTCAAGGCTCACAGCAGAGTGGAAGTCAGATGGGCGAGCTGAAACCCACCACACAGAGCAGTCTCCCTGCAAGGTCTCTCTGGATTTGCACCTGCTGCCATTGACCCTGGTTCTGCATTTGGGAAACCTGGAGAAAACTTGAGTATCATGAATGAGAAGGTTATTTGGTCTTAGGAGCTGTATTTTTTTTCTTCGAGCTTTGTGCTGTAATTAATTGTCTGGTGAATCCTTGGATGGGGATGACATTCAGACCCATTTAGACTAATGAATTGTTGTTGTTTGCAAATGATATGGTTGCATCTGGTTTAATGAGTGGATCCTATCCTAATAGACTCTTATGATGGACATTTGATTCTTCAGCAGGGAGAGCGGGGCTGACAGCCTTCTCTTTCTGTGTTCGCTTTTGCTCCCAGAGGCTTCTTGGCCCTGTACCAAAGCTCAAAAGCTCAGCGATGAAGTCAGGCATTGGGTAATTGTTGGAAAAGCCTACCATCCAGTTAGCACCCCTGCATTTGGGGCTGGAGGGAATCCGAGGAAAACATACTCCGTCTCTCTCTCCTGCTACGACCTGGAGACGCAGATGGGTGATGTGCTGTCTATGCTTCTGGATGTTGAGATTCCATCAAGAACTTAAGTACAGGAACTATTACTTTATGAAATAGGACTGCTCTAAAAAGTTACATAGAAATCTGATTGTGTACAGGGGGAGAGATGGGCAGATTCAGTCAAACTGGATTCTAAATGTGTTAGAGGCTCTGAGTGTTTGAGAGAACCCCACAGTGATGCTTAGAAGAGAGAGGAATCTTAGGGAGAGAAAAAACCCAACTCTGAAAATTCTGCTTGGTTCATTTGCTCATTCTCTTAATCACAAAATAAACCTTTGTTGGCCACCAACTATGTTTTCGGCATTATTCCAGTGAGTAGTGATACAAAGACAAATAAGCCACCTGCTGTATTTTTTAAGGCTCAGGACACAGTGGAGCATGCGTCCCAGACGCCTGCATTTACACCAGGCATAGGCGGCCATCAGAGCAGACCCAGCCCCGCCCGGAAGCTCTGAGCAGCTGGTTGCCCTGGCTGGTGTGAGCACATTGACAAGTCCCTGGACTATCAATGCCTGCTCCTGAGGGCTGACTGAGCCGTGTCCCTCTCCTTCTGTTGACATCGCCCTGCGTTTGTGATAACAATGACATAGAAACACACAGAGAAGGAGTATTAGAGAGGCTTTGATGGAAGAGAGGAGGCCACTGTGGCATTATTGAGTGGAAAGTTATTCCAAGCACAGGGGTGGGAAAAGCTTGCCTTCTTTTCAAAGGCGCAGTCTTTTCTTTCATCCCCAAAAGAGGCTTGTCTCCATCTTCCTCACCTTCCCGCTCGCCCCACCACCTCTCCGCTTCTTCTTCCTGCAGACTCCAACCCCTGGCTCCAGGAAAATCAAGTGTCTCTAAGGTCAGTTGTCCACAGCTGTGGAGAAGGCATCTGAAAGTGATGCTTTGTCAGACTTGCAGCTGGCGCAGGGGCAGGAGGCCGCTTTCCATATGTCGGCCTCACAGCGCACGGGAGACGGCAGTGTTAAGCTGTGACAACAGCGCTCCACGCCACCAGGCAGCAAATGGATTTCGGTTCCGCTTTAATTTCTAACGAACGGCCATGCCTCCGCCACATCCATCAGCGGGAGATGATTCTGCCGCATTAACAGCCTTGCTTAATGGCTGCCTCCCTGCTTATCACACCTCGGTCTGATTAAATTGTTATGTAAAGAGAAATGTTTTTGTAATAAATATCTGTTGGGAATTTCAATCAAGTTCCTGGGCCACTGTTGCTGAGTCATGGTCCTTTTCTTTGCGATTAATGAAGCTTTCATTGGCCCTGGCAGGGGTGGACTTTGGGGAGAACAACAGATCGGTTTCGGGAGCACAGAGAGGAGGGAAGAATAGAAATGTAAATACCAGTGATTGGGTGGGAGCTTTCCAGGCTCAGCTGGGAGTCTGGGAACAAGTCCGAGGTCCAAGATCACTCCCAGCCTTTTTCTGGGTCTGTGAGTGAGGTTCCTTCTCTGTGCTGGGAAGGGAAACAAAAAATAAGAGCTGTTTTGGGAATCCTCCTCAGCTCGCTGTGTCCTCTCCAGCCTTGTCCCTTTACTGGCCGAGCCAGATGGGGGGTGTTCTGAGGAATTGAGAGGCCCAGGGTAAGGGATCATGGTCCTAAGTGCTTACAGGATTTCAAGGCCCTATAAATGTATTCTTTCCTGTGCCTCCAGTCCTCTTCTAGGTACTTTATGTGTTGCGACCCATGTAATCCTCATAAGGACCCAATGAGGTTGGTGTTATTATTATCTCCATTTTACAGATGTGCAAAGGGAGGCAATGAAGAGGGGAAACAAGGTGACCAGTTTACAAGCTAAGTAGGAGCAGAGCCCACAGTTGTTCCCAGCGGCTTCCTCCAGACCCTGCCCTCATGTCCACATGATACTGCCGAGCTTCATGGGGGCGGGAGGGGGCAAATGCTTGTGAGCATCTGCCTACTCAACTGTGCTGAGTATGTTATGGGATATTGGAAGCTGAAGATAATTAGATGTGGTTCTTATCTCAAAGGAATTGGTGATATGGTTGGGGCAGGAAAAACATACCTGCAAAATGGCTCAAAACGATTAAAAAGGATAACTTTAACAGTCAAGCAAACAAATCAAGAAAAGGAACCTAACACATATATAAGCACCTCTGATCTCAGGAAGCAGAAAGGTGTGCTCCTCTCCAGCCCTGGGCCTTCAGCAGCAGCTGTAAAAAGCCTGTGGTTAGAACTGCGCCAGGGGAAGGGGTTTGCACCAACCTTGTGATCAGAATGGATGTGCAGCTAATCCAGGGTGGCTTCCTGGGTGTGGCGAGTGTCTTGTCAAGCCCTGAAGACCCTGATGGGTGTGGATGGGAGTAAGAAAGGGAAGGACAAGCTCACTGTCAACTCCCTCCAGCCTCTCCCAGGAGCTAAGGGGAAACAGCTGCAGACAAGTCCCCTGAGGGGCCATCGTCCACGCCTGGTGGAGGATCTGTTGACAGTGTTGGTGACAAGGCTGCAGAAGGAGGGGAAGGGACCTCACCTAACTGCTTGTTCACTGTGATGGGATGTCGGGTGGATGCGTGTTATCTTCTGGCCACACAGAGTAGAAGCTGAGTGTTTTGACTCAGTATGACATGTTCTGTGCCTTCAGAAGGGGAGAAGGAGAAATGAATAAACTTTCCAAGAAACTAATTAAACCTGCAGACAGTCCTAATCCAGACAGAAAGTGATATTGGACACACAGTCAGAGACAGCCCATCAGGACACAAAGTAGACCAGTTTAATCATCTTTCTCTGGCAGATAATGAAGCTGTTTCATTTTATTTTGGTTTACATCATGTTGGGCTCCCCAGGCCCAGTGAGTAAAGGGCTGGCATCTTGCCAGAGAGAGAGAATTGGTCTCTGGAAGCAAGGAGGCTTCTCACCACACCTGGCCTTTGTCATCACGGTTTAAAGTCTGCGGTAAGAAACGTGTTGTGGGAAAGGGGGATGGGAGTGGGTTTACACGACCTTCAAAAGGCAATAGAACCTCAGGCTGAGGAGCAGCCCATGACCTTGCGAACTGATCAGTGAGAAAGGACATGACTTGATTTGTCATTGAATCACGACCTCACTGGATCCAGCGTCCCCTCAGATGGCCTGACTCAACCATGGAAGTCCCTGTGAACTCTGGGAAAGCAAGTGGCCCTGTCTGTCCTCCGGGAGGGGCCCCTGAAGCCCAGCACTTGGGGACTTGCCCCATCATCCTCTCACTTTCCTGGCTCTCCAGCTGGACGGCCCCAGCATCCACTCTCTGCTTTGTCTCCTACACATCTCAGCGCCCAGCCCTGCCAGGTATCCCTGCCCTCCAGGCCTGCCGTCACTTCACAGCATCTCTGCAACCCCACAGCTCTGAACTTCAGTTTCCTTACCCAAGAAATGAGAACAGTAAAACCTATCTCACAGGTTACCGGGAGGATTCTGGGAGATAAAGTGCCCTGCCTGCTTTGTAGGGAGACCACAGTGAGTGCTCAGGACTAGCTGGGCAGTTAGGTAACAGCCACGATCATGCCCAGTGACATCTGCCTCCCAGCTAGACCTTCCTGCAGACTCCCTGACGCCGATGCTGCACTGACCTTACCAAACCCCCACTTTTGTCGTTTATGCTGAAGTAGCCACAGCCCCTACCGAATGGCTGTGAGATCAAGTTCAAACTCCCCCTCCTGGCACCTGAAGCCCCTGTGCATAGTCCCCACCTTACCTTGCAGCCTCCTCTCTCACAGCCACATGATCTGAGGCTGTTGCAAGTAACAGCCTGGTTTGCTCAGTGTTCTCCTCTCACACCAACCTATTGTTGCAATTTAAAAGGGAAAGCAATTCATGCAGTGGGCTCTCAATCTTGAATACATTGATAGTGATAGTGGAAAAAGTAGATAACATTTGAATTTGACTTTACATTTAATAGAACGTATACATACACAAATATATGTATGTAGGTATGTATGTGTCTACCCACGTCCATGTGAAATATCACACCGACTTGAAAGGATGGTTCAACTGAACGTTCGTGGAACATCTACCAGGTGCCAGTGACTGTTCCAGGCAGAACAGGAATCTGAAATAGAAGGACATCAGGCTCCACGGCAGGTCCAGATGTTTGGGGTCAGCACTTCTTCCTGGTCCCTCACATCGTTTCCCACGCATGAAACCATCTACTGGTCCCGTGGGTTTGGCTAGCCCCGCTCGCTCACACAAAACACAGATGCTGAGACACACACGGTTGCACATGGAGGCCCAAGTGCACAGAGTTAATGTGGCATAAATTGCTCCACAGAGGTGTGTAGGTTCCGTGTGCCTGTCCTATCGGCCGGGTTACAACTCCTTGAAGCTTTGCCTCTGTTGCCCTTCACAGGCCACTGGGCTGTTTGCAATAAAACACACGGTTGCTTTTCGTTTGCCCTGATTCCTTGGCCCTCATCCCCACCATGGCCATTGGGCTGTGACCCTCTTAGCTCAGATCCCCTCCCTTTGTCCTCCTTTCTAACCACCCACCCAAGTCTCTGGCTCTTTCATCCTGACGTCACCAGTGGTCAGTGTTAGGAGGGAGCTGGGCTTGGCATTCACATCTGTTTCCACCTCGCAGCACTAGTTCAGGATGGGTAGCTGTCAGATTCGAGGGGAATTTTCCCAGTAGTCCACGGGACAGTCCAATCTTTGGCAATTAGAAGAGAGGGAGTAAGAATGAGCCGCAGTGGACTGGACCTTAATGCAACAGCTCTCCACTCCTAGGTGACTCACTGATCTGCGGAACCGAGGAGTAAAGGCTGCAGCTCTAGCGATTGTGCCGGGGGTGGTTCCATGGGAGGGCCGTGACGGCAAACCTCCACTGCAGTGCACCAAAGGGCCAGGACCGCTGCCTCAGAGCAGCCGGAGAACAGATGCCTGGCATGGAGCCAGATGGACTCAAGGGCGACCTTGGGCGTGTCACTTAACCTCTCTGAGCTTCTGTTGCATCATCTGTAAAGTTAAAATAATTACTTCACAAGGCTGCTGTGAGGAAATGCCTGTGAAAGACCAGAGCTCAGCACCTGGCATCCAGCCCATGCTCAAAAACGTTTGTTTGCACCTTCAGTAATCTTTGCCTGGCCCACGTGATGGGATTGTTGGGGGACCAAAAAAGTGCTTTGCAAACTGCAAAATGTATACAAATGGGAGGTACTGCTGTGTTAGAACAGGGGTCTGCAAACCTTTTCTGTGAAGAACCAAACAGTAAATATTTTAGGCTTTGTGGGTTGTATAGTCTCCATCGCACCTGATCAGCTCTGCCAGGGTAGCAGGAAAGCAGCCACAGACCACAGGTAAGTGTACAAAGAGAGTGCCAATAAAACTTTACTTACAAAGCAGGCAGCAAGCCTGAGGTAGCCCACGGGTGGGTCCCAGTTTACCAGCCCTGTGTTAGAAGGTGAAGTGGGGCCGGTCTCCCTCAGGCTAAGTGACAGAGGCCTGCGCTTTAATTCTCTTTTGCAGCTCCATGTGGAACATTTGATGTTGATCGCCTGGGGACCCCAATCCTTATGAGCCCCATCCCCCAGCAGGAAACTTGGAACTGGGAAAAGATCACAAGATGTACCTTCCACCCACCTCCCAGCATCTTGTGAGTCTGTGGAACTGGGCCTGGGAGGTGATGTGGATTAAGGCAGCCCCAGCTAGAGAAGCCCAAGGTGACCTGGCCTACATGCCAAACTATATGACCCGGTGGATTTTTATGGTATGAATTAGGGCTGCCCCAGGGAGAGAAGCCCAGGGCATCCTCACCTACATGCCCATCTATATGGCCAGATTCGTATCTAAAGTTATATGACCGCACGATAACCAGACCCCATCTGCACTGAAATCATTCAATGACTTTTTACATCATCTTTTCTTTTTCCAGTAAAAATAAGTCACGTACCCATGCCTTATAAAATTAGCCCTAACCCTCAACTCAGGGCAGCAGCTCTTTACTGCCCATGGGTCCTGTCCCCATGCTATTCCGTACTATTCTCTAAATAAAAGAGCACCATTGCCAGACCTTGAGAGTCCAAGAAATCTTTCTTTCGACTCCTTGGCTCACCGACCCAGCATCAGGAGGGACTCTAAGGTCCCAGACATTAGCTCAGGGACAATCTTCCTCACCAAAAAAAAAAAGTTAAAAATAATTCTGCCACTTGATGTTTTTCCTTTCATGACACAATTATTTTCAACTCTTTCACATATTTAATAAATATTTATTGAATGATCCAGTCATGTGCCCCAGCAGGAGCCCATCTGGACCAGGGGTTGCACAGTCAGATGCTCCCAAGCAATGTCGGTAATAAAAAGGAGTGAAGGCTCTGGGGGCAGCCTGGTCTATCTTCTGTTTTCCCACTTTTGATTGAGGTATGGTACATAAGTGTTTCTCTGCTATGAGAAAACAGCAGAGCAAGCGTGATGACAAACAACAACTGATACTCAAGGTCAGAGAGCAATAGGGAGTGGTGGAGACTGAGGTAACCTAGACAAGTAATGTCCCACGTGAAGGGCTATTGGGAGCTGCTGCTCAGCTCCCTGCTCAGTTCCCACTGAATGTTGCCACCCGGGAATTGGGGACCAGTGTTAATAGATCTTCCATTTTTCAGAATAAGCCACAAATCCAGATTTTCTGGCAAAATCTCACACTTTTGAATATTAGATCCATTAAAACAAACAAACTATATGGGCCAAAGAAGACAGATTTAGACCCTCTAACGAGATCATTTTGCACTTCTAAGTTTCTAGGGTCTAGAAACAAAAGCTTCAAGGCCTACTCTGGAGATTTCAGGGCTGTATAAGGAAAGGTTTCCGGGGAAGAAGCCTGGAAATGTTCCATATCCAGGGTTTCTTAGCCTCAGCTTTATTGACACTTC